>NC_088229.1:60650195-60973195 GCF_036934945.1 Oncorhynchus masou masou | reverse complement strand
ATGGCTCCCTTGTCACTTCGCCTGTGAAAGAGAGGAAGATAGCGGGCGTTAGGGCCGTTAAATGTAGTTCCTGTCAGTAACTGGGGGAAACCCCCTGCTGAGTTTAGAGCACAACTTTTGACACCGCAGCATCACATGAGAAACAAACTTTTGGCACCGCTGTCTGCCCTAAACAAATAAACCTGGGCTTTTCGGAAGCAACACAAACAAATGCAAAAACTATGAAATAAAAAAATAAAAAAATCTAAATCCCAAAACTGATCCCAACTTTACATTAGATTGGATACATAAGGCACTCCCAGGCATGGAAGGTAGTTGTGTTGAACCAATTCTGGGCAATTGTGATTCTGGCTAGCCTAAATAAATCCAAATTCCAATGTGCTATTGGCAATTAAGTTGTTTTCTCTGCATAAGTAATGCTTTTTGTGACTCAATGTCTATTTTTGTTAACCAGCCTGTCAAGACGGAGCGGTTCAGAGATCAATCTGAAAGGTCGCTGCCAAAGGAAAGGCTCGAAAAGAATGTGGTCTTGCTCTACACAATACACATTGAATTCAAATCCAGAATGTAACAATTCCCCCCCAACATCAATTGATATGTCTTCAGTATATGCCTTTCCACACTAATCTGTTGCGGATCAATTAAAACCAAGTGCAACAAAACATTATGTGCAACAAGTGCAACAGAACGTATTGAAAGCAAGCCTATAAGGATCTGTCTCTACCCTTGCTTCTTCTGATTTGTGGTGCACCTTGTTTTGACAATGCATATGTTAGATGTAGGTATGGTCATGTAGCCTATGAATGAGCATGTTGGGAGTGATTGGCTATCGCTATCGTGTGTGTGTGTGTGTGTGTGTGTGTGTGTGTGTGTGTGTGTGTGTGTGTGTGTGTGTGTGTGTGTGTGTGTGTGTGTGTGTGTGTGTGTGTGTGTGTGTGTGTGTGTGTGTGTGTGTGTGTGTGTGTGTGTGTGTGTGTGTGTGTGTGTGTGTGTGTGTGTGTGTGTGTGCGTGTGTGTGTGTGTGTGCGCGTGTGCGTGTGTGTGTGTGTTTTTTCTCTGTTGGCTGACTACCTGTAGCTGTTGCTGCCCTGTCCCAGGGCAGGCAGGGTAGCATAAGGCCGGTTGAAGGGAGTAGAGAGTCGAGGGACAGAGGGAGGCTGTTTACTCAGCTGTAGGGCTCCCCAGGTCCAGCCAGGGGAAAGAGGCTGTGTTTAGGGCCTCATTAATCATGGCCGCTTTGGAAAAGATAAACAGGCCTAGCCCAGCAGGGATGCTGTCTGCCGCATGAAGGGGGGATAAGACAGAGGGGTGGAGGGTGGATGGAGGGGTGGACTCACACCAGGGGCACACGCCAAAGCACTTGCTGTCCTGTCCACATCTGCATGGTCGCTCATAAATCTGCATTCCCAACTCGTCTGGACAAACGGACAAACTGGACACAGACGGACAGTACAAGCCTGGCCTAATGTAATACATGTTTATTCTTCTTGTAGAGTGTTGGATTGCTCTTTTCTTTTGTTAGATTATACACAGGCAAATCCAAAACTAATTTACTGAAGGAACTGTCCAGATGCAAAGTTTGGTAACAGAATTACGGTAAAATCTCCCTCAGTTTTTTATGCGACCGCGTTTTTCCAAAACTCTCTTACATATCTGCTCTGAATTAAGATTCACAGATGTCTGCAGAAAGAATGGGGTGTCAACTATGACATGACATCTTGAGTTTGAAAAAATATATTTTGGTTATTGAACTACAGTAAGTGAAGTGGATTTACATCCAGACCTGGTAACAGTATTATGGTAACTGGAGGACATCTTGGGTCCCTGATCTGTACTATGCAGAAAAAGTGATGCATAATTATAGAAATTAATCAAATCAAATCAAATGTATTTATATAGCCCTTCATACATCAGCTGATATCTCAAAGTGCTGTACAGAAACCCAGCCTAAAACCCCAAACAGCAAGCAATGCAGGTGTAGAAGCATGGTGGCTAGGAAAACCACCCTAAAAAGGCCAGAACCTAGGAAGAAACCTAGAGAGGAACCAGGCTATGTGGGGTGGCCAGTCCTCTTCTGGCTGTGCCGGGTGGAGATTATAACAGAACGTGGCAAGATGTTCAAATGTTCATAAATGGCCAGCGTGGTCAAATAATAATAATCACAGGCAGAACAGTTGAAACTGGAGCAGCAGCACGGCCAGGTGGACTGGGGACAGCAAGAAGTCATCATGTCAGGTAGTCCTGAGGCATAGTCCGAGGGCTCAGGTCCTCCGAGAGAGAGAAAGAAAGAGAGAAAGAGAAAATTAGAGAGAGCATACTTAAATTCACACAGGACACCGGATAGGACAGGAGAAGTACTCCAGATATAACATTTACATTACATTTAAGTCATTTAGCAGACGCTCTTATCCAGAGCGACTTACAAATATAACAAACTGACCCTAGCCCCCCGACACATAAACTACTGCAGCATAAATACTGGAGGCTGAGACAGGAGTGGTCAGGAGACACTGTGGCCCCATCCGATGACACCCCCGGACAGGGCCAGACAGGAAGGATATAACCCCACCCACTTTGCCAAAGCACAGCCCCCACACCACTAGAGGGATATCCTCAAGCACCAACTTACCATCCTGAGACAAGGCCGAGTATAGCCCACAAATATCTCCGCCACGGCACAACCCAAGGGGGGGGGGGGGCGCCAACCCAGACAGGAAGATCACATCAGTGACTCAACCCACTCAAGTGACGGTATGAAAGAGCCCTAGTAAGCCAGTGACTCAGCCCCTGTAATAGGGTTAGAGGCAGAGAAACCCAGTGGAAAGAGGGGAATCGGCCAGGCAGAGACAGCAAGGGTGGTTCA
This sequence comes from Oncorhynchus masou masou, assembly GCF_036934945.1. Classification (NCBI taxonomy): domain Eukaryota; kingdom Metazoa; phylum Chordata; class Actinopteri; order Salmoniformes; family Salmonidae; genus Oncorhynchus; species Oncorhynchus masou. Next base: position 60,970,332 of record NC_088229.1, on the reverse strand, counting down.
TTGCTCCAGAGCCTTTCCGTTCACCTTCACACTCCTGGGACAGGAAGATCACATCGGTGACTCAACCCACTCAAGTGACTACATTAATCATATGACCCACTGTTACGGATACAGTTATCCTGTGTGTGTGTGTGTATCCTGTGTGTGTGTGTTTCTTTTCTCTCCTTCCCTCTCAGGTGAAAATCATCACTCCCCAATCAGTCAACAATCAATCAATCAGAAGACACACCTCCTCCTATTTCCTGACCTATCACAGTTCCTTCCCCATGGTTTAAAAACCCCATCATTTGTTTGTTCTAGAGCTCAGCTCAATCTCTCTGTAAATGTCATGTCTGTAGGTCTCTGTGTTTCTCTCTCGCTTTGTGTCTTAACCTCTCTTTTGTTTAAGCACCTCATAGCACTTTGTCATCACCTGTGAGTATTGTTTTTGGTTATGGTGTTTGTGTTTGATTGCTGGTGGGAAAAGGGGGAAACCAAGACAAGTCGCCCATGGGCATACACTACCCGTAGGTGAACTTTGTTAAATACACTAGTTAGAACTGGGCGGACCACCCACTGTATTTTTGGTTAGTTAGTTAGCTGTTGTTAAAGTAGGCTAGTCTAGCTTAGGGGTACTTATTGAATACTTATTGTTTCTTTCCTTGGGTCCAGCTCAGCCCCTTTTCATGCTCCCCCCATTACCGTGTGTTTATAAATAAACCTGGAGTTTGACGGTAGATTTCTGTTGTCGTGGTTATTTCGTTCACACTTTTACTTTGTCACAATAATAATTTGCATGAGTTATGTTACGGGTCTCATTACCATCCCCCCTAGACTGTCGGGCCAAAAGGGATTCGTAACACCCACTGAAGAGATGAGTCTTTAGTAAAGACTTAAAAGTTGAGACCGAGTTTGCGTCTCTTACATGAGTAGGCAGACCATTCCATAAAAATGGAGCTCTATAAAGAGAAAGCCCTGCCTCCAGCTGTTTGCTTAGAAATTCTCTGTCATGCCCTGACCTTAGATATCTCTGTTTTCTATATATTTTGGATGGGTCAGGGTGTGACTAGAGTGGGTACTCTAGGTTTTTGTATGTCTAGGGTTTTTGTATGTCTAGGGGTTTTGTATGTCTATGTTGGTTCCATTTGTTATTTTGTTCAGGGTTCATTCTTTTAATAAAGAGTATGTATGCATACCACACTGCGCCTTGGTCTCCTTCATACGACAAACGTGGCAGAGGATCCCACCACAAAAGGAACAAGCAGCGTGTACCGGAGGAATGGACTTGGGAGGAGATTCTGGATGGTAAAGGACCCTGGACACAGGCTGGGGAGTATCACCGTCCAAGGGAGGAAATTGAGGCAGCGAAAGCAGAACGGCGACGTTATGTGGAGTGTAGTGTCTTAACACTTAGTACTTATTTATGTCATAAGAAAGACTCGGAATACAAGCAATTGAACTGGAGCTTCACATTTACTCAAACGAGTTAGTACCAGAATAACATAGAACAACACTGCGCATGACCAAGGGTGCTCCATCCTTAAAGGGGACATCAGTAATTAACAGAACATAACATTCCTTCTCTTATACAATGAGAGTTACTTTTACCAAACCACAACTGAAACATTTCCCAGAACTTGTTGTAGTTATTTTGCATCTTTTAATTTGAATTTGAACAGGTAGTTTTTGTTTATAAGTCTAGTCTGTTTGGTGGACGGTGCCTTCGTTCTGGGTAGCGCCTCGGATTGTCTGGAGGCTCCTGAACATCCTCAGTGTGTGCTTGTTCCAATATAGCTTCTGCTATAGCAGCACCTTCATCAACACGTTCCCTTCTTTCAGCCTGGGGTCTCTTTACTGCCCCATCGTCCTCTACAGTTCCCTGTGTGTCACTCTCAGGATCTCTCTGTGCCTGTTCTCTCTCGATTGTTGTGCTGTTTTTCGTGGAATGCATTTGGTTAATGTGACGCCGCCAGATTATGTCTGGGTCCCGTTTGTGTGTGTACGGCCCCTCTTGTCCATTTCCCTCCTCTTCTGTAGTCACCATCACCATCTCCCGGCCACCGGAGAGCATCTTGGCTTGTTTGTTCAGCACTTCATTACGCCTGTTTGGCTTCATGATGTCCAGCTGTGTGCGGAGAGGCCTCCCGAACATCAGTGCGGCTGGGCTTTCATTTGTCGTGGCATGTGGGGTGTTTCGGTAGGAGGCCAGGAACTTGGCCAGTTTTGTTTGCAATGTCCCTTCGTCTCGTTTTGCTGCACGGAGTCCTTGCTTTAGGGTTTGCACAAAGCGTTCTGCCAGCCCATTGGTGGCAGGGTGGTTTGGAGCTGAGGTTGAGTGTTTGATTCCATTTACTGACATGAATCTTGTAAACTCGTCACTTACAAAAGCTTGAGTGTTGTCACTTACCAGCTGCAGTGGCAAACCGAAGCGTGCAAACGTTCTTCTGAGACACTCTATCGTCTGAGCTGAGGTGGAGGAGTCAGTGCAAAACACCTCTGGCCATTTGGAATGGGCATCCACTATAACCAGAAACATGTGCTTTTCAAAGGGACCAGCGTAGTCCACGTGAATTCTCTGCCATGGCTCTGCGGGCCATTCCCATGGGTGGACTGGGACAGGAGCAGGCATGTGAAGGGTTTCCAAACATCCGCTACAGTTCTTCGCCATGTTTTCTATCTGTTGATCCAGACCTGGCCACCAGAAGTGGCTCCTTGCGAGCAGCTTTATTTTGACAATTCCAACATGACCTTCATGTAGTTGCTGCAAAACTAGATGTTGGCATTTCTGGGGTATCATGACTCTCATTCCCCACATCAAACATCCTTGGTACGTTGTAATTTCGTTTCTCCGCTGGAAATACGGAGTCAGCTCCTTTCTGCCAGTAGCTGGCCATCCTGACATGGTGTAGGTGTACACTTGTGACAAGGTCACATCTTTCCTTGTCTCCTGTTTGATAACTGTGCTTGTGACTGGTAGTGCCTCGAGCTGAGCGGTATGGAACATGTCCAATGCATCCACCCTCCTTTTTCTTTCCCTTGTACACGGCAGTCTGGATAATCCATCTGTATTTGTGTGGAGGGATGATGGCTTAATCTCAATGTCATACATATGACTGGCAAGGAACAGGGCATATCGCTGTAACCTGGTTGCTGTCATTGCCGGAATGCCTTTCTTTGGACTGAAAATGGAAAGCAACGGCTGGTGATCTGTAACCAGTGTGAAACGCTTGCCATATAGGTATGGGTGGAATTTCTTGACGCCCCACACTAGTACCAGTGCTTCTTTGTCGATTTGTGAGTAGTTTTTCTCTGCATCATTCAATGTTCGTGACGCGAATGCAACTGGCCTCTCTGACCCATCTTTCAGTGAGCAAACGTTTTTGAATGTGTTCATGTTTCAGTCCACAAACAAATCTATCCCTTAATGTGTCATTTAGGTTCTCTCCAAACTCGCAATGTTCAGACAGTTTCTTCAACACTGCTACATATGTGCTAACACCCTCCCCCTCATTCTGATCTCTCTTGTGGAAACGAAAACGTTCCGCGATGAGGAGTGGTTTAGGTGATAGATGATTTTGCAATATCTCCACAATCTCTGTGAATGTTTTATTTGAGGGCTTCAGAGGGGCAGTCAGATCTCTTAGCAAACTGTGTTTTTGGGCCAATTAAACTCAACAACGCTGGTACATATTTTGTAATCAGCAATGTCATTTGCAATGAAGTACTGTTCCAGTCGTTCAATGTAAGTTGCCCAGTTTTCTTGCGTGTCATCAAACACATCTATTTTCCCGATGCTAGCCATTCTCTTTACCTCCGGCTCCACGGGTCTTTGATCTGCCGCCTTGTTCTCGTGGATCATTGGATCATTCAGAGATCCTCACTGAACTTCTGGAGAGAGTTTGCTGCACTGAAAGTAAAGGGGCTGAATAATTTTGCACGCCCAATTTTTCAGTTTTAGATTTGTTAAAAAAGTTTGAAATATCCAATAAATGTCGTTCCACTTCATGATTGTGTCCCACTTGTTGTTTATTCTTCACAAAAAATACAGTTTTATATCTTTATGTTTGAAGCCTGAAATGTGGCAAAAGGTCGCAAAGTTCAAGTGGGCCGAATACTTTCGCAAGGCACTGTAATAATTCATAAACAAAATTAATAGAATTAAAAACACTAACTAATTGACAGATATACCTTTACTTGTTACTTATGTGAACTTTCATTATCCTCCCTTCTCATGATGGAGAGAAATTAGAAACTATCAAATCAAATATTATTTCTCACATGCGCCACTTGCCGTTCGGTAGCAGAGAGAACAGTCTATGACTAGGGTGGCTGGAGTCTTTGGCAATTTTTAGGGCCTTCCTCTGACACCGCCTGGTATAGAAGTCCTGGATATCAGGATGCTTGGCCCCAGTGATGGAAGTCCAGGATCCATTTACAGAGGGAGGTGTTTAGTCCCAGGGTCCTTAGCTTAGTGATGAGCTTTGATGTCCCTTTTGTCCAGGTGGGAAAGAGCAGTGTGGAGTGCAATCATAGCATCACAGCATCATATGTGGATCTGTTGGGTCGGTATGCAAATTGGAGTGGGTCTAGGGTTTCTATGATGATGTTGATGTGAGCCATGACCAGACTTTCAAAGCACTTCATGGCTACAGACGTGAGTGCTATGGGTCGGTTGTCATTTAGGCAGGTTACCTTGGTGTTCTTGGGCACAGGGACTATGGTGGTCCACCTGAAACATGTTGGTATTACTGAATCGGTCAGGGGCAGGTTGGAAATGCCAGTGAAAACACTTGCCAGTTGGTCAGTGCGTGCTCGGAGTACACGTCCTGGTAATCCTTGTGAATGTTGACCTTTTTAATGGTCTTACTCATATCGCACAGTTGTCCGGAACAGCTGGTGCTCTCATGCATGTTTCTGTGTTGCTTGCCTCGAAGTGCGCAAAGAAGTAATTTAGCTCATGTGGTAGGCTCATGTCACTGGGCAGCTCTTGGCTGTGCTTCTCTTTGTAGTTTGTAATAGTTTGCAAGCCCTGCCACATCCGACGAGGGTCGGAGCCGGAGTAGTAGTATTCAATCTTAGTCCTGTATTGACGCTTTGCTTGTTTGATGGTTCGTCGGAGCGCATAGCAGAATTTCTTATAAGCTTCCGGGTTAGAGTCCCGGCAACTTGAAAGCGGCAGCTCTGCCCTTTAGCTGAGTGCGATTGTTGCCTGTAATCCGTGGCTTCTGGTTGGGGTATGTACGTACGGTCAATGTGGGGGGGCGTCATCGATGCACTTATTGATGAAGCCAGTGACTAATGTGGTGTACTCCTCAATGCCAGAAACCCTCAACATTTTCCAGTCTATGGTAGCAAAACAGTCCTGTAGCTTAGCATAATTCTTGCTATAGTTTTTCCTTGTAATCAGGAATCAGGAGGATAGAATTATGGTCAGATTTGCCAAATTAAGGGTGAGCTTTGTGTGAGTCTCTGTGTATGGAGTAAAGGTGGCCTGGAGTTTTTTTTCCTCTGGTTGCACATGTGACATGCTGGTAGAAATTAGGTCAAATGGATTTAAGTTTCCCTGCATTAAAGTCCCCGGCCACTAGAGCACCGCCTCTGGATGAGCATTTTTTGGTTTGCCTATGGCCTTATACAGCTCGTTGAGTGCGGTCTCACTGCCAGCATCGTTTTGTGGTGGTAAATAGACAGCTACTAAAACCCTCTTGGTAAATAGGTTCTACAGCTTATCATGAAATATCCTGCCTCGGGCGAACAAAACCTCAAGTCTTCCTTTATATGAGATTATTGACAAATAGACACAGACCGCCATCCCTTGTCCTATCGGAGGCAGCTGTTCTATCTTGCCGATGGACCGAAAACCTAGCCAGTTGTATGCTATCCATGTCGTCATTCAGCCACGACTCGGTGACATAAGATATTACAGTATTTAATGTCCAGTCGGTAGGATAGTTTTGGTCTAGGCTCATCCAGTTTATTATCCAATGATTGCACGTTGGCTAATAGGACGGATGGTAGAGGCGGGTTACCCACTCGCCGTCGGATTCTTACAAGGCACCCCGCCCTACGTCCCCTATATCTCTGTCTCTTCTTTGTGGGAATGACTGGGATTTGGTCTTGTCTGGTGTAAATCCTTTGCGTCCAACTCGTTAAAGAAAATAATCGTTGTCCAGTACGAGGTGAGTGATCGCTGTTCTGATAACCATGAGATCTTTTTGGTCATAAGAGACGGTGGCAGAAACATTATGTACCAAATAAGTTACAAATAAAGTGAAAAAAACACACAATAGTACAATTGGTTAGGAGACGGTAAAACGGCAGCCATCTCCTCCGGCGCCATTTCTTAAAGATATGTGGGGGTTTTGTCACAGAATTACAAGACAATGTTTCTTAAAGTTACAGAAGGCAAGTCATTTTTCCAAAACGAAATATACTGTAAGTGTTTATATTTGTTGTCAGAGGTCTTTACTTCAACATTACTGTGTTTTTATGTATTTCGAATATCTTTGAATACTTTTTCTAGTAGATGTTTTCTAAGACCCCTGTTCCATCTGAAAAGAAATCAAAGCCTAATTTTGAAGATGGAAATAAATGACAAACGTCTCAATGCCTTCATTTCCCAAAAACATAGACTCTTAGCTTTCATTTGACACCCATTCGATTTACTATGAAATTCATGCATGGAAATGCACACGGGATTTCATGACAATTGGATGTGTACCTCAATCACACATTCAAAGGTGAAGATCTTGTGATTTGAATCTCATTTTTCAATCTCTTTACACCCTATTTTTATGTGATCAGTGGACATGATGCACAATATTCATAGACAGTATGTAATTAGTGTCCAATGTTCTTGACAGATCTCCAATAGCTACCTATTTATTGCCTTTTTTGCTGCCATTGATGTACTGAAATTCATCACGGTGTCAACCAATAGATTGGTTTTGCCCCTGCTCGGGTATTTTCAACCTGGCAACCAGTTGTGTTCAACATAATGATTCAAGTAAATGTAGCATGCCTAAATCGACCAGACGCCTAAAAACAGGCAGGATGAATGAAAGAAATCAGGTCTACTCTACTCCAAAAGGGCTTCCATTATGCTGCTGCAACCTGTCTCTCCTTCCCCTCCGTACCTCTCCTCGAACAGCCCATGTGTTTCACAACAGGCAGACTTTCACTCATCTTCCTGCACCATATTTCATCAAAGGTGGGAGACGGAACGAGAGAAGGAGGGTGGAGAGGGAGAGAGAGAGAGAGAGAGAGAAAGTGGGGGCAGAGCGAAAGGACAATCAGTTTGAGAGACCTGACAGATGCAATAAGAGAAAAGTTTATTACACTTCTCCCCACTAAATGGGTTTTAAGATATTATATTTCTCTGTTTATTTAAGTGTGTGTGTGTGTGTGTGTGCTCCATAGTGTGGTAAATAAAGTGGATTCATGCCCAATATGTGCCCTGCGGCCTTACCTGCTGCTCCACACCCTACCAGTACCAACTATCTATCATTGCCCTGTCTAACTAGTAACAGAAATAGGTTACAGTTGTTACTAGGCTACAAAATAATGGACTCATTGCTGCCGGCCCAGCAGGGAAGGCTTACACCACTTACAAGACAAATCAAATTAGCAACAAAAAGGCAAATATTAAACAAAAAAAAAAAACATGTCTTTTGCCTTCCAATATGCCCATCATTTGAGTTTGTTTGCTTTTGTTCATCTGCTCTGCCCGATCCATCAAGCAGACCACATGCGCATTGAAAATGTTTGAATTCACAGCAAGGAGTTGATGGAGTGTTACTGTAAAGATAGGTAGACTGTGTGGCTGTAGTCACAGGCAGGCAGTCGATATTAGAAAAGAACTCATGATTATCGGGTTCAGTGACCAGTCAGTTAACAACATCACATTGTAGTTTTGCCACAGCAGATTTTAGGTCTTTACTGCCACCTACTGTAAACTGAGAGTCACACACAACTATGAACAGATGGTTTTCAGCGCTTGAGCTGTACCAAAAATGACCACATGGTGGCGAAGTTGACAACAAAATGGCCATTTGCATCCCTGATGTGATGTTCTCTGTTTGAGTAGAAAAACAACTCGCAAGACATAATGAATAATGATCCATGACTCATTATAAACTGGGTGGTTCAAGCCCTGAATGCTGATTGGCTGACAGCCATGGTATATTAGCCATATACCACACCCCCTCGTGCCTTATTGCTTAATAATTGTAGTTAATTTGAGCTCACTTACATGAACACAGTTAAAAGTAGTATCCTGGATTAAACAGCACTGATAAGGACCTATTTCACTTTACTGCATCTCAATGTCTCTAACTAGCTCTTAATATGGAGCCATTAGGTGCTTTCCAGCAAATCCCCTTCTAGGTCACCAAAATATTGACCTCCAACAAACACGGGTCCAGATTTTAATTTAATCTATGTCATGTTGCTGAGAGATATCGCCACAAACCTTATCTGCTCCTCTCAGTTCCCCCACTGACCCATCCGTTAAGGACCACATCCACCTACAGTATATGGGCACTCACCGGAAAGAGGAAGACAGCTAGAGAACTGACATTGTGGATATATCTCTATCTATATTCATGTATCCAACCTTTCATTTCTGGAAATGTCCATGAGGTGGCCTGATTTTGCTACACTGGTTTCTATTCGGTTAATATGTGGCATTTGATTTACAGTTATGACATCATTGACCATTAAGAAAACAAAGAGGGTCCACGTGATGCACTTTATCAAGAATGCTTGGGCCTTTTGGTTTTGGGCTTAGCTGCAATACCAATAGTTTTCTAACAAGCCTACAATAGAATAGTACTGAAATATGAGTTTTACACAATACCCCATAATGTTAAAGTGGAGTTGTGCTTTTCAACATTTAAAAAAAAAAGGTGAAATGTCTTGAGTTAAGACGTATTAAACCCCTTTGTTATGACAAGCCTAAATAAGTTCAGGGGTAAACATGGTCTTAACAAGTCACATAATAAGTTGCATGGACTCACTGTGTGTGCAATAATAGTGTTTCATTTTTTGAATGAGTACCTCTTCTCTGTACCCCACACATACAATCATCCGTAAGATTCAACCACAAAGACCAGGGAGGTTTTCCAATGCCTCTAAAAAAGGGCACCTATTGGATAAAATAAAGCAGACATTATTAAGTTATTAATTACACTTTGTATGGTATATCAATACACCCAGTCATACAAAGATACTGGTGTCCTTCCTAACTCAGTTGCAGGAGAGGAAGGACACCGCTCAGGGATTTCACCATGAGGCCAATGATGACTTTAAAACAGTTACAGAATTGTGGCTGTGATAGGAGAAAACTGAGGATGGATCAACAACATTTACATTTACATTTACATTTAAGTCATTTAGCAGACGCTCTTATCCAGAGCGACTTACAAATTGGTGAATTCACCTTCTGACATTGTAGTTACTCCACAATACTAACCTAATTGACAAAGTGAAAAGAAGGAAGCCTGTATAGAATAAAATATTCCAAAACATGCTTCCTGTTTGTAACGAGGCACTAAAGTGAAACTAAAAAATGTGGCAAAGAAATTCACTTTTTTGTTTGGGGAAAATAATGTTTGGGGAAAATCCAATACAACACTTTACTGAGTACAATTCTACATATTGTCAAGTATACTGTTGACTGCATCATGTTATGGGTATGTTTGTTATCATTAAGGACTAAGGAGTTTTACAGGATAAAAAATAAACATAATGGAGCTAAGCACAGGCAAAATCCTAGCGGAAAACCTGGTTCAGTCTGCTTTCCACCAGACACTGAGACAATAACCTACAACTTAAGGCCAAATCTATACTGGAATTGCATACCAAGAAGACAGTGAATGTTCCTGAGAGGCCAAGTTACAGTTTTGACTTTAATCTACTTGAAAATGTATGGCAAGACCTGAAAATGGTTGTCTAACAATGTTTAACAACTAATTTGACAGAGCTTGAAGAATTTTTTAAAAGAATAATGGGAAAATGTTACAGAATCCTGGTGTGGAAAGCTCTTAGAGACTTAGAGACATCTTAGAGATGCTTCTGTATAAAATGTTACAGAATCCTGGTGTGGAAAGCTCTTAGAGACTTAGAGACATCTTAGAGATGCTTCTGTATAAAATGTTCTATGCACATGTTTTCACTTTGTCATTATGGGGTAGTAAGTGTGATAGGTGAGAGACAAAAAAATGATATTTAATACATTTTTAATTCAAGCTGTAGACCAACAAAATGTGGAATAAGTCAAGGGGTATGAATGTTTTCTGAAGGCCCTGTAGATCCTTGCCCAGATTGACCGAGATTGCTGCAGATAGCTTAAGTAACAAGAGTCTGAAAGTTCCATGTACAACTCAAACATGATTATGCAACGACATGTTACAGGCTAGCGTAGGGGAAATGTTTTCATTCGTCTGGCCAGCCCCACCCATATCAGTGCACTGAGCCTCTCACTATAACATTTGAGCCCTGGAGTCCAGCAGGTCTCTTCACATGCAAGTCAAATAGTTGGGGGATATAAGGGGCTTGATATGGCCAGTTTTTTCTTTTTATCTGTGATGCTACTTGACTAGGCACTTAGCTACACATTCTCTTGAGTGGGTACATACCTCTTGTCTCAGCCTGGGAGATAGAGAGTGGATATACGAAGCACCTCCAAGATCGACGGTATTTATGATGTTGACTGCACCACCCTAGCTAGCTAGCTCCCGTGAGAAAGTTGAGAGAAATACAATCCACCTCTCAGCTCATGATGCCCCTGTATGAGCATGTGGTAGGAATGAGTTGGGACAATAAGTCAACATAACAGCATGCGCAAAAACACAAAGAATATATCCATACTTAAGAGCCTTGTAGACTACAGGATGGCATTTAGAATGAAAAGAGAGAGAAAATTCAAAGGGGAAATGGCCAAGTGAAGGCCAATTAATGTAAGGTGCCAAATAGATACTGTTATGAGGTCATTCAAACATTTTGACTATGAAAGTCAAATCTACACTTTATCCAACTGCTCGTTTACAATTGTATATTCACTGCTTTAGTGTGCGTCACATTTCCTTGCATTCTTTCTGTGGTGTTGTTGTTCACAGTAAGGTAATTACTGGGCTGTCATTTCCTCTGTGGTGGGAGACCATTTTCTGGGTCAGTGAACCTCACCATAGGATTGATTAAGTCTTAAACGGGGCTCCCTCAAGCATGTGCCCTCTCCCCTTGTTCCCCAGACAAAAGGCCCAACACACCGGCACCACAATAACACCCTCACAACATCCAGGACACGTTGCGGCAACGTTCAAAAATGTTACACGTGTCTTGTGAGAGTAGCAGGAAGTGAACAAGGTACCATGGAATAACGTTAGATCATTTACTAATCTCTATATTCTTTTACCACGCCATCTCTCTCACCTCTCTAAGATCAGTGTTGTTGTGGAGGGAACTGGTTTCCGCTCACCTGCCTGGGTTTATGGGCCTGCTCATGCAACTGTCAGTGGAGGCGGAGAGGAAGGGAGGGATCCATTGCTCCAGTGTAACAAGATTCCAGGATAATCAGTGACTTATCTCTGCCATCAGGACACTCAGGAGGCCGTGTAACCCGGGACGGATGATGTCATGCTGTGATGAGTAAGGTTGGGGGGGGGGGTGTTTGTCATATTGCTTCTGCAGTGAAGGTGAGGGGGTACAGGCAGAAAACCACGCGGTAGTGACTAACTGTGATAGTTATGACCCCAGCTTATTAATTAAACAATAGGCTGCAGGAACATGGGGGGGCTGGATTGGAGAGAGAGAGAAAGAGAGAGCGAGAGAGAGAGAGAGAGAGAGAGAGAGAGAGAGAGAGAGAGAGGTGTGTGAGAGTGTACTGCATGTGCGTATAGGGGTTGGTTGATGAGGATGAGGAAACATCAGCAGGCATGTGTTGGGCTCATCTAATGATCTCGAGTGAAGTGAACCTGCAGCATCTCACTGATTGCCAAAGGTGTCCCTTACACACTGGCCCAGTCTGCAGTCAATGGAAAAATGATCTCATCACTTCAAAATACCACTGACTTCATTCCCTGCCTGACGTTAGGCAGAGTGCTGACATCAGTAGGGCCATACCTGAAAAGAGCTAACCTAGCATGGTATTAGCAGGGAGGGTTCTTCTGATACCTTTCATAAAGGCCTAGTATTATGAATGTTGTATTGCTTTCATGTGATATAATATACGACTATACCCTCATTGATGCTTTTGATTTGAGCAGGCACGTGCACAGATAGCAGTTCGCCTGCCCTGAGAACAAGCCCCTTGGCCCTCCCATTCGCCAAGCGCACTTTAAGCACGTTGTCAAGTTCGCTTCCGATGTCAGTCATGTCTTTAGGAGGCACTGTAATTACCTTGCTTACAATTTATGATGAATGTGTTGTTGCAGACATAAATAGGCCTATGTGATAAAAAAAAAAATGTTTTTGCTACAGAGGCAATTGGTACAGTATGTTATGATTTTGAGACATGAATTAAGAAAGTCTGTTTTTTTTCTTCATTTTGAGCACTTGTCCTCTGAAACGTCTGTGCACAGCCCCGGACTTGATCCAGTGATAGATGAGGTAGATTAGTGTAATGGTGACATGACAAAGTATGATCTTTTGACGCTTTTATCCAACGTTTTATGTGGTATACAGCATTTGGCCCATGCTGGAATGACCAACTCCCAACCAACTGAGCCACCAAAGCCAGATAAATGCAGTGTACAGTCTGCTGCTGTAGTATATTGGCACCCTTGCACTTCACAATGGAGCAGAATGTTTTTTTTTCTCTTTTCAAAACTGGTTGAATGTTATTTTTACACTGTGGGCAGCTACAAATTACACTTCATGACCAAAATTATGTGGGCACCTGCTCGTCGAACATAATGGCCCAACGCCCCATTATATTGTTATTTCTATTATTTTGGCAGTGACTTGTAGATACAGTGGCTTGCGAAAGTATCCCTCCCCCCCTTGGCATTTTTCCTATTTTTTTGCCTTACAACCTGGAATTAAAATAGATTTTGGGGGGTTGTATCATTGATTTACACAACATGCCTACCACTTTGAAGATACAAAATATATTTTTTATTGTGAAACAAACAAGAAATAAGACAAAAGAAAATTAAATGTTGAGCGGGCATAACTATTCACCTCCACAGAGTCAATACTTTGTAGAGCCACCTTTTTGCAGCAATTACAGCTGCAAGTCTCTTGGGGTATGTCTCTATAAAAGCTTGGCACATCTAGCCACTGGGATTTTTGCCCATTCTTCAAGGCAAAACAGCTCCAACTCCTTCAAGTTGGATGGGATCTGCTGTGTACAGCAATCTTTAAATCATACCACGTAATACTCAATTGGATTGAAGTCTGGGCTTTGACTCGGCTATTCCAAGACAATTCAAATGTTTCCCCTTAAACCACTCAAGTGTTGCTTTAGCAGTATGCTTAGGGTCATTGTCCTGCTGGAAGGTGAACCTCCATCCCAGTCTCAAATATCAGGAAGACTGAAACAGGTTTCCCTCAAGAATTTCCCTGTATTTAGTGCCATCCATCATTTGTTTAGTGCCATCCATTATCATTCTGACCAGTTTTCCAGTCCCTGCCGATGAAAAACATCCCCACAGCATAATGCTGCCACCACCATGCTGCCACCACCATGCTTCACTGTGGGGGTGGTGTTCTCGGGATGATGAGAGGTGTTTGGTTTGCGCCAGACATAGAGTTTTCCTTGATGGCCAGAAAGCTCAATTTTAGTCTCATCTGATCAGAGTACCTTCTTCCATATGTTTGGGGAGTCTCTCACATGCCTTTTGGCGAACACTAAATGTGTTTGTTTATTTTTTTCTTTGTGCCTTTTTGCCTTTTTTTCTGGCCACTCTTCCGTAAAGCCCATCTCTTTGGAGTGTATGGCTTAAAGTGGTCGTATGGACAGATACTCCAATCTCCGCTGTGGAGCTTTGCAGCTCCTTCAGGGTTATCTTTGGTCTCTTTGTTGCTTCTCTGATTAACGCCCTCCTTGCTTGGTCTGTGAGTTTTGGTGGGTGGCCCTCTCTTGGCAGGTTTATTGTGCTGCCATATTCTTTCATATTTTAATAATGGATTTAATGGTTCTCCGTGGGATGTTCAAAGTTTCTGGTATTTTTTTATAACCCAACCCTAATCTGTACTTCTCCACATCTTTGTCCCTGACCTGTTTTGAGAGCTCCTTGGTCTTCATGGTGCCACTTGCTTGCTTGGTGGTGCCCCTTGCTTAGTGGTGTTGCAGACTCTGCGGCCTTTCAGAACAGGTGTATATGTATATATGCTGAGATCATGTGACAGATCATGTGACACTTAGATTGCACACAGGTGGACTTTATTTAACTAATTGTGTGACTTCGGAAGGTAATTGGTTGCACCAGATCTTATTTAGGGCCTTCATAGCAGAGGGGAGAATACATACACACGCACCACTTTTCCCTTCTTTTTCCTTGACAGAAGTTATTTTTTTCATTTCACTTCACCAATTTGGACTAGTTTGTGTATGTCCATTATATGAAATCCAAATAAAAATCCATTAAAATTACAGGTTGTAATGCAACAAAATAGGAAAAACGCCAAAGGGGGGGGATGAATACTTTTGCAAGGCACTGTAGACCACTAAACACTTAAACAACTACTTTATTCAAACCGAACCTATTCAAAAAGATTTCCTGTTCAAATCTATTTCATGTTCAAATCTTGGCTACAGCTACAGCTATGTTAATACTGGAATACCAGTGAGAGGCCACCACTCTCACTCTTAATAATTCATTAGTTTGAGTCCTCCCATTAAGCCACTGGCATTTCCACTCCTGTCCCCTGGGCACCTCTCCTATATCTCCTATGTCTAATGGCAGTAATCGCCTGTCCACACTGCCACTGGTCTGCCAGACCCACATAACCAGTTCGTCCCAATGGGAGGTCGTTCACATGCCAGGCCTCGCCAATGCCCAGATGGCACTGAATGGCTCTAGTGCCATTGTTGACCAAATCTCTTACACATCTATTAGGAATCAAAGTTGTTTGTCAAAGAACCCAATGACCACTCTGACAGAACTACAGAGTTCATTGGCTGAGATGAGAGAACCTGCCGGAAGGACAACAGTCTCTACAGTACCTCACCAATCTGGGCTTTTTGCGAGAGTGGCCAGACAGAAGCCGCTCCTGAGAAGAAGGCACATAACAGCGCCCTTCGAGTTAGCAAAAAGGCATGTGAAAGACTGAGTTTAAGGCAAAAAGTATGTGTTCTGATGAGACAAAAATGTATCACTTTGGCCTGAATGCAAGGTGTCTTGAGAAAACCAGGCACAAGCATGGTGGTGGCAGCATCATGCTATGGGGATGCTTTTCAGCGGCAGGGACTGGGAGACTAGTAAGGATAGAGGCAACAATGAATCAAGCCAAATGCAGGCAAATCCTTGACGAGAACCTGCTTCAAAGTGCCAACGGCCTTAGACTGGGGTGAAGATTCACATTCTAGCAAGGCGATGAACACAAGCATACAGCCAAAGCCCAGACTTCAATCCCATTGAAAATATGTGGAAAGACTTGAAGATTGCCGCTCAACACTGCTCCCCATTTAACTTAATAGAGTTTGAGAAAATCTGCAAGGAAGAATGGGAGAAAATCTCCAAATCCAGATGTGCAAAGCTGATACAAACATAGCCAAGAGGACTCAAAGCTGTAATCACTGCCAAAGGTACTTCTACAAAGTATTTACTCAGGGGTGTGAATACTTATGTAAATTAGATATATGTATTTCCTGTCTAATAAATTAGCAAAAATTTCAAAAAGCATGTTTTCACCTTGTGATAATGCGGTATTGCGTGTAGATTGGTGAGAAAAATATATTTAATAAATGTTGAATTCAGGCTGTAACACAACAACATGTGGAATAAGTCAAGGGGTATGAATACTTTCTGAAGGCCTTTACATACTGACGCCATACGCATGCATACAGGATGTTAGATTGAGCATAGTTGCTTTGCTTGAGTCCATACCTCTGTTTTCCTAAGAGTGGCTATCTAACAAACATGGGATATCAAGTTGCATAAACATAGAGAATTGAGACAACATGAACTACAGTAAAATATACAGTATGAAGAAACTAAAAACTACCAGCTGCAATAGTCCAAGCCAGAACTATTTCTTGACAATCCAGTTTTATCAACTTTATGAGACTGCTCTGTCGTACATTACATATTCAGTCAAGCTGAGTGACCTTTTGTTATGAGGTCGGCCTAAACCGGATGAACCAAAACTAAACACTACCGGACAGTTGTTTGGAATCCCAACACAGGCCTGAGTCGTTTTGAGGGGTCTCAGGGCATTGTTTATAACGATCCAAATGAATTACAACAAGGATTTTGACTGAATTAGCGAGGCTCCCTTGTGAAATCAGAGCAATGGAGTGTTGCGAATCCTGGGAACCTCAAAAATGTGATTTAGGAAGAGAGAAGAGGTGAGGGTGGGTTAGATGACTGGTTAACTCTGAGACATTGAATTAGTGAGAAGTCTCTTCCCTTCCCAGCATGCAATAGTGTAGAGCTTTGATGACTGTCTGAGTAGTGATGAAAGTAGAAAGAGCCCAGCAGGGGTTTACTGTATCTTACTAATTTCTTTGCTTTAAAATGTATGATAAACATTCTACAACAACAGAAGATGGAAAATATGACCTTGGCATCCTATAATCCAAACCATCAATTTATATATTTTAAGGTTGTTCACAGACTGTATTTAAGACCAAGTAAACGTTTTTTACGATGAATTTGACCCCAATTCCCAACTGTTCACTGTGTCCCCCAAATCAGGTAGGGAACATTCCTTCATTTATTTGCTTTAAAATTCATGATAAACATTCCACATTAACAGAATATGGAATGATATGACCTTGGCATCCCATCATTCGAACCATCAATTTATACATTTTAAGTTTGTTCCGAGACTGTATTGAGCACCAAGAAAATATTTTACGATGAATTTGACCCCAATTCCCAACTGTTCACTGTGTCCCCTGAATCAGGTAGGCACATTCCTTCATGTGATGTGGGAGTGCCGTGGTGTTAAATGCTTCTGGGACAACATTATCAAATTAATTTCCAAGTGCATGAATTTAAATATTCTGTGCTTTGCATCTATTATGTTACTTAACTATGATGGCGCTTTGAATCTCTCAATCAATCAGAGTAGATTACTGCAGGCAGGCAGCACTGCAGCAAAGAAAAGTTGGTGGCTCTTAGATGGCAATCACCTCACTCTCTCCCAATTCACCAGTGGATACAGTTACAATTAAGAAGTTGTAACGTTAAAATGGTGAATGAATGGTGCTAGTCAAGGAACAATTGAGGCCTGAACATACATATGACTATGTAAAGACTAATCTATGAAGCCCAACACATATAAAAAAAAATGATATATGTACCTTTTATCATATTTTTTTACTGTCTTTCTTTGTTCAGGTCGATGGGGAAGCGGTGGTTGGGGGAGCGGGGGAATAACAAGCAACTCTAGTTGCTAGGGGGGTGGGAAGGGACGGTAAACATGGTTTCTGGGTGGGGGGGTGGGAGGAAGTTGTCGGATGGGTGGGGTTGGGGAAATGGGGTGGAAGGTTGTGGTTGGAGGAAGATGTTGGATGGGTGGGGATAGAGAAATGGGTTTTTATTTCTTTGTTTTATTTAACCTTTATTTAACTAGGCAAGTTAATTAAGAACAAATTCTTATTTTACAATGATGGCCTACCCCAGCAAAACCCTACCCTAACCCGGACGACGCAGGACCAATTGTGCGCCACCCAATGGGACTCCCGATCACGGCCGGTTGTGATACAACCTGGGGTTGAACCAGGATCTGTAGGGTTGGGAGATTGTGGTTGGAGGAAGACGTTGGATGGGTGGGGTTGGGGAAATGGGGTGGGAGGTTGTGGGTGGAGCCTCAATTATTTTTTATTTTGTTACTTACTAAATGTATTGTTAATTTTTGGCTCTGTGTCATGATCATGATGATCAATGCTTTGTAGTTGTGTTCCTTTAAAAAAAAAATATATATATATATATATATATATATATATATTCTTATTTTTGAGTAGCAGCCTATAACTATTAAATTATATACATTTATGTATCGTGCATGTAGCCCACCCCCCCAACAAGACAAAAAAATCCACAATACTGTCCATATAGCATTTTGATTAGACTGAAACAGTGATGATGAGGCACAGAGCAGGCCTCAAAGCCAAACCATTGGCATTTCCCCATGCGCCTAGATGATACAGATGGATTACCATAGTAGAAGTACAAGGGATTTTGTTTTGTCCCAAAAGTAGCATGGAAATGAAGTGGAAAATGAGATATAAATGAAAATGTGGGCGAATCGAGTGACAATAGAGTGTTTACACAGTGACAGAGACGGCAACAAGGCTCCTCTATGTCTCCTCATCAGAGCCATCCCACGCTAGAACAAAATAACTTCTCCCAGTCCCAGCTCTTCTCTATGGGCTCCTGATGAAGAATCTTGCGTTGCGGAGAAAACCGGAGCGGGCCGGTCTAAAACTGTATATAAAGGGGGGTCAGAAAAACACCCCCATAAACGAAGAGACTATTGTGTTCACCCGATTGATCTTTCATAAGGCAGTGGAGGCTAGACAGGCTGACTTTGGTGGGGCATGGATGGTGGCGTTGACAAACAAGCAAGCCAGTGTCTGTGGCAAGGGACTGAGGCTGCAGGTGCTGAGAGCACACTTGGGTTGGCGCGCTAGTCCTCCCTCAGATGCCAACGATGACATTTCCTGGCTGTGCCTATACACAATGAGGCATCCCAGCAACGGCGCTATGTCCTGGGGGAATGAATAATAGGCCACCGGAGGGTACAGAGCATGCACGCGCACGCACAGACACACACGCTCACACACGCTCACAGAGTCACACAGCAGTTAAAGATCATCTGTTTTTGTGGGGGAGGCAGGCTGAGCTGAGCCTGTCTGGGGTCTGTGTGAACTGCAGTGCTAGGCATTCCACAGGGGTGGTGGTGGGAAACACTTTATGTGTCGCGGTCTACGCCAGCAGCCAGTGACAACCCCATGCACCAAGCCCGAGCCAGGGGACGTTCATCAGCCACTGCGCCAACTCATGACTTAAAACTGTTCATATTAGAGAAAGTACTGAAACTAACTCTCACTCCCTTTTGGATTTGGGGAAAATCTGTTTATTACTCAGGTGTATTCAAAACAGGACAAGTGCCTGATGAAGACAGTTCTATTGAACAGGCAGCGGCAGGCAGTGACTCTACAGGCCTGTCTGAGAAAAAGCACAACAACTCTCAAGGATGTGGGTTCAAAACCTTGATGTGTATGAAATGTTCTGACCTCTTGGCCTTAATTAACAGAATTGGCTCAGCTTTTTCTTGAGTTATTTTCAGGTGTGCATTGTTTACTGTCCAGGAGGATAGAGGAAGTCCTGGAGTCCTTTCCTGGACTCGGAATAGGCGCCCTGGTCTCAGGGCAGTCAGAACATAATGTTTGGGGAGGGCAGCCTGGATCCAAATTTGGCAGCATGGCAGAAAAAGGATGTGCGATAAGTCAAAGTCCAAATAAGTAACCCGTCATTTTAGCAGCACACACACATTTCGCACCACTTCCTTTCTCACACACACACTCACCCAGGCCTGGCTGCACCTCTTTTCACACGACCACTGTTTAAACTGGGAATCATCTTCCAGTTGATATGGCATGTGAGAGCAAGCTGCTCTTCGTCGAAAGCCTGGTCCCCACTGCAAACAACCAGGGCTGCCTGTCTTGTCTGGCCTCTGCCCACTGCCTGAGAGAGTATGTCCTGTTTGTTTAAATGGCCATGGAACGATGGATGTCATGCATAGGTCATCTCAATGAATAGGCATCCTCATGTGCATTATGTTATAGATGAACCATTCTAAATGTAGCGTTATTACATTTTTCACTATTTTTGGGAGAATGAAGATTGAAGAATGAAGGATAGTACATATAAATGGTTAATAATAATCTTCATTTAAATCGTAAATGCTTAGCGTCAACTCTAAGGAAATAAGAATGTAAAATGTATAGATATTATTTTTCTTATTAAACAATAACATACATTTCTCCTTGTCATATGATCAAGGAAAAGCGGATATATGGGGTGAGGGGTAAGATATTGTCAGAGATCCATGTAGCCCACATGGTTTGGTTCTGGCATGGCTCGTCTCTGGTGTGGGAAGTCATTAGAATCCCAGTGGGGGTAGGGGCAACCTGCCCAACCATGGAGCCACTGATGCGACCCAGGGCAAGCTGTCTCGTAGACACAATAAAAAATACATGGCCAGGAACTGCTTGAATTAATAAAGATTGGTAAAGAAAATACAAAATAAAGGGGAATAAAGGGCAATAAAAATAAACGTTTAACAAGCACACCACTTCAGGACATCATCATTGCTCTATTGAGCATTTTCAACAATACTGGCTTTGTTGTGAGCTATTTTGTATTAAAAACAGCAGAAAGGCATGCATACTTTTCCAGTAATGTGATGTCCGTGGGTCTTCAGGGAGCTTCAGGGGTTTATCAGCCACCCTCAGACTTATCAGGACAGAGGGGGAGGAGGGAGGGGGAGGAGGGAGGAGGGAGGAGGGAGGAGGGAGGAGGGAGGAGGGAGGAGGGAGGAGAGAGGAGAGGAAGGTCTGATAGAGCTCCAGAAAGAAGATGAGAGGGAGACAGGGAAGTGGACAGCGGTGTTGGGGACGAGCCTTCCACACTAGACCATCCCCACCTCCTTCAAACAGAAACCCCTCCTCCCCCCCTATCTCTCTCTCTCTCTCTGTCTTCCCCACTTCTGCTTCCCCGTCTCTGTTCACAACAAGCACTATTGAAGTACGGGCAGAAAAACAGTCATATTTTACCCTACAAACAAAGCCCCCTTTTAACAAAAAGCACTCTTATCTACCAGGTTCCATCTACTACCTCCTACAGAAAGCTTTATAGCATCTATTTTAGCTCCGAGCCAGCGATTAGACTCAGGCAAACATACAGTACATGGCTATTAGTGTATCTTTTGGAAATGAAGTATGTGTACTTTGAGTAAAATGAAACATCTCCATTAGTTTCAGAAATAAACAACCACTTTAAGCCACAGAAAGCTTGCTTTTCAATACAGTTTTTTCCCTTCATTTTAGAGTGCATGTGATAGAATGGAACAGAATAAGATGTCAGTTGTTTATCGTCATTAAATATAATAACGAGATAGTAACCTTTTCCCTCAGTTTGTTTGGTTTAAAAGCTACCTGTGACATTTCATGTAATTTATATTCAAAGGGTGTTTCAAATAGCCAACCTCTGACTCCGTCAGTGAACAAAGTAATTGCTAGTTGTACATTACATAAAACATGTTATCCAGACATTATAAGTGAGGAGAAGACGTGTAAGAAGGTAAACAAACTAACTTATTTGACAGAGTCTGGGCAGGCAGGGAAAAACAAGTTGGAACATTCAAGCTAGGTCAGGTTTTTATGAATGGACGTTTTTTTTCTAACTTTCCCCCTCTCTGGCTTTGTGAATGAAAAACAACTGGAAAATCTAGTATAAAGACTCTGAGTCCCAAACTCTGATTGGCTACTGCTTTTCTAACTCCGCCCATGGTTGCTAGGGACCCGGACAGTCTCATCGCGGATTGGTTCAAAGAGAGAGCCTAGATTTCATTCATAAGTCAGGTCATTCATTAAGACAAAGGAAGAAATTTGAGCCCTTGAAAGAGGAAATCCACGAATCGCCAAGTCATTTGGCCAAGCGAGCGTCAGAGAGCAAGAAAAGCAAGTCTCCGTAGTCCAAATCAACACTCAAGTCTGGAAAAGAATTGACAACAACATTGTTTTTTGGGGCATTTCTGTCCCATGCTTATAACACACGCATTAAGCTTGAAATTTTCTTATTGTTGACTGTTATAAAAAGGTGAGGTTAAAACAGTTATTTAGTTGCCCTCTGTAGCAGTTGAGACGCGACATCTGTTTCTTTTCACATTATCCACGGTTCCATTTTCTCTCTGGGCATTGATGTAGCCTAAATAGAAAGTATAGGCCTATACGTTTTAGTAAGAAGGGCCTATACGTTTTAGTAAGAAAAGCCTCTACAATTTGTCTATTGTAGTTTTATAAGTGCATGTCCTATAAAAATCACAATTTATTGGTTTACCGGACGATTTTACAACTGCAAATTCTACATGATTATTATATTTAGCTTACATAAAAACCTAAATGAGACACATTTCAAATAACATTTCATAACTATATAAGAGCAATTGGCACATTGCATAGGCTTGTTTATTGACTTAATTTTGTGCGGTATCTGATGACTGTCTATCCCGAACCACAGACTACGGTCTAGTTAGCGGTAAAGGTGGCACCAGCCCGCTGGGTAATAGCTCGCCATAGCTTCCCCTCTGCATTTTTTTGTGAATGGAGCTCATTAGGTATGCAGCTTTCTCCCAGCTCCATTCACAACTATCGCTCCCCCTTGTCCCTCTCTCGCTGCAGGCTGGCTGCGTGGATCACATTCAACTCAAGCCTAAATGATCACAAACGGTTAACGGATGGATTATAAGATGGATGGATATTTGGACCAGCAAGTGCCTTACACTTTAGCAAATGTACGTATGTATAAAGTCATGTATTTTTGTAATGCTTTACTCAGTTGTAGGACTTGGCTACCGGGCTTTCTCTTTCGATCGCCCGTTCCATGCGATTTGTTTGAAGCAACTATGTGCGCGATGAAAACTATATTCAGTTCGGTTCTAAACTATCAAAAGGTCTGCACATTTTTTAAACTAAATAATATAAATTACAGCTTTTATTTTACACTGTTTATTAACATATTCTTGTCTCTAGACAGGAGATGTTGACAGTGTAACACCGAAAATGGGCTAACAATTTGAGAGGGCAAATGGAACGATAAAGCGCGTTTGAGTTGCAACACTATTGCAATTCACAGAGACAACCAGCATTGTTTTTCTGTTGTGGTATATATTTTTTTAGTCTGGAATGATAAGAAAAAAATAAAAACACAGAAAGTTACAACTATGATGATAATATTGATAATAATTAGGCTACTGATAATAAGAAAATAATAGCCTTGTAATATCCTAATTATAATGCAATATGTACTTATTTTAGTATTTATGGCCATATTGACTAATTAACTAAACCAATTAGTGACAGTGGGCATGTTCTATGTAGCCTGTGACATCAAAGGGTGTACTACACCTTTGACTGTATTTTCCACATCTGTAATATTTCTGATGCTTTGCAGAAGTCCCAAGGAAATGGACCCCTAAATAGACTGTTGATGGCAGCGAAGAGGAAATACATGGACACGGAATTACCCCCTCAGGAATCTGAAGGTAAAGTTAGAACTCCAAAGGAAGCTCGCAATGGCCTGAAGTCCCTTTGCGTGACGCGTTTACCTCGTCAATCCTTTGCTTACCAATCCGGCAAGCAGATATATCACTTCTATTTATGGATTGATAAATATGTCTTAACTTGTCTAAACCTGACCTAGCTGACATGACATGTGCGTAATGATCTTTGATCTTGTTGTTCTGTTGTATTCATGTGTGTGTGTGTGTGTGTGTGTGTGTGTGTGTGTGTGTGTGTGTGTGTGTGTGTGTGTGTGTGTGTGTGTGTGTGTGTGTGTGTGTGTGTGTGTGTGTGTGTGTGTGTGTGTTTTTAGACCTCTTTCAGGATTTAAGCCAACTTCAGGAGACATGGCTCACAGAAGGTAATGTGT
Organism: Oncorhynchus masou masou; assembly: GCF_036934945.1. Taxonomy (NCBI): domain Eukaryota; kingdom Metazoa; phylum Chordata; class Actinopteri; order Salmoniformes; family Salmonidae; genus Oncorhynchus; species Oncorhynchus masou. The sequence goes on along the minus strand of NC_088229.1, from coordinate 60,946,528 downwards.
TTTAATTGTGTATGTTTCAGAGGCATTGGCAATGATGAAAATGTATGAGTGGTATGGCAAAATGCCAACATAAATGGGGGAAATGTCAACAATATTTCGACATGCAAGATACTATGTTAAAATATGCGTTTGATCTCTTGAACATTGGTCGTATTGATACCCTGGAGGACCAGCCTTGGTCAGACAGATATGAACATGGAAATGGTCCATAACAAAGTCTATTGATATAGTTGTGTGTGAGTGGGTTTGATCCCATTTGCTCAGTTAATGACTTCTTGGTTGATGAGAACACTTGGATAAATGACTTAAACTATGCTTATAAATCTGTCATACCACCACCAAGCAGCAATGGCTTCAAACAATTCCTGGTCAAGATAGAACTCATTTCTCCAGAAGTATATTTATTCAATTATTTATTCCATTTCTACAGATGTATTCATGTAGAGGGGGCTGAAATAATCTACAGTAGGATAATTACAATGAATTGGTATGTTAGTTATGTGTACCAAATAGTCACCAGGCTACACCAGGAAAGGCCAATAGTGTGTGCTAGACACACAGTACATAGGGTGAAGTACCAAGACGTTGTTTCTTAAAGTAAAACGAGGACGTTTAGGAAGTGAAAAAACCCTCGGGGAGTTAAAACATGCTGATGCAATACACATGGCCATTAGTGACAGAAAAAATGTCCTTTGTGAACGTAGACAGGACATGATTTGCTGTAAACATGCCCTATTTTGGCCATGCTGGCATGTAGTATGCTTGCGTGCCAATATGCCCAGCCAATGCAAACAAGCAGCATGTTAAGCCCCTGTCCCTTAACGCACATACCGATGAAATGAACCCAGGCAGGCAGCAGCAATTGTCAGCAGTGTGGAGTTTAAAAGTTCAACGTGACGGACGCTCTGAAGAAGCAATTATATGTTAAGACGGGACAACAAAACCGAGGAATGACTCACGCTTGTTTGGTAATGTTTGGTAAATCTGGGGCACAGAAGTGGCAAGGCAATATGTAACGCGTTAGCAATCTCTAAACCAGAAATGCAGCCGGCTACAAAATGTTTACCATCTTGAACCAGCCAAATTGATACCCTGTGATTTAGAGCAGACCCGGGTCAAATATATGCTGGAACTGTGCTGGAAAGGTCAACGTGAAAAGAAAATACCCGAGGCAACACAGTATGGTTCGGGTCGGCACGGTAGTGTGAAAAGGGTCAAATGGGCCTCCCTCTTAAGAAATCGACGGTTTATGAAGCCTGGCAAACAATTCTCTCACTGTATCTCGGCCAAGGTGCCTATTCTCATGCAGCGTCAAACGGGCAAGTTCACACCACCACGCTCCGCAGACAAAGACAGAGCCAACACCAATAAAAGGGACAACAATGAGAACCACTCCAAAGTCCCTTTGATGGACATATTATTTGAATTCAGTCAGCCACAAAGGTAACATGCATAGCAGTAGATATGGGGTGCTGTTGTACTGCATTACGAGATTGGCTAGAAGAAGAGGGTCACTGGGCCAAAGGGAGAATTAAAAGGCCGAGCTGCCTGGGTGGAGGTTGGTGGTGTAACTATCAATGTGGGTTTTTTTTTACCCAAAATAATATATTGTTTTTGAGCTCTTCTGGCAGAACTCTTTCCTTTTAAATTAATTACAGGCCTGTCATTGTGACTGACTGTGGTTACAAGGGATTCACCCGCGTAGCAGGAGGGAATTTTCTGCTAGAGAGAGCTGGAGAAAGGGAGAGGGGAGACAAGAAAGTTGAGAGAGAGAGTTCAGGAGCTTGTCTCGTCTTGTCGTTTTCCTTTACGTTTATGACTGAGAGTTCTGCGATCCCATCAGGAACTTCCATTGAGAAAAAAATAATAATTCAAGGTGTCTGGAAGAAAAAAAAGGAAACATGCATCTGTGCTCATATAAACACACTTTCTGTCTTGTGCTGACTTGCATCTCAAAGACTTTTGACGAGGTGTTCCTGGAAGCAAATCGGATACACACGCGTTCACGCGCACACACACACACACACACACACACTCTGCCTCTGTCTGCCTAAGCACAGGGGTTGTGCTCTTGTCTGCGAGCCAGTCACACTGACGCTCAGACATCCTTAATGGGGGTTTTTCTCTTCCCTTTCTGAGCTCGATCCAACGTGTTCCATTTTAGACATGTTGAAACTAGTGGAAATGATTTATTGTTTGGTCTGGTGGACTAAATATTGGCCTCTGCTCTTTCTCATAAAACAGCTTTATCCCTCTCCTTAGGGCAAAAGACTGCAAAGTTGAAAGGGGGTAATAGTATTACCGTATAGCAACAAGGCACAGTATTATATAAGAAATCAATGTAATTTATCTGAACAAGCTCCAAGACGCCATCATCCGGTTTCCTCCTCACAGGAAGAAGGGAAGAAATACGTGAAAGTGGATTTTGAAGTTCTTATTTTCTCTTTTCACTCCTTTTTGGTTTCCAAGCTAGGTTTTATGGTCTGGTAGCTGGTGGATGAAGTGAGGGGGGGATCTTTCGGATAGTTTGGGGTCTTTACTTGGCTGGGTGATGTCACAGACACTGGCATTTACTCACTCTCTCTTTGTGAGTTCTATGGACTTGCTCTGTGTTTGTGGGCAAAAAGTGGAAGTCATTTTTCTTACTCCGTAGTTTCAATTTGAGAGACTTTTTAAATGTTCATTGTAAATTAAACTTCAGATTTGGTTTCCTATAATACTATACAATCTCATGTTCCTTATTCTGGTTATGTTAAACCATTTCAGAGTGGAGAGTGGATCTGTGCTTCCCATGTGGTGGAATTATTGTTTTCGCCGGCCATTATGGACAGATTGTTGTCTCAATATTTAATGATAACCATCAACTTTTCCTAAGTATACCATTGCGTAAGTGCAAGACCGAAGCAATGGAAAAAGCAGGAACCTTTCAAATTGGACTGATGCTCGTTGTAAGGGTTTCTAGTCCTGGCTGCAGGCGAGGTTTAGGGTTAGGCCATTTAGCCACATGTAGCAAATCAGATGCCAGTGTGCTCATGCATGGCTCACTGGGTAAATTTGACCTTTTCACACTTTTGGGTGTTGGCAGTCCACTAATCTGACTTTCCTAACCTGTTTGTGTGGTTCAATGTCCAGTGCTTGTGAAGACAATTGATATCGGAAATGTATTTGGATCTGAACATCTTGGCAAACAGGATAGTACAATACTACCAAGCCCCGTTACACCTGTACCCAATGGGCTGGGTTTGCATAAAGACAATTCAGAATGTTAGGGCCTAGATGGTAGGATCCGGTTCATTTAAATATAATATCAATTATAAGATTGTAAATTAAACTCACTCCACGTTAAGATCTAGTATGAATAGATTCATATGTATTTCACCATGTCCAGTTTTTGGATTAATTTGGATCATTTCTGCTGTTTTTGTCATTGAATTATTCAACAAAACATCACTCATTCTTACTAGATAGTGGCATTGTGACCAAGATCTAACCCTAAATGGTGCTAACCTAAACTTGTTCTCAGCTCCCCCAACTTCTCTCTCAGTTCCTCGTACTCCTAACACCTCTGGCTTGACTTTTGAACGCACCTCAAAGCAGGTGACGATTTCCAGAATACTTCACTAGCCTCAGAGCATCTATATTGTCCAAGATCGTCCTCCAGCTTCACAAACTGGGTGTAAAAGACCGAAAGAAGAAGTCTGATTTCCTTCCATGTTTAAAATAGCCTGTTTAGTCTGTCTTTGCTCTGTGATGAAAAACACACACAAACAAGTACACAAAATGCACACAATTGACACATTACTGACGTCTTCCTGACACAATCACAATCAGGTCAATGACGGCTAAAGATATCTTTGTGGTTCTTTGGCCAGGGTTTGGACATGGGGGGAGGAAGGAAAGGCAGCTCCGCCTCTGTATTTATCCATCTATCACCAGTTTGGTTTGATAGCTAGCCTGCGTGAGTGACAGTAACCCTGTCTCCACTATAAGTGCACCTCTTAAGGTCATAAATCACCCTGTGCTGCCATCGTTAGGCCTCAAGTCAGAGCATCGTCCATCATACCGAAAGACAGCTTCACAAGCCAGTCTGAAGTTTTCAGAAGGGACCCTGAGATGTTCCTGGTCAGCTCATGTGGTCAGGAAAAGCTCCTGACCCTAGTTGAGATCAGTCCAGAGACAGAAGAGGAAGTGAGAAATCACACTCCCTCATTTTTTCTGGTTACATTAGTTAATGAACTAAGTAGACCAGACCCAGCTTCTATCGCACTGGTGTCTATGGGAGAACCACATGCTTAAGCAGATTGGAACTTACAATTTTTTCCCCAATGATAAACGGCCCAAGTGAACTATCTTCCTTTTCCACCATTTTTGATCAGACCAGAATAAAACACAGTCAATAGTCCCAGTTACGATGTTTGACTGAGGTCAAGGCATGACTTGAGGTTAAACCCTCGCGAGCTGCAGCTCAAAGGGTTAACTAATAAATCAGTGTTTGTGCCTTCAAGACGTTGAATGCCACATGAAACAAGGAGCTAAGCCTCATTCCCCCCCGGACTATGTGGTGTTGACAAAATGCTGGCACGCTGGAAAGTGTGGAGGTGAAGGTCGCTTGGCTGGATCCAGGTAGTGGGTCAAGTTTCATGGCCAAGGAGAGAGTCTGGCGAGGCCCAGCACCATGACCTCCAGGGCCCATGGACAGGGTTAGCCGAGCTTCCACACTGGCGAGGCTGCCGGACAGCATGAAGCACCAAGACTGGCTCAGTTAATAGGAAAAGGCGCAGGTGTAGACCTTACCGTGAAATGCTAACTTACAAGCCCTTAACCAACAATGCAGTTCAAGAAATAGAGTTAAGAAAATATTTTCTAAATAAACTAAAGTAAAAATTCAAATGAAAAGTAACACAATAAAATAGCAATAACGAGGCTAAATACAGTGGGTACCGAGTCAATGTGCGGCAGTACAGGTTAGTCAAGGTCATTTGTACATGTAGGTAGGGGTAAAGTGACTATGCATAGATAATAAACAGTGAGTGGCAGCAGTGTAAAAACAGGGGGGGGGGGTCAATGTAAATAGTCAGACAGGCTAGCGTAGTGCTCACTGTCGAGGTAAATTGCAGACCACCAAGGCTAGCTACAGTAGGTTAATTGATAGGCTTAGCATTCTGCTCAAACCGTGACATGACGCTAACGGTTTCTCTTTCTTTTCTGATTTCAGCTCAAGTGCCTGACAGTGACGAGCAGTTTGTTCCTGATTTCCACACCGAAAACTGTAAGTAAAGATTGCATTTGTGTAAATTCTAAGAATTCTGTGTTTGCGTGTTTGTTTTGTGTGTGTGTGTGTGTCCGTGTGTGTTTGCGTGTATGTGTTTGTTTAGTGTGTGTGTGCGTGTGTGTGTGTGTGAGAGATAGAGAGAGAGAACTCAGATACGGGGTCAGCATTGGGTTGTGAAACTGCTCGAGGCTTGGGTGGAGCTACTGTATCTGTCGAAGTCACATTAATCTTTGCCTGGGAAAAAGCATTTCCGAGACACAAACTTAATACATGACCTACTCATCATGGGTGAATGTGGATGCTACCATTGTCCTCCTCTATCCATTTGCATGGTTTTGAAAAGCTGAATGGATCAGCCCAGGAAACCAGTAAAAGATCATTCAGAGTCCAGGTACAAAGACTCCCTTTTGTGTATGTCTGAGGTGTAAGAGGGGAAAGCAAATTCCTATACTACACAACTGCGCGGCTGCTATTTGAATGGGTTTCCCTTTTTGTTGTGTGTTGAAACAATGGCGATTCAGAGTAGGGGAGTGTGCGCTTTGCAAACAGCGTCCTCTGTGCCTTTTTCATTCAAACTCATTCATAGACTTATGGGTGAGTTCATACAATATGACGAATGGGAAAATAATATATTTAACAGCAAATTTGACGCAAACTTAACATAGCAATTTTGATGGGTTAAGTCTTAACTTGAACATGTTTTGAATATAATTTAAACATTCAAATAAATCTGAAGTTTTATTGTGTGTATTTGAAACTTAGCAATTTAATTCCCCCTGGCCCCGTTCAAAACCCAACCGCTATTGTGGCTAAACACTGTGCCATTTATCCAGTGACAACTCCTTAGTCCCAGTAACACATGCCCAGTGAAACATATAGTTCCCGTCTGTGGGCTAACAACGGTAACACGGAAGTGGCGATGAACCCTAGATGTAAGGGTCATGTCTACTTAACCCCGGGCCAGCCCAACCAATCGGCGGTCAGCCTGCTGCCCATGGTAGACCTTGGTATGCTCCGTAGGGTCAGTGGGATTTCACTTTGACAGGCAGCTCACTTATACACAGTAGTCTGAGCCGAGAAGGCCTCAGGTTGACAGACAGCGCTCCTGCTAGCACCTGCTGTTCACACTCAATGACCAGAAGACTCTCTATTCGACATGATTTGATGGGAAGCTCCAAGTTGACAGGCTGCCATAGACATAAAGATATTCTTCTACATGTTTGTGGTTGTGACTTGAAGTGAGTCTATTGAAGCAACCAGCGGGTTTGACGAAGGCCTTATCTATTCCCATACCCGATTTTGCATTATTCCATCAAACTCATCGCTCTTCAGCCTTGTAATACAGTTCTTAACAGGTGACAGGTGCTCGGGAAACTCAGAGTACAGAGCGTAAAGCCGGCAAACAAAGTCCTAATCCCTTGTGCCAAAAAATAATTGAAGCCGCATTGAAAAGGCGCCACAGCAAATCAAACATAGTTGTTTTCTGAGTCAGGTTGTTACCTGTATGGGTGTGGGAAATAGAGGGAAATAGAGAGAACGAGAGAGAGGGATGAGGGAAAACAGAGCGCCAGACTTTGGGACACTCTGGAATGCTAGATTAACGGGGGGGGGGCAAGAAGTGATTGTGCAATACCTGCTGCACATCTGGTAAATCTATGTAATCTCTTTCCCTTTTCTCTCAATAACAGCTAACAAGCATGCTCTGTCTCCAGAGTTCCACTGAGGGAAGGTTATGTAAACATGTCATTTGCCTCCTTACCAGTGGTGGAAAAAGTACTCAGTTATCATACTTGAGTAAAAGTAAAGATACCTTAATAGAAAATGACTCATGTAAAACTAAAAGTCACCCAGTAAAATATTACTGGAGTAAAAGTCTAAAAGTATCTGGTTTTAAGTGTACTGAAGTACAGTGGTGGAAAAAGTTAAAGTAAATACTATACATAAAATTCCTTATGTTAAGCAAACCAGACGGCCCAATTGTCTTTTTTTATTTACGGTCAGCCAGTGGCACACTCCAACACTCAGACATCGTTTAAAACACAGAATGTGTCTTTAGTGAGTCCCACAGATCCGAGGCGGTAGGAATGACAACGTGTTTTATTGATAGGTGCGTGAACTGGACCACATTGCTGTCCTACCTGAGCATTTTAAATGTAACAAGTACTTTTTGGTGGCAGGGAAAATGTATGGAGTAAAAAGTATATTATTTTCTTTAGCAATGTAGTGGAGTAAAAGTAAAAGTTGTCAAAAATATAAATAGTAAAGTACAGATACCCACAATAGCTACTTAAGTAGGTCCTTTAAAGTATTTTTTTTTTACAAAAAATACTTTAAACCACTGCTCTTTACCTCTGACCTATACTGTGTATTTTAGGGAGTTTCAAGCTTTAATACAACACATGTTAGTCCCTTAACGTATGATTCACGAAACACCGTTATGAAATTAAGTCAACGGTAAAATGGGGGGTGGGGGGGTGACGTTCAGTTCGTGATAGCTAAATGGGAGGGGAAGTGTTGTTGACTTTTGGGGGTTTGACAGAACTTTTGAAGTGGGCATCTGATCTGTAATGAGGGTGTTGGATAATGACAGTCCCTTTTGTTTTCAATCTATCTGTCTGCAGGGATGGAACTCAGTCAAATGTAAATTGAATCTTCCACGCACTGATAGTTTATCTAGATTCTACTTTTTGGAATTGTCTGAGACCAAATATGCCATTGATAAATGTGTTGTTGCTGAAATAAAAAATAGTGTGGAAAGACGTTTTTTATGTTCTGTTAGAAGGAGAGCAGCCCAAGAGACGTGTCCCATTCATATATTTTCTCCTGCAAGTAAGAGGAAGCGTCTCCCCCTCTCCCTTAGTCGTCATTCATAAAAAAAGTGCTACAGTACTGTTACCCCGTTTTGTGACCCCCCTCTCTTTGAGTGGATTCTCTGACCCCTCCCTCTTCCTGTCTCGGTACAAACTAAGCTGAATTACAACTCTGGACACCCCTAGCCTCTCTCTCATTTTCACCCATCTACCATTTTGCTTTTTCTACGTTGAGCGTTCCAAGATGTGAGCTAATCCAACTATTTCAGAGCTGTGTGGGCCGATTGTTTAGTTTTGGACCTTGTAGTAATTATATAGGAAGTTGTGGCTGTAGATGCCGTTCCAGTCCTTTCGAGAGAAAGGGGGAGACAGAGAGAGAGAACGAGAGAGACAAAAAGAGAGAGAGAGAGAGTGCAGTTGAGTGCAAATGCTCACGACAGTTTGTCTCTTCGGTAGAAACGTTCTGCCTCGTCATGAATTTATGACCTTCTCTCTTCTTTGTGTTGCTGTGTTCCCCTGCTCACTGGTTCGCTCAGAGCTGGCCCAATCAGTCCCCATTTAGAGCAGAGCTCCTACCTCGCTTTGCTCTCTCTCCAGTTGAACAAAAAGAAATATGCAGCCCAGTGTTCTCAACCTTCCAAAATACAGCTGCTATGCAACAAGTCTGCTGAAACATCCAGGTGACTGACAGATATGCAGGGGTACCATTCGCCCCCAGGGGGGACGATTCCTCTTCGATGTGTGTGTGTGTGCGGGAGTTTGTGCGTACATGTGAAAACATGACTGAATGGGTCATTTCTCTCCAGAAACACATGCATCCTGGCCACCTACAGCCACACACTATGCACAGGCGCACACAAAACGCACACACACACACACACACACTTCAGCCCCACAGTTTTATGAATGGGCTGGTTGTGAGAGACTGGCTGAGGCAGCACATTGGGTTAAAGGGAGGGAATCTCCATTCATGAATTGGACGGCTGTTATTCTACTACCACCACAAAAAGAGAAGGTGAACACTTCAAATGCCTTCTCTCTCACCATTTGGTTTCTGCCAATGTTATCTTTCAGTTATACATTCATGACAAAGGGGTTCGATTTATTTTCCAAACGTAAACAGTTTTTTCCCCCTCTTATAATGCACCCAATGTTATAATACTATAATACTTTTCTAACTCACTCAAAAATGGTCTTCCATGGGGGATCTAAATGTTGTGCGCAGTGTGTCAGGGGAGAAGTGCATTTGCATGTTCAGGGAGAGGAAATGCGGATTTGAGGAACGGCTGAGCTTTAACGTTCACCACAGCTGGAACGTTTCCTCTTTCTAAGACGAGAGCAGGGGAAAACCAGGGGCAACAGATGCAGGCAGGCCTAAAAATAACAGAGCGGGTTCCACGTTTAGCAAGAATACACAGGAGCACGAGAAACCAGGAGATCACATCAACAAACCAAGCATGCCATCACGAAATAGCGTCAGAGTTAATTACCCTTGGTGACGCTATTGTTATGCCCAAGACCCACAGCGAGGGATATCCCTAGATTCTGTCTCCGTGACATAGCTGGGTCCTGTTAAGTAGGGAGAAAACGTTTTGCTCCGGTGTGTCTTACTAAACATGGCCGTGGTTTGCTCAGTTTTCCAACCGCCACATGTAACTTTAAGAGGGGATCATTGATGGTTGAGGCTGAGGTCTTGCTATTGCCATAGTGACTTGCTGACACAGGACAGGCCTTGTGTGGACTGAGCCTTGTAGGGCTGTATTGATCCCAGCGAGGGATGGGGAGGGATAGATAAAGATAAAGTGTAGATAAATCAGGAACGTGGGGGGGAGGGGTCACACAGCACGCTTGCCTGTGCCTCGGGGCATCATGTTGAGATCCCAATCGCTAAACAGAGACAGAGAGAGAGACAGAGGGAGAGACAGAGAGAGAGAGAGAGAGAGAGAGAGAGAGAGAGAAGGGAATGATAGAGTGAGAGGATCTGTGGATGTGGCATGTGCTCTGATATTTACAGGGAGGAGTTTGACCAGGCTTTCTACTGGGCTTGATGGGAACTTAGTGCAGAATGTGTTATCTACCTCCTTCAGTCAAGATGAGCCTTGTCCGCTCCTATATCTCCTCCCCTCCCTCTCTCACTTCTCCACTTGATGGATATTAGCTGGGTCAGTGGGTGCTCTTTATGTAATTTCAGTAACAGTGGGTGGGGGGGGGTTGTTTATCACATTAAACATTAAGAGGGGACAGCTATATTGGGGCTGAGGGATTGAGAGTGAAGGGTCAATATTTTGCCACATTACTTACACCCCCGGCTTTTTGCGATGGAACGCCCCACTCGCTGCCCGTGTCCTGGGATGGGGATGTATTGTATTGTGCCTATTAAACGGCAATGGGGAAGAAAGATTTATAGACGGTCACAGGTCACGTAAAAAATATCACCGCAATGCACTGGGTATGAAATGGACAATAGATAAAGTGTGATTAATTTAAAAAAAAAGTTTTTTTATATATATATATATATATATATATACACACATACAAGTCATGTTTTTTGTCAATACAAAGGCTATGGCCAACTTTGATTCAACTTTGATTTTAGTGCTGTCACGTGCACTTTGATGCTGTTATTCACCATGCTATAACACATTAGTCAAGAATATACTATTCCCATAATCCATAACACGTGACATGCCTGTGTTAGTGCTAAGTCCTGTGTCCACTCCTCCTTGTCTTGTCCAATGGGATGGCCATAACACAGTCACATGATGTTCACACACCCACACACTTTTTGATATACAGTAATGTCTCCATCTTCACTGTCAAATTGTGAAGTCATTTGTCCACAGAGCGCACACACGATGGGAAAATGAAAAGGGAATATCTTACAGTCCGAAAACATCGACCTGACATCAAATGTTCTAGAAGTGAGAAGTGAAACTTGGATGACAGCAAGGTGTGGACACTCCGTTCTCCGGTCACACTCCATTCTCTGTGTCCGCCACATCCTCGTTTCCAAGACAACATCAAGCTACACCTAATAATATGAAACCAAAATACATGAAACACTTTTGTTTATCTTAAAGCATCACATAGTTGATCGGTTGTGCTATGTCGCTTTACCGTCCAATCACTTCCTGTTGATACTACAGTGCTCTCTCTCAATCTCGTCAGGCTTGTTTGGCAGGTATCTGACAACAATGCTTTAAATATTCAAAGAAGCCAAGTCGCAAAGGCATTAGCCGATCAGAAAGGGTGACCGGTAAATCAGATACGAGACACTAATGGTTAAATGGACCAGGCGATGTTTGCAATAGACATTGAGACCATTCTGGAGCCCAGCGTTGGCTTTTAGAGATCTCCAGTTGTCATTTCGCCCCTCTCTCCTCTCTCTCTCTCTCTCTCTCTCTCTCTCTCTCTCTCTCTCTCTCTCTCTTCTCTCTCTCTGCTCTTTCTGATTGTGCATTGACCTGAGAAGCACACATGTCCTGCACATGTTTCAGTTCCACAGTGGAATTGCTGCTGGATTGTCTTTCCAGTCTCAATGAGGTGGAACAGATTGAATCGCCGTCGTTGACTCACCATCCCACTGGATTTCCAACCGACCACACATTTACATGCAGAACTTTCAATGTGTGGGCCAACATACTTGGGATGAAAATGTCAGCGTTTTCAATGTCTCCTAAATGTTCACAGTAAGTGAAATGGAAGGCCTTTCTTCTCTACTTGATAGGGTTGAAAGTTACAGCAGGGGCAACAAGTGCAGTTGAAAATAAGAGCTAGGGCCTCCCGGGTGGCGTAGTGGTTAAGGGCTCTGTACTGCAGCGCCAGCTGTGCCATCAGAGAGTCTGGGTTCACACCCAGGCTCTGTCGTAACCTGCCACGACCGGGAGGTCCATTGGTGCGGCTGGCTTCCGGGTTGGATGCACGCTGTGTTAAGAAGCAGTGCGGCTGGTTGGGTTGTGTATCGGAGGACGCATGACTTTCAACCTTCATCTCTCCCGAGCCTGTACAGGAGTTGTAGCAATGAGACAAGATAGTAGCTACTACAACAATTTGATACCGCGAAAGCTATGAATCACAACAACAGAAAAGGTGACACAGTGCAGTAGAGGAAGCAGCATGTGATAATATACTGTATTTGATCTCCACCATCATAACATATAAGAAAAACTCTTGTCTATCCCTCATGTACCCTACTTTCTACAGTTGAGCCAGGCCACAGAGGCAGAGAGAGGATTGCTATTTGGCACGTCCCAGAAATCAATATGTTCCTTTGAAATCTTTAGAGCCACATAATTGGGCATCCCTGTTGTTTTTATTGAACTGTCTGTCATTGTTGGGATCAATTTGCCAGTGAGGAACCATCTCTCTCTCTCCCTGACTCTCAAGAAACCCTCCGTGGGCTCTACTAAAGCTGTTCTAGGGTGTACAGTACATATGTAGTTTATATAACTTGTGTACTAATACAGGAAACTGTATATCATCTAACATTCAAGGAACAATCATGTGACAGTTGCCCATATTTGAAATGGACTATAGCTACTATGGATGTTCCCTTCAATACATCTCCTTCCATTCTCATGGTTTGCCTGTGGCAGATAGCCTAGTGGTTAGAGCGCTGGGCCCGGAACTGAAAGGTTGCTGGTTCAAATAACTGAGCTGACAAGGCGAATAATCTGTTGACGTGCTTTGAGCAAGGCATTTAACCCTAATTTGCTCCAGTGGTCCCGTACTACTATGGCTGACCCTGTAAAACCACGCGTTTCACTGCACCTATCTGGTGTACATGACAATAAAACGTCTTCATAATACTATTCACCCTATTTGACATTGCAACTGAGATACAGTTAACCAGAATGATTAGTCACTGGGAAGCTCCTTGACTGGCTGGTGGGTACAGAAGCTTACCACCATGCATCCCACTGCTGGCTTGCCTCTGAAGCTAAGCAGGGTTTGTCCCTGGATGGGGGACCAGATGCTGCTAGAAGTGGTTTGGAGGGCCAGTAGCAGGCACACAAATACGGTATATATATCCCAAGGTGCCATCTTTCGGATAGGATGTTAAACGGGGTGTCCTAACTCTCCGTGGTTGCTAATGGCACTTATCGTAAGAGTAGGGGTGTTAACCCCATTGTCCTGGCTAAATTCTCAATCTGGCCCTCATTCCATCACCCCCAGCGTCCAATTGGTTCATTCATCCCCCCTCCTCTCCCCTCTAACTATTCTCCAGGTTGTTGCTATAAATGAGAATGTGTTCTCAGTCAACTTACCTGTTAAAATAAGGATAAAAATAAGAAGCTGTCACGTCCTGCAGACTTCCAGAGACTGACTTCCCATCCCAGAGATAAACACCCTAATGTAAAGCTCTCCAGATCCTCTCTCGCTGAGTTCAGGTTTGATTACTCTGGAGAAGAACCTTTAATGGTAGGAAACACTCTGTATAAAATAAACTGAGATTACAGAGGGGGTTTCCTACCTGGCATTCAACCCTGGCTGCCACTCGTTTGATCATTGCCATTAGCTACCAAACTATAATTGGAATTCTATACAAACTTAAGATCACAAGACGATAGTAAGAAGAGGTACATACCCTATTTAGGGGATCACAGCAAAGCTGTGACCCCCATTTTCTCCAAAACACAATACAATAGAGACTTGTTCACATGATTAATAAGCATGTATTTAATGTAGCAAAAAAATGAAATGAGCAGTTACTGCCGTTTTGCTTGGTAGGGCAATATTAATAATTCTCTTTTTTGTTGTTGTAACGATTACGCTTAAAATAATCCTAAAAAAAATTCTTCACATTGACTAAATGTCAGATTCACTCCAAATGTGGCCTTTGGACTCACCACAATAATAACGTTGATGGAAAAAAATAACGTTGATGGATTTAAAGATGGCCACACTATACCAGTAGATGCATATTAGCACATACGCTAAAATATGCTAAAGAAAATACTTCTAAAATGTACCATAGGACCAAATGAAACCACATTTGGAATGTAGGCCCATGGTACAAAGGGATTGGTCAAAAGATGGCTGCGTTATTGACAGATCAAAAATCTGATTTTATGTGTCCATTTAAACCACTCTAACTCCACTCCACAGTGGCCTATCAACGTGAAACTTGTCATTGATATCATAGACATCCCTAAAATGAACCGCACTGAATTTGGTGTTTTACAAAAAAGTAAAACTATTAATTAACAACTAATTCTTTGCACATGTAACACGAATGCTCACAATCATTTTCTCCTTATGGACCATACGTCAGATTCACTCCAGACTTTGTATTTAGACTCATGATTTCACATAGAGGAAGAATGTTCCTACATGACAGAGTACTTGCTTTGCTATCCAAATGATCTTGTATTCATTCTGTCATCCTGAACACTGTTTATTGCTGCTCGCAGCTTTAATTTGTAGTCTTCCTAGATGCTTCATGTTTTTAACTTTGTCTCTTGACGTCACAACACTCTGAATCCTCAATTCCTCTTTGCGTTACACAAAGGGGCATGATATATTTCTTTAGCACTTAAGCTGCAGAAGAATGTCCCATTTCAGACAAGCTTCTGATGATCCTCAGTCCTGAGGAGTTCCCACTAGTACCTTAACCCAGCCGAGGACACTTTGTGTGGATGAGGATAGGGGTGGGGAGGGTGTTGTTGGGGTTTCATGTCCTGAGATTTGTTTGTGGTGGGGTTTGACTGAATAGCCTCCCTCCATGATGATCCCTCCACTTCCTAAAGCACTCAACCAAGACTGTCACCTTTCACCCTGCATCCTCCCTCAAAGATGTACTATTTACATATATAAAGTCCCCCTGCTCCTCCCTCCAACCCCATCCATATCCTGAATCATCCTGTGATCAGAAAGGGAGTGACTGGCAAGACACCAGGGAAAGCAAGATAAATTAAAAATAAACTAATCAGGAAGAGGAGCAAACACAAGATGAAAACATTCAACTTTCATAACAAGAAGACTTTCCACATGCCCTCAATTTTGACGTCTCTAAAGTGTCTCTAAAGTTAACAACCCCTACTTTGTTGAGATCATAATTTTATACAAGGTTAGGACGTGTTCACTCTCTCTCTCTCTCTCTCTCTCTCTCTCTCTCTCTCTCTCTCTCTCTCTCTCTCTCTCTCTCTCTCTCTCTCTCTCTCTCTCTCTCTCTCTCTCTCTCTCTCTCTCTCTCTCTCTCTCTCTCTCTCACCTAATGTGTACAGTATCTGTCCAAAAATATCTAAACACTTCTCTCTACCATTACACATTATGTTCAAGTTCACAACACCCCCTTCCCATATTAGAAAAAACTCCATGAAATATGAGGATCTTGGTGGAGAAAAGTGTAACTACTAACAGAGATGTAGAGAGGGAAACCAGAACCATGTGAGCTGGGGTCAAATGTCCCCTAAATAAAACCAATAAGGAAGAGCCATGCTCTCCAAACTCTGTTTATGTGACTGCCACTCCTTTATAAACCTCAGAGGGTTTGGATTTACCTTGATAATGTCACCTTGTTCAAGGATTTGTTAAGCCATTATTTGTTAAATCCTTTTTAAATTGTACATTTTAAGAATCCCTTTCCCAGTTGAAATAAATCATAAATCAAATCAAATCGTATTAGTCACATGCGCAGAATGCAACAGGTGACCTTACAGTGAAATACTTACTTATGAGCCCCTAACCAACAATACAGTTTAAAAAAACACGGATGAGAATAAGAATGAAAAGTAACAAGTAATTAAAGAGCAGCAGTAAAATAACAATAGTGAGACTATATACAGGGGGGACCGGTACAGAGTTCTCTGATTCCATAGTTTACTCTGATCAAATACAACTGAAACAATTCAGATGCTCAAAATGTTGTGCCATTTCTATTCGGATCAAGGGATATCCAATGTGTCCCAGCCTCCTTTGAGCTTGAGAAATCAGTTGATTCACTAGGTCTTCGTTAACAGGGAAGTCCGCCAACCCCTGCTAATTGGGGGGAGCATGCCAGACAACTGCACCAATCATAAACACTCACAGCCGTCCTAAGCTCATATACAAGAGTAATTCATATTGTATATCCTGACACACGAATCTCCACCCACTTACTATTGAACAGTGCTCTGCTTCATTCTCAAACAGCGGCCAAAGCTCTTGATTCGATGCCGTTCACAGGGCAGAACACAGTGTTCGAAATTAAACAAAAGCAGGGCCACGGCAAAAGGCTGTATGTCTGCCAAACGTATTAGCTGCTCCACTTGGTCTACATTGGGACTGAACTTGTGTACACTCTACATTGTGTGTAGTGAGAGGATCACTGTGTGAGACAAACACATTCTACACTCTCATAGCCATATTGGAAACAAATTCGGTCATGTGCCACCCTGGGCATGAGGAGAAAGGAAGAGGGTTGAGGGATTTGGAGGGCTGTCATCCTATTGTGTCTGTGTGGGAAATCTGGGTAAATACTTTTCTAATCCTTTTTGATCGCACTCTAAAGCCAACACTTCCTCACCTGCCCGGGTGTGTCATGGGAAAGAAGAGACTAAAACAATAGGGGTTTTCCCCCATTTTCAAACGTTCCACAAGCTGTCGGTCTGCCTGTCTGCGTATGTCTGTCTGTCTGTCACTTTCTCTCTCTCTCCCTTTCTCAGTCTCTTTCGTTCTGTCTTTATTTCCCGCTGATTGTCTGTCGTTTTGTTTTACTCCCCCCATTCCTCTCGAGCCTCCTTTTTTTCTTTGTTGCTCTGTTTGTCTGTAGATGTCCCTTTCTCAGCCATTTACAGTAAGTCGCTGCGTTTTCTCTCCTCCCTTTTTGTGAATGGGATACAGACAGTATGCAATTACCTGGTCTTGGGTTTCGGTGTGGCCTGTTCCGTCAGCTCCACACCCACTGCAGACACACATGCACGCGCACCCACGCACGCACACACGCACGCACACACACACACACACACACACACACACACACACACACACACACACACACACACACACACACACACACACACACACACACACACACACACACACACACACACACACACACACACACACACACACACACACACACACACACACACACAGTCGTCTCCAGCTGAAAGTGCACAGCTGCTGCTGTTTACCCTCTCAGGCCCAGAAAAACATCCTGTGCTGTACAGTCAGTCAGTGAGAACCTCCCCTCACATAATAAACACAGCCTCAGCAGTTTGAAGCTCCACTTTGGGTGGTTTGTGTGGCCTTCAAGGCAAAGGTCCCCACCAAGGGAAGCGCTTGACAGAAAGTAGATGTCTTCTGTAGAGTTCGGATTGAAAATGAGGGAAGAATATAGGCTGAGTGGAAGATCTAGTAAAAACATACTCAGAATGTTCATGCAGATGAAGAACGAAACCAAGACAGGAAATGTTAGGAATTGAAAATCAGTCAAGGTGTGGAGAAGCAAAATACAAGACGAACAACTTCTACATTTAAAGGTTTAATAGACAGAAATAGACAGACGTATACATATGGGAAGACAGACACTTTCCTCTAAGAGGTTCGCAGAGAATCTCTCATCCTCCGGCGAGGAGGCCAGACGTTATACTCCTCTTTATCTGTTCACTGTCTCATCCTTCTCTGCCCTGGGCCAAAACATTCAATTAAGGCTGAGACCTAGGGGTTGAAACATTTGAAACATCTTCATTACGTAAGGACACCCATGGCCAATTTTATGGCTCAAGGGCTAGATATCACTTACTAAGACCTGCTTTAAGGTGACCTCTGGCCTTAGAGAGGGTACCTGGAGTCCAAATTCCAATAGGGAATAATCATCAGAATATTGTTCTTAACAAGTAACATGACCTTGTGAGGTCAAACGTAAGTTATTAACTGAAATACCCCAAATTATATAATATTGTTTGCCAAGGAAATGAAGAATGTATTATGTTTCACTCAAACATCATACTGACCAAAGTGTTGCATTGCCTTTTGCAACAAGCTCACAATCTCACTGCAGAACTAGACGTTTATCTACGTTTTTTCCAAAACGTCACATTTCAAAGTTGCTCAAAATGTCAAAATTCACAAGTGTTTTTGACACTTTGGGTTGCTCCTCTTGCTCAGCATAGTTCAGTTGCGGCAAACGTCGAATTTAGAAGGTTAAGGGTTCGACTAGGATTGATCACTCAACCTTCTGTTCCAGAGTCACATAAAATGTAGGCACTCATGGTTAAGGTAAAGGTAAAGGTTTGGGATAGGGTAATAAAAAAATATACATAAATGAGTGTCCACCACTGGGATTGAACACGCAACCTTCTGATCCACCACCCCCGTCCACAACGCCCTTGCAAAATCCAAGCCTACTTGATGGTAATAATATTCACTGTTGCCCCTAGTGGCCTGTTTTGAAGGCATTTCCCGACGACATCGGGACATGGATATACGTCCAATTTCGAAGTCACTTTTGAGCAATCTGCCTGGCCTTTTGTTCATTGAAAGACAGTTTCGTGGCCGGTGGCGTTGTTTAGGTTTGGGTATATTTTGTGTTGGGTGCATAGGAAGTTATGGCTTGTATTGTGTCTGGAATAGAGGAGAAAAAGTTGGCGAGGACACCAATGGCTTCCAAAGGAACTGCAGGAATGTGTGTATGCACATGTATGTTTATTCGTGTTTAGATGTGTCTGTCTTGCATCCCTTGTTTTCAACTGACTGTCACCGAAGCGGTCTGGCACCTGTTAGGGATCCCTGTGCGGACGAAACTGTTTGCTTTGCCTTTGAACTTGATGACATCATAGAGGGTAAAAAAAACGATCCATGTTTGCCAACCTGCTCTTCTGTCTCTGTTCTTCTACAGCAGTAGCATTCCACAGCCCATCAGTCACCATCAAGAAGGAACCACCGAGCCCTTGGTCCGACCCCAGCCAATCCTGTAGCCACAAGCAGATCCCCAATGGAGAGCAGTGCCTTTATGCCAGGTACACATGTCAACAAGTACAGTACTAATCTTATTATGGCCCGTATACAAACATTCTCATCTTATGGAGTCAGAGGATCCATAGCAGGTCACGAGTCAAACAATTCCAGTCAATTCTCATACACAAGGCAGTGCATCAAAGAGAGTGACCAGACAAGCTACTGAACACAACGTGAGTCACTACAAAACACCCATCCCCCATAAGCCCACTTTGGCTTACTGACCTGTTTTACTAATGTTAGGGCCTACTACTGATGCCTTGGTAATACTCGTGAACCAAATTGCGATTCATAAACCATGCTTGTGTGTGTTTTCTAGTGCCTACGAGCCGAAGAGGGCTGCAGGACCCAATAAGAGCTCCTGCCCCCAAGGGACGCCCATGTCTCCCATGCAGCATCATTACTCCCCCAAGCCTGCCGGGGGCGCTGGTGGACGGCCTGACAACACGGCCTACAACATGAACTCCCCTGCCGCCTCTCAGCCACTGCCCAACCACAACAACTACCCCATGAACCCCAGGTATTAACCCCTGTACTGTATGAAATACTTAGAATTGTGCCACAAAGCGATTAGCCTTTCTTTGGTTGGTGACATAATAATACTCTGCCGGTACTGATTGTTTTCATAACCTCTCTTTTCCCTTCTGTTAGTTCCAGGTATCAGGCTCCCTCAGCAGACATGTGCCCCCAGGGGTTCCCCCCTCAAGGGCAGGCCTTCCAGCGCATGCACCCTGCCCCAGCTGGAGGCGGTGGTGGGGGAGGAGGAGGTGGAGGACCAGGTGGAGGTGGTGGCTATCATCGGCAGCACTCAGACCCCTGTCTACCCTACCTGCAGCAGAGCTTCAAGCAAGAGTACCTGGACCCTCTTTACGAGAGGGCCACCCACATGGCAGGACCCGGGCATGGATCAGGGCACGGGCCTCACCCACCTCACCAACACCAACAACCCCACCCGCACGCTCACCACCATCCGCACAGGTTCCCTCCTGCCCACATGATGGTAAAGCAGGAGCCAACCGACTACACCTATGAGCCTGGTGAGTGATTAAAACACTGAGGGTCCAAGGGAAGAATGACAGAGATACAATATGAGTCTGTTTAGAATGGCAACCCCCGTTTCATATAAAGCATCTATACTGAATGACTCGTGGTTTTAGGAGGGAAGCTAATCTCTCACGGAGGTCACAGAGCGTCTTTCCCCCTAACAAATTAACAAATCATAACACACTGACCCACGGAATACTGCAAAACATACCTCAACTAATCCCATATCACTCATGTAGGCATATTCACCTTCTGTAGGACGTAGGATGTATACAATTACTTACACATATTGATTTGTGGTTTTTTCTCTCTGTCCTACAAAAAGTTCATTTGAAAAAAAGGTTGCTTTGCGTCATCCTGGCGTGTATGGATAACATTAGAACAAAATGTCCAAACGCAGACACTTCTATGTCTGCTACAGACTTTGCCCTACCCCCTCCCTACCTCCAAACTCCTCCTTTCAACTCCCTGGCACTTTGCAAAAAAAGGTATTGACTCTTGACTGTAATACAGTTTCTTTCCTCTACACCCCTCCCCGCTCCGTCTCTCCACACTTGTCTCACTGAAAGGGAGGCAGAGGAATTTCATTGAGAAAATGGAGGGCACTGGAAAGACTAGAGTCCCCAGTGGAGCACTCTGGGGTGTCGGGTTGCAACAGCGGCTCCCTTTTCTGCAGGCAGATGAACTCATAATGGAAAAATGAGCGAGGCCGCAGTAACTTGAACACTGACTGTGGAGGGAGAGAGGAGGAGGGAGGACAGGGTGGGGTAGCCAGGGGCCTTGGCAGCCATACCTCCACAGTGCAGCAGCACAGCCCCGAAGCCCTGGCTGTACCCATTAAAGGAAAACTCTCTTTGGTTATTTGTTTTATTGGTCCATTGTTGATATAGTCAAAAATGTTATGCATATCAGTCATCAAGTTTTCAAGATATATAACTTTCAAAATGCAAAATGCATCATACCGGCTGCATTTATATATTTTGAAAGTGATAGGAGGAGTTGAAGAGGCTGGTGGGCCTGCCTGAGACGTGTGCCGCAGATAAAAGCTGGCAGCTGTTTTTCCTGCTCCGAAATGCTATCACAAGGACCCCATTGTCATATTTGAGTAAAAGTAAAGATATCTTATTTGAAAATGACTAGTAAAAGTGAGAGTCATCCAGTAAAATACGACTTGAGTAAAAGTCTAAAAAGTATTTGGTTTTAAATACACTTAAGTATCAAAAGTAAATGGAATTGCTAAAAAATATATACTTAAGTATCAAAAGTAAAAGTATGAATATTTTCAAATTCCTTATATTAAGCAAACCAGGAGGCACAATTTAAAAAAATATTGTTTATTTACAGATATCCAGGGGCACTTCAATACTCAGACATAATTTATAAGCAAAGCGTTTGTGTTCAGTGAATCTGCCAGATCATAGACAGTAGTCATGACCAGGGATGTTTTCTTCAGAAGTGCGTGAATTGGACCATTTTCCTGTCAAATTGTAATGAGTACTTTTGGGTGTCAGGAAAAATGTATGGCAAAAATATAAATAGTAAAGTAAAGTACAGATACCCCCAAAAACGACTTAAGTAGTACTTTAAAAGTATTTTTACTGAAGTACTTTACACCACTGCTGAAATGTGACCAAAATGATAGATAAGCGCACCACTAGCACATAGGCAGTTATGCAGTTCAGGCTTGTGAATAAAGTTGTCTTTTTCATATTCAAATGTCCATCTAGTATACTAATGTGTGCCATTGTGTTGCGTGAAAGACACAAAATGGCTACGAAAGCTGGCGACACCAAGCAGCAAACAATTGACCCGGGCGCTCTCATCCCAAATCTCCCCATCACTCCCCAGTGGCAGGCTTCCCTGGCTGGCAGTGATATTATTTACAGTGTGATAGTCTGCTGGCCCGGAATGGAGGGTCTGATATACCCCAGTGACATCCTAGCACAGCCACAGCGCTGCAACTGCACTCTCCAGGAGTGAGTCACCAGGCTAAACACCACTGAGAGCCAGACGAGGCAGGAGACTAGAGCTGCTGCACCTTTCACCCACTCTGGCCTCCTCTTGCCATTCATGCACTCACTCACACAGGCACACATACTGTACACTGTGTAGGCGATAAGAGCAGTTTGTCACCAACCCGGGCGTAGCTATTAGCAACAGGCGGATACATCCGAGGTTTTCAATTAATACAACTTTAGGAAATGGACATTTGATTCGGGGTTGATAGAAGTATGAAGATCCCATCCATTTGCAGTGTGGGATGGTTGAGTCAGGTAGAGGTGTGTACAGGTGGATGGACAGAGTGCTGACAATGCAGACTCACATTCTCTACCAATGCACTGAACTATACTGCTGCTCCTCCCTGGGAGCGAACTCATGGCCTAAAAATACTGTCGGAGACAAGTGATATTAGGACAAATTAAGGTTTTGTCCTCGCGATTAAAACAAAAATATGCACATTAATGCTCTTTCTCCCCATAGATATTGGCCTAGTGTATATAGACTGAGGAAGGAAATCCATCTGTAGACTGAAAACTATTTTACTGATTGTTTTTGATTCACTGCATTGACCAATAGGTGTATGCTTGTTTTTCTGTCCAATAGATGTCCCTCGATGTCCTTCCATGTATCACCACAACGAGGGGTACCCCAACCCCCAGCACAACAATGAAGGTAAGCAAAAATGTGTCTGGTGTCATTCATTATTACCTGTTATATGCATGTATAAGCCCGTCGTAGATACTACATAGACATTTATGACAAGTGTTATAATGCATTATGACTGCCTAATCATGTTGTTGTTTTTTACATGCATGCCTTATTACCAAAAGTATGTGCCAATGGTTCATGGCACTGAAGATAGGATGGGGGATACTACATGTACTGAATCTCCCTCTCCTATTCTTAATTTAAATTAGGCCTGGCTACTGGCTGTAGCTTTGCGGTCATTGGCTAACCAGCCCAGAGTGTCCTTATTTCCATTGGCTAACCGACGGTGTGTCTATGTTTCCATTGGCATAGGCTCGGGCCTCTCCCATGCCCCAAGAATCCCTGGATAAATATTACTCCTGGAACAAGACAGAGTATTTTTCCTTGAGAAAAGAAAAACAATCCTCATCTTCACTCCCTTTGTTTGTCACACCATTTTGGGTCATTCTAGTTCTTGTCCAGCATAATTTCCTAAATAAGTGAGAATTCAGGAATTGCTCTTGAACAGCCAATCACAGAACAGATTGTATTATTAAACAGGCATTCTGCAGTTGCTTCATCCATTTTAGCCTTTTAAATTAATGATATATACCCAATGATTCTTGAAGAATATAACTTATAGATGCCTCCTTAAAAAATGCATTTAACCTTTATTTAATCTTCAGTTAAGAACAAATTCTTACTTACAATGACGGCCTACTCATGAGCTTCGTTTAACTGTCGTACCCCATCAGAACCCAAAATATACATTTGTTTTACATGTAAACAAACACTGTACAGTCTCAAAACAAAACTATAATGTTGATATCATGGATGGTCAGTCCTTGTATCCATAGCTCTGTCTATGCGTTTGAGAGTGGTTGAATATCTCCAGACGCATCCCTCAGCCTTTTACCAAATCAGTGTTGAGGTGCCCCTTTAGGAATCACAAGAGTATTAGACACTTCAAATCAAAAGTATTATTAAAACAAAAGTAAGAGGGAAGATGGAGTCCTTTCGAGATGTTGGGTGTGAGGAATCCTCCCCTTCTCACTAAAGTGCACTACACATTCTTGTTGAAGTGTAAGAGATACATGAACCCAATATAGTCATTCATTTTGTGAAAATGTGATCCGAGATATGGCATGGTGAACAAGCTGTAGCAACACAAGACCACTTTAAACACTGTCTTTTCTTACAGGCTATCTCTTTGAAAACGACTCCCGAGTCGTTCCTGAGAAATTAGAAGGTGAGTCTTACAACTCCTTGCACACTCCAATCCACTCCAATAGGTGTCACTGAGATCAGATTATGGTTATTGATGATGGCACTGAGGGTGTCCACTGTCAGTTCTCCATGGGAGAGACATAGAATCCACTCAATCACACCACGCGGCTCTCCATTTGGGATCGAGTACCTATCGCTCACAATAATCTTCCCAAGTACGTGTATCGGTATCAGCACTATATCACTGCCAATAGTATCAGATAAAGTATAACTGAACAATGAGCTTTAGAGTTGGTTTTTTTGCGTAACAGGCTCCTGGTTGGAGCTGAGTTAGTGGGTTTTGTTTCCCGTGCTTGAGGTAAGGACCGGGCTACTGTGTCATGGGAGCAAGGTGATAGTCAGTTTCCCATGGTGCACTGGGGTGACTGATGTGAGGGGAGAGCCTGAGGGCTTCTGCACAGGTTGAACTGGCGAAACACACCGGGTTAGAGTGACAGCTACTTAACCAATAATTAACCAATCACCTGTCACTCACAATGTTGCAGTGACTACAGTATCTTAAGCCTGTCAAGACAGCCATTGATTGGACTCAACCAAAATTACTGTCGCATCCATTATCCTATTAGTAATGTTGAACAAGCTTTTGCCTAGGCAAACAAAGGGCGGCAGGGTAGCCTAGTGGTTAGAGCGTTGGGCTAGTAACGTTGGGCTAGAAAGGTTGCAAGTTCATATCCCTGAGCTGACAAGGTACAAATCTGTAGTTCTGACCCTGAACAGGCAGTTCACCCACTGTTCCTAGGCCGTCATTGAAAATAAGAATTTGTTCTTAACTGACTTGCCTAGTTAAAAAAAATAAACAAATTGAAAAGACTTGTTTGCTACAACACCTTGCTTATTTCAGCAAGGAGCAACAAGGTTTCATCACATTGTAAAAAAAAAAAAATCCATGTTACCCAGAAACAGACTCAACCGCACAAATTGTTTTTTGTTTTGTTACGGCAGTTCTAATTGTCTGTTACAGGATTATACACTAATTGTACCATCCCTAGTCAATGGTAGCTGCATACTTCCTCAAACAGCCTGAGCCTCCAGCCTGGTCCAACCTGCAGCATCCCTGTTTCTCTCCAGGTGAGGTGAAGCAGGAGGGTGGTACCGTGTTCCGTGAGGGGGCCCCCTACCAGCGCAGGGGATCCCTTCAGCTCTGGCAGTTCCTGGTGGCCCTGCTGGACGACCCTGGCAACGCACACTTCATCGCCTGGACCGGCCGCGGCATGGAGTTCAAACTAATCGAACCTGAGGAGGTAAGGCCCAACCTACAGTAACTAGACCTACAGTTACGTCATATTATATGTCCATTTGGGATCTTTGCTCTTTGTTGAAAAAAGCAAGAAGTAGAGTTCCAACTCATCAAGCCAAAAGGGGTAAGGCCCAACCTTAACCCTAATCCTAACCCTAACACAACCGGGGTCTAGACTAGCTAAATCTACAGCATTTCTGTTACGTTTCCGTGAAGTCCATTTGGGATCTGACCGTTGTTTAGAAACATTAGAAGTAGCTTTGGGTCAGTCAGATGTAGGAGGTCTTTAATGCGGATCGTGTATTGTCGAGAATAACATTTCAATGTTTGAGATTGTTCCTCCCTCCCCCTCCCTACTTTTATACAATCCCTCTTGGGCCATGCACTGATCTAAACTGCCAGGCGCCCATTAGCCTCCATGCATTATTTACCAATCGTAACAGTAGATACACACACAAAATGGAGGAAGAGCTTCATCACCTAATATTCACTCCTTACATCACATTACCCATAAGTCAATGAAATGTATGAGAGGAGCTTTTGAAGTTGAGGGCTGTTGACTTAGAAATTCATTTACCTGTTTGAATAAACTTCTAAGACGTTTATTTATAAGACATTCTGATACAATGACACTTCCATTATCTGGTAGCTGTATGTAAATAATTAATACTGCAAGGTTTTTACAAGAGCAATTAAGGTTGAGTGTGCACTCAGGATCAAAGAGAGGAGTCTGCTCTGGGACACTAGCATTCCCTTAAACCTCCCTTGATCCGCCAAGTCAGGAGTCTAATATGCCTCTTCTACACTGAACTCTTCCTAGTGACCAGAATGTTTGTCAACAACACAAAGCTCATACACGTTGGTTTCACTTCACACTCGCTTGGAGATGTGAGACTTTTCATAGGTATTGGAATTAACAGGCTGTTCAACGGAAGGTTGAGACAAATTTCACAACGCCGCCTCAATGAGAACCAGGCACCAGACTCTTATTTCACTGCGTACATTGTGGGACTCTGTTTGCATTCAAGTGGTGATGGGTTACATAAAAAGGAAGTGAATCCACATGTGGGGACTCGCCCTGCTTTTGACATGATGAGTCAGTTAGCTCAGAGAGGAGAGCATTTCAACTGGTCACCGAGGACCCCTAGTGGTGGCAGTGAAACATTGCAAGCTGAAGCAAGAAAAATTGTGTTGTTCCTTCTCGGGCAAATTATTTGGAATTCATTCATATTGGTTCCTGAGTGAAAGTCCTTACTCCATCTAAACTCAATCTATATAATAAAGTATAATAGGAGTGTCCTTTGACAGATTATAAAAACATTGTCTCCTTTAATGTGTGTTCCATCACCTGTAAAGAGCAGAGGGTCTATCCATTGGAGCTGAACAGACCCAGGTGCAAAACCACCTCTCTCTCTTCTCGCTATGTTCCCTCCCTCCTCTCTCGTTCCCTCTCTCCTCTCAGGTGGCCAGGCTGTGGGGCATGCAGAAGAACCGTCCAGCCATGAACTACGACAAGCTCAGTCGCTCTCTGCGATATTACTACGAGAAGGGAATTATGCAGAAGGTACAAACTAAGGCTTTACTCAGCAGTTCCGGTTTGTCTCTGAGAGTGGAGAGACTGCCTATCAGTTTGTTGGCTCCTTCAATTCAATTTGGAAGCAATGTTTTTATATGAAATGGCTTATTTGTTCCGTACTTGCATTAGTACAACAACACCAACGAATTAACAGAGAAATCCCTTTCCTCTGTGTTTGCAGGTGGCAGGGGAGCGCTATGTTTACAAGTTTGTGTGCGAGCCCGAGGCCCTCATCTCCCTGGCCTTCCCCGACAGTCATCGGCCCAGCCTGAAGGCCGAGTTTGAGCGCTACGTCAACGAGGAGGACACCGTGCCCCTGTCCCA
Organism: Oncorhynchus masou masou; assembly: GCF_036934945.1. NCBI lineage: Eukaryota > Metazoa > Chordata > Actinopteri > Salmoniformes > Salmonidae > Oncorhynchus > Oncorhynchus masou. Next base: position 60,919,349 of record NC_088229.1, on the reverse strand, counting down.
CATGGACGAGGGGGCCTCCTACCCCCAAGAACAAGCCCCACCAAACATGGGCGCCCAGCCCTACTCCAAAGGCTACATGTACTAATGCTACGACCCCATCCTCCAAATTCTCTCTGTAATATCCCATAATACCCACCTATTGCACATGCCCACCCCATTCACTTGTATATAAGGCTATGGTGTTTTTTTGTTTTTGTTTGAATTAATCTCATTAGGGATTTTTGAGTTTTTAACAGCTGCATTCCTCTCAATTCTGAGGCCTATTCAATCCATACACATGACTGTGGTTAAAGAGATTGCTTAATAAAGACACAATATTACTACTACTCTATGTGCCAAGATGTTGTTTTACTCCTCTGATAACATTGTGGCAGATTGGGAATGGCTACACAGAGGGAGAATGGGTGTTATCTCAAGGTATGGAGTCATTTCTAAATCATGGACATCAAAATCAGTTAACCAAACTGAAGTCAAAGTCGGTGACAAAAGAGCACATGCATTTCCTACCTGCCATTTCCTTTTCTGGTGGTATCAGTGGTCACACCTTATGTCAACTAGGAAACATGATTACTACAAAGGTTCTCAAAGGTCAGGCTGTTCCTCTTCTAATATATGCACACACAGCACGCTCCAGCTGCAATGGGACACCTGAAGATTCATCAATTAAAAGAATCAGTTGAAATGTAAATTTGACATTTAAAGTAATTTAGAAGACGCTTTTATCCAAAGTAACTTTTTATTTTGCCTTTATGAATATTTTGAAGATTGTTCCACAAATAAGATACATGAAAACTAAAAGCTGATTTACCTAACTCAGTAGAGACCACAGGAATTTCAAGAGTTTACCAGCCCTGAGACCATGGGTCTCAGATTAGTGTCTAAAGTTTAGTAATGGATGTTAGGTACAGTGGGACCTTTTTTGTAAAAGGGCTTTATAAATGAAAACATAGCAAGGCATCAACCTACGTGACATCAAAGAGGGCCAACCAACTTTCTGGCAGAGAATGCAGTAATGAGTACTAAACTGCATGAGTAGAAAATTATTTTAATGAAGAGGCAGTTGCGTTCATAATAGAGTATGTTTCCGTAGGACTGTCGACTGAATAATCTGCTTTCTACTATTTAGCAAGAGGCAGGACCTATTTCTATAAAAGCCCATTTTTATTCTCAGCTTCTTCGCTCATCACCATTTTTCATCTATCCAGATGCCCAGATATTTGTAAGCAGGGACATAATCAATATGGAAAGCATTCAAAGTAAATAATCAAGAGTTATTTTCATGCACTCTAGAGAACAACATATACTTCAACACGAATTTCAGGTCAAAGTTTTTCTGTAATACGACGAAGGCAGACTGTAGTTCAGATAGTGCCTGGTCAACCGTGGGGGTAATAGCACACACAACAGTATCATCGGCAAACAAGTGCACGTTATAATTCTTTACAGACACAAGTAAACAATAAAAAGCACAGGACCCAAAATGGACCCCTGCGTGACACCATTCACAATACCCAGTCAACCTGATTTAACACCATCAGTAGATACACATTGAGTTCTATCCGTCAAGTAATTGTTAAACTAGTTACATGCAGCCTGGTCGAGGCCAATCGAGGAAAGCCTCTGAATTAGCAGTGAGTGATCAATAGTATCGAAGGCCTTTGACAGGTCAATGAAGAGGGCAGCACAATGTTGACTTTTATCCATACAGTTAACCACATCATTTACAACTAGAGATGCAGCAGAGATTAGTGCTATTAGTGATCTGGTCTAACTGATGTACATTTAGAATACATTTCAAAGATAAGAAAGATCTTAGATGAGAATTAAATCAAGGATTTTAAATTTTTTAGGCTAGTCAATTAAGTTTAGAAATGGGACAATCATTATTTAGGTCATAAAGGTCACCACCTTGGTGAATGGGGAGCACATGGACGCCTTCCACACCTTGAGGATTGAACCAGATATAATAGTCAGGTAAAAAATATTGATTCATGATTCAGCAATTCGGGGGGCAGAGAGCTGCAGCAAATATGGATCAAGCATAACAGCGGATTTTTTTTCAGTGGATATTTTCACATCAATCTTAAGCAAGGCATCAAGCACATCACAGACAGTAAATTGTTGTTTCACTAGAAGTTGACGGGTTAACCGTCGAGTCGGCTAAAGGCTGGCAGAGCGAAGAGCAAGTCGATTGACTCACCAGCAGAGTCAGAGATAGAGCTTAAAAGGTAGCTTGATTTAGCCTTCTTAATCGAGATAGTACATCTGTTTTTCAATTGAAAGATTGCCAGTCCACTACAGAGTCAGTTCCCCTTGTTTTGGCCCAGTCCTGATTTCTCATCTGAATGAGCTCAGATAGCTCAGAAGAAAACCTAGGGTTAGATCTATCTTTGACTCTGAAATGTTTAAAAGGGGCGTGTCTATTTGCCAGATTAATAAATATGGAGGAGAAATTAGGGTTAAGTGTCTTGCTCAAGGGCACATTGAAAGGTTTTTCACCTAGTTGGCTTGGGGACTCAAACCAGCGACCTTTCAGTTACTGGCCCAACGCACTCTTAATCGCTCGGCTACCTGCAAACTTTTGATGGTAGTTCTGCAAGGGCCAATTCTGTAACTGGTCTGTTTTATACTATCCATTTATGTCACTGGCGGATCATGACAGTTTAATTATAACATAACAGCAACAAGAAAAAACCAACAGTCATGAGACCATCCAATATTTTATGAGGTTTATGGCCATTTCGGGGAAAAAAAGAAGGCATTTCACTGGCGATTACAGTAAAGGATTCACTCATAATTTCAGTCTGATTACATTTCCGTCGTCTTAATGAAACGACAGATCTGGCAATTGCTGACCTACAATCAAAGTCCCATCCATTTCCCTTGATATAAACTATTTACATGAGATCACTAGACTAATCGAACTCTGTGCATTGTGTCCTCAAAAACAGACAGACTTCCACTGGCTGATCAGATTACTGCCCTTCCTATTCACTTAATAGTTATTTATTTAAGGGAATCCCTGATGTTCGGTTTTAAGGTGATTTATACATTCAACTTCTTAAGTAAATCTAACTTTTGATTTCTATCTGAGGGGAGTAAGTTAACTGACATTGAACCATAAAACCGAATGACTCAAGGAACACAGAGAAGAACAATGGCCTGGTATGTATCAACCAATCAATGACTGTCTCCCTCTCTCTCTCTTGCTGTGGTGTGAGCCTGTGTGTAAGGGTAAAGGGATACACATCTATTTCCTGCAGAAGGTGCGGAAGATTCTCTATACGCTGGGCTCTTCGTAGCGGTTATAGAGGGGCTCGAGGCACTGCTGCGTCTTCTGTTTGATGCATTGTCAGCAGCATCTCATACACCAACCTGTCGATATTTAACCTTTATTTAACTAGGGAAGTCAGTTAAGAACAAATTCTCATTTACAATGACGGCCTACCCCGGCCAAAACCGGACAACGCTCGGCCAATTGTGTGCCATCCTATGGGACTCCCAATCACGGCCGGATGTGATACAGCCTGGATTCGAACCAGGGACTGTAGTGACGCCTCTTGCACTGAGATGCAGTGCCTTAGACTGCGATAAAGGGATGAAAGGAGTGGGGAAAATTAGGGTATAGAAGAGTATGTTTTGAATCTTTCTGGAGCTCTGTTCCCTGAGTATATATATTAAAAAGTAGCACAGTCTATACACTTACACTCTTTACTTCCAAAAATGGGTGGCCAACACGGAACAGTGGTGCCTTTCAAGACATATATGGTATATGCAAGGATTCCATTACATAGAGGCAACACTAGCCCCAGTAAAAATGTATGAAGGTTGCTCGTGACTATGCTAAGAGCCCCAATCGTTATAGACTCATAAATCAGGCTGATGTTGAACAGAGATCTGGAGAGTTGGATTTACACCACCTGCTGGTCAATGAGGGTACAGTAGCCTTCCCAGGGTTCCTTTCCAGCTGCATTCCGGAAGAAACCACTGCAGATTACCTTTTGTTTGAGCACTGTGGCCTTTCCACGTGGCACAGGTCAAAGTAACACTCCAATAATTCACCCTATGCCCAAATAATTGATACAAGTAGGCATATAGATTTTCTATGAAATCCATAAATGGGAATTAGATTAAGTTACATTTAGGCCCCAGAGATTGTGTCTTTGAGTCACAAGATTAATAAGATGCACAAGTAATAATACCAGTAGAGAACGTAACTGTTAACGGATGTAGAATGAATTTGAAGTTCTTATGATGAATGTCCAACCTGTCCATGATGCCCAGCATCTGTTTAAATAAACTGTTTGCATAAATGCAGGGCTCTGAGCAAGGAGCGAGTCTGGATAAAGTTCTCGAAGCACCAAGGGTTGGTGAACTTGTTCTTCCATCCAGGAGCTATAGACATTCAGCAGGGTAAGGTGGGATCCCTCGGCTTGGTGGAACGTGGCCTTCTTCTGGTCAGCCAGGGCCTGCTTGTCCCGGGGTGGCACAGAATAAAATTACAAAAGCGATGACTGGCCATCAACTGATCAACACCAATCACATTAGGCTACAACTGTCTCATTATGGTCTGAGGCTTCCACCAATATATGACAAGTTAGGGAAGTCAGTCAACCATCAACAAATGTGAAAGCTACGATAGCAGATGATTTTGGAAGTAAACCCATCATAACCCACCATGCACAAGGGTATCCAAATCCTACAGAGGGTACATGTACAGAGGGTACATGTGCACAAGGACTCGAGCATTTGCACGCAAAGTTGTACACTTCACCATGCATTTCAATAGAGAAAACAATCCAAATTTTAGTAAGCTAGTTAAACTACAGTTGAAGTCAGAAGTTTACATACACTTGTGTTGGAGTCATTAAAACTCGTTTTTCAACCACTCCACAAATATCTTGTAAAGAAACTATAGTTTTGGCAAATCGGTAAGGACATCTACTTTGTGCATGACACAAGTAATTTTTTCAACAATTGTTTACAAACAGATAATTTCACTTATAATTCACTGTTTCACAATTCCAGTGGGTCAGAAGTTTACATACACTAAGTTGACTGTGCCTTTAAACAGCTTGTAAAATTCCAGAAAATGATGGCATGGCTTTTGAAGCTTTTGATAGGCTAATTGACATCATTTGAGTCAACTGGAGGTGTACCTGTGGATGTATTTCAAGGCCTGCCTTCAAACTTAATGCCTCTTTGCTTGACATCATGGGGAAATCAAAAGAAATCAGCCAAGACCTCAGAAAAAAAATTGTAGACCCCCACAAGTCTGGTTCATCCTTGGGAACAATTTCCAAATGCCAAAAAGGTACCATGTTCATCTGTACAAACAATAGTACGCAAGTATAAACACCATGGGACCACACAGCCATCATACCGCTCAGGACGGAGACACGTTCTGAGATGAACGTACTTTAGTGCGAAAAGTGCAAATCAATCCCAGAACAACAGCAAAGGACCTTGTGAAGATGCTGGAGGAAACAGGTACAAAAGTATCTATATCCACAGTAAAACGAGTCCTATATCGACATAACCTGAAAGGCCGCTCAGCAAGGAGAAGCCACTGCTCCAAAACCGCCATAAAAAAGCCTGACTATAGTTTACAACTGCACATGGGGACAAAGATTGTACTTTTTGGAGAAATGTCCTCTGGTCTGATGAAACAAAAAAAAACTGTTTGGCCATAATGACCATCGTTATGTTTGGAGGAAAAGGGTGAAGGCTTGCAACCCGAAGAACACCATCCCAACCATGAAGTACGGGGGTGCTTTTACTGCAGGAAGGACTGGTGCAGTTCACAAAATAGATGGCATCATGAGGGAGTAAAATTATGCGGATATATTGAAGCAACATCTCAAGACATCAGTCAGGAAGTTAAAGCTTGGTCGCAAATGGGTCTTCCAAATGGACAATGACACCAAGTATACTTCCAAAGTTGTGACAAAATGGCTTAAATTCAAAATTTACCCAACTTATTGTGGGAAGTTTGTGGAAGGCTACCCGAAACGTTTGACCCAAGTTAAACAATTTAAAGGCAATGCTACCAAATACAATTGAGTGTATGTAAACTTCTGACCCACTGGGAATGAGATGAAAAAAATAAAAGCTTAAATAAATCATGCTCTCTACTATTACTCTGACATTTCATATTCTTAAAATAAAGTGGTGATCCTAACTGACCTAAAACAGGGAATTTTTACTAGGATTAAACGATAGGAATTGTGAAAAACAGAGTTTAAATATATTTCGCTAAGGTGTATGTAAACTTCCGACTTCAACTGTATGTCAACAAGTAGTAATATTATATTTTGTTAGCCAGCGAGACAAAAAATAACAGTTTTGTCCAACTGCAGTGAGTTACATTTTAATTTGATGCTAGCTTGTCATCTGCAAGCTAGCTCCCTAACATCAGTAGATATTAGCTAATATGTGTGCTGTATAACGAAGTTGGGATGTGCACATTTGAAACCAATTCGAGAGACATCAGGCAATTTAAGTAATGTATCAATACATTTATTATCAGCCAAAGCTAGCAGAATGTGGGGCTGACATTCAGGTCATTTTGATCGCTAGCTAACTCGAAAGCTAACAACATTAAACATGATGTTGACCCCGATGTTTTATGACAAAATAGTATTTGCAGACACAGCAGATACATTTATTGTAATTTGAATAGCTTTCACCATTGTAAAGCTCCAGAAGTTGATTTATTTTAACCGTGCATGTTCTTTCTGTGATTTTCACTTACACCACTCACTGGCCTGGAGGACATTAATAACAGCCATGGTTACACAGTATTTATGGACCTATGATCGGAGGTTTCTTGGGCCTGGAGAAGACGTTCTGCACAGGCAGCATGGACACAACGGTGAGCATCTCCTTACTGCAGCCCAGGTGGACGGACATGATCGGCTTCTTACACAGCATGGGCTCCAGAGGGATCTCAGCCCTCTGACACAAACAAAGAGACAGACAGAGGGAGAGGAGTGGGGAAGAGTGTAATATTATGGTTGGGGTCAAGGCAATTTTAACTCAGACTAGTCACTGACCATAAACTGACCAATTTTAAGTTAGCTTGTTGTTCCATACTCCATTTTATCCAGCGTACAAGGTGAGCGAGTAAACCTTTGTCAATCAAATGAAATTGTATTTGTCACACACACTGAATTCAACAGACCTTACAGTGAAATGCACCGGTTAGTCGAGGTAATTGAGGTAATATGTACATGTGGGTAGAGTTATTAGAGTGACTATGCAGTGACTATGCAGCGATAATAACAGAGAGTAGAAGCAGCGTTGAAGAAGAGGGCGGGGGGCAGTCTGGGTAGCCATTTGATTAGATGTTCAGGAGTCTTATGGCTTGGGGGTAGAAGCTATTTAGAAGCCTCTTGGACCTAGACTTGGCTCTCCGGTACCGCTTGCCGTGCGGTAGCAGAGAGAACAGTCGATGATTAGGGTGGCTGGAGTCTTTGACAATTTTCAGGGCCTTCCTCTGACACCTCCTGGTATAGAGTTCCTGGATGTCAGGAAGCTTGGCCCCGGTGATGTACTGGGCCGTACACACTACACTCTGTAGTGCCTTGCGGTCGGAGGCCAAACAGTTGCAATAGCAGGCAGTGATGCAACCCATCAGGATGCTCTCGATGGTGCAGCTGTAGAACCTCTTGAGGATCTGAGGACCCATGCCAAATATTTTCAGTCTCCTGAAGGGGAATAGGTTTTGTTTTGCCCTCTTCACGACTGTCTTGGTGTGCTTGGACCATGTTAGTTTGTTGGTGATGTGGACGCCAAGGAATTTGAAGCTCTCAACCTGCTCCACTACAGCCCCTTAGATGAGAATGGGGGTGTGCTCGGCCCTCCTTTTCCTTTATTCCACGATCAACTCCTTTATCTTGATCCCGTTGAAGGAAAGGTTGTTATCCTGGCACCACACGGCCAGGTCTCTGACCTCCTCGCTATAGGCTGTCTCATCGTTGTCGGTGATCAGGCCTACCGCTGTTGTGTCATCAGCAAACTTAAAGATGGTGTTGGAGTTGTGTTTGGCCAAGCAATTATGAGTGAACAGGGAGTACAGGAGGAGACTATAAGCACACACCACTGAGGGGCCCCTGCGTTGAGGATCAGCGTGGCGGATGTGTTGTTACCTACCCTTACCACCAGGGGCGGCCCGTCAGGAAGTCCAGGATCCAGTTGCAGAGAGAGGTGTTTAGTCCTAGGGTCCTTAGCTTAGTGATGAGCTTTGAGGGCAATATGGTGTTGAATTCTGAGCTGTCGTCAATAAATAGCATTCTCACATAGGTGTTTCTTTTGTCCAGGTGTGAAAGGGTAGTGTGGAGTGCAATAGAGATTGCACCATCTGTGGATCTGTTGGGGCAGTATGCAAATTGGAGTGGGTCTAGGGTTTCTGGGATAATGGTGTTGATGTGAGCCATGATCAGCATTTCAAAGCACTTCATGGTTACAGACATGAGTGCTATGGGTCGGTAGTCATTTACCTTAGTTTTCTTGGGCATAGGGACTATGGTGGTCTGCTTGAAACATTTTGATATTACAGACTCAGACAGGGAGAGGTTGAAAATGTCAGTGAAGACACTTGCCAGTTGGTCAGAGCATAGTCAGAGTACACGTCCTGGTAATCTATCTGGCCCTGTGGCCTTGTGAATGTTGACCTGTTTAAAGGTCTTGATCACATCGGCTGCGGAGAGCGTGATCACACAGTCATCCGGAACAGCTGGGTCCTGTAGTTTAGCATCTGCTTCATCTGACCACTTTGTTATTGACTGAGTCATGGGTGCTTCCTGCTTTAATTTTTGCTTGTAAGCAGGAATCAGGAAGATAGAGTTATGGTCAGATTTGCCAAATGGAGGACGAGGGAGAGCTTTGTACGTGGAGTAAAGGTGGTCTATAGTTTTTTTCCCATCTGGTTGCACATTTAACATACTGATAGAAATTTTGTATAACGGATTTAAGTTTCCCTGCAATAAAGTCCACGGCCACTAGGAGTGGCCTCTGGATAAGCGTTTTCCTGTTTGCCTATGGCGGTATACAGCTCATTGAGTGTGGTCTTAGTGCCAGCATCGGTCTGTGGTGGTATGTAGACAGCTACGAAAAATACAGATGAAAACTCTCTATGTAGATATTAATAGGTGCTGGCTAGCGGAGTAGAAAACTTGAAAATAAAAGAGAGCCACACGCTCGAGGAGCTCAGATGCAAAAATGTAATTATCAACGTTTCGACAGCCAAGCTGTCTTCATCAGGATAAGATAGTGTGGTCTACAGCTTATCATGAGATACTCTGCCTCAGGCGGGAAAAACCTTGAGACTTCCTTAGATATCGTGAACCAGCTGTTGTTTACAAATATACACAGACCGCCACCCCTTGTCTTACCAGAGGCTGCTGTTCTATGCTGCCGATAGAGTGTCCAACCTGCCAGCTGTATGTTATTCATGTAGTTGTTCAGCCACGATTTGGCGAAACATAAGATGTTACATTTTTAATGTCCCGTTTGTAGGATATACGTGCTTTTAACTCGTCCCATTTATTTTCCAGTGATTGTACGTTGGCTAATAATACGGATGGCAAAGGCAGATTAGCCACTCGTCACCCGATCCTCCTTCCGCGAAATATCAGTCTCTCACTTCTGCAAATGACGGGGATGAGGGCCTGTTCGGGTGTCTGGAGTAAATCGCTCTCGTCCGACTCATTAATGAAAAATTCTTCCTAAATTCAATGTGTGTAATCGCTGTTCTGATGTCCAGATGCTCTTTTCGTTCACAAGAGGCGGAAGCAGCAACATTATGTACAAAATAAGTTGCAACAAATGCAACAAAAAAAACTACAAAATAGCACGGTTGGATAAGAGCCAATAAAACATCAACCATCCTCTCCGGCACCATTACTCCAGATCCCCTAAAATGTAGAGCATCTCCGATCAAAAATGTCAGTGTTCCTTCTCCATGCATTATAAGGATATCTGCATGTACTGTAATAATTGTATCCATGGGAGGAAGTCAAATGAAGTCAACGATAGCAGGTCATTGATGCCCGTGGCCTTAAGGAAGTAAGGAGAGAGGGAAGTGAGTGGATGGCATTGGAAGAACAGGTCTGAGCAAATAAACCTGTACTAACGCAGGGTACTCTGGTGTTTTGCAGTGCTAATATGAGCATATAATCAGTAACTTTAGTGTCTGTATGTGTTAGGACATGCCAATTAGTGTCTGTATGTGTTAGGACATGCCAATTAGTGTCTGTATGTGTTAGGACATGCCAATTAGTGTCTGTATGTGTTAGGACATGCCAATTAGTGTCTGTATGTGTTAGGACATGCCAATTAGTGTATGTATGTGTTAGGACATGCCAATTAGTGTCTGTATGTGTTAGGACATGCCAATTAGTGTCTGTATGTGTTAGGACATGCCAATTAGTGTCTGTATGTGTTAGGACATGCCAATTAGTGTCTGTATGTGTTAGGACATGCCAATTAGTGTCTGTATGTGTTAGGACATGCCAATTAGTGTCTGTATGTGTTATGTATCTTGAGAGACAGCATGGTGCTGGACAGGTTAGTTATCTGGATCTCAGGCACATTGCTGGTGAACAACTCATCTCTGTATGCTCGCTCTGTAAACAGACGGTAGCATTAGTTCTTCCTGCTCTACCAGACTGCTGCTTAGCTTGGGCCTGAGAAAGATAAAGACAGTGATTCATTTTGATTGGATTTCAGTTTAATACTTTGGACAACACAAAGTATATTCATTATTAAAAATATATCCTTCTCCATGCATGATAAGGATATCTGCATATATCTATTCAGCCTACCTGGGATATGGGGGTCACCACTAGTTGGTCGCTGCCAGTTTTGGAATTGTAGACATTCTTCTTCACAAAGCCTGGGTCCACCATATAGTAAATCTCATCAATGGTTAGAGATGTCTCAGCAATGTTAGTGCCAATTATTACCTGCATAATCAAATAACACAAAATGATTAGGCTTAGGCCTTCCTCTGATATCGGGCATGTGTGGCAAAAGAAGAGTGTGTATGTGTTTTTGGGACCGTTCTGGTTTGTGTTAGGGTGGGCCCTTCTGGTACCTTCCTGCTGCCGGGGGGAGCAGGGTCAAAGATACGGGTCTGCATCTCGCTGGGCAGGGCGGAGTAGACCGGTAGGATGATGAGTTCAGGCACTTCAGGTCCCAGTGACTTCATCCGTTCATACAAGATCTCACAAGCGGTGTCGATCTCCTCCTGGCCCGTCAGAAACACCAGGACATCACCTGCAAAGAAGAAGCGAGAGAGGACAAAGAGTCACTGATGGCCGAATCCTAAACTTTTTGGGGGCGGCAGGGTAGCCTAGTGGTTAGAGTGTTGGTCTAGTAACTGGAAGGTTGCAAGTTCAAACCCCTGAGCTGACAAGGTACAAATCTATCGTTCTGCCCTTGAACAGGCAGTTAACCCACTGTTCCTAGGCTGTCATTGAAAATAAGAATTTGTTCTTAACTTGCCTAGTTAAACAAAGATAAAATAAAATAGTTGGTCTTGGGAGTTAGTCTGGGAGAAGTTATAGGAGAGCTGGGTGAGACAAACCCCCTCACTATGGTCATTGGTGGCAGTGTTTGTCTACATAACCTGGTTCAAGTATTCATGACATTACCCTGAAGAAAGGCACAGTGATGCCCAAACATTGGGGATTAACCCAGTAAATTGCTGGGAGTTTATATATGGAGTGTGTGCCTCTTTATTTTGATAGTTTATTCGCTGTTAGTCAGCACCTCCACACACAATCGTTTTTCCAGGTGTGCGCCAGCTCGTGTTTTTTATGAGACAAAAATAAAACAATGGAAACTGATGACCTGGAATAAAATAAAATAAACGTTTAGGCACGGGCCATTGTCTCTTCTACTTCATCTCGTTTTTATAATGTTAGTATAATATCAATATGAATGTTATGTAAAAAATTATGGAATTATTTATGACATTATGAGAATTATGAGAATTATGCCTTAATCAATTGACTTGATGGATCATCTTCTCACATAAGCTTTTATCGAGGGGTTAGTGGTTAGAAACATGTATCTTTATGATTCTGGGGGCCAATTACCTTCTGTCAAGCTATGGGAATGTGACGAGCATGATGAGTTTGCCGTTTGTGAAGAGAATAAAGACGTCCATTCTATCAAGACACGAGGAGAGCGCATGACAAGGACAGCTGGAGTGTGCCTGATTGGTAGGGCGAAGTATGAAGAGTAAAGTATGGTTAGTTTAGCTATTATGTCATCCAGTTTAGTCCGATTTTAATATTGCAAGGCTATATATTGTGGTTTGCGTAACATTGTGATGTTCTAACCTACAGCATTAGTTATTCAAATCGACAAAAACATGAAATGAGGTCTGATGGTATATTTGTTGAAAGTGACGAGCATTACAAGGCAGAAACATGGAGATAAGACAGATATTGTGCACTCCTCGCCAGCTGTTACTTCCATCCCAAGGCTGTGTTACTCCCGCCCCGCCGGCAGGTACAAAAGTAACGTTACGGTAGTTCTGTTCTCAGTCTATTTCATTTCAACTCACTGACCCTAGAAATGAAATGACAGTTGCTAATGGCAGAGGCCATATATAAGTTGATTGTCATAAAATAGGTTCTCTCTAGCTCTATCGATCTCAGGGGGAAAAAGAAGGGGAAAAAAGAGAAAGGAAGGAGATAGAGGCTGGGTAGCGAATGTTTTTTTTTTGGGGGGTTCTACTCAGCAGCGAGGCAGACTTTATTGCTTTGGAGTGGCTCTCACAGTGAAGGGTACTTGTTGGAGTCTCTCTGCCGAAGTACAATTGCTCAAACGAGGAGATATGTATTTAATTGCCTGGTTAAATAAAGGTTAAATAAACAAAGGTTAAATCAAGGTTAAATAAAATAAATAAATAAATAAATAAAGGTTAAATAAATAAATAAATAATTAAAGGTTAAATAAAGGTTGCATCTTATCGCAGGCGCTGAAGTGTAGACATTGTGGATGTATGCATTGTAACTATTTTTAACCGTACCTGGGGGCTCACTCATGAGGACCTGCATGACGGTGATGAGACTGGTATCCAGGTAGTCTGTCTCCGGCTCTTTGCAGTAGAGCACCTCCACTGGGAAAGTGCGTCCTGGGATGGTGAAGATGGGCGCCTCAAAGTAGTACTGGGAAAACTCAAGTCAAATCATAGGTTATTTGTCACATGCTTCAGAAGCAACAGGTGTAGACTAACATTGAAATGCTTACTTATGGACCCTTCCCAAAAACGAATAGAATTTTTTAAAACTTGTTTTTATATTTTTAACTTGAGAGCATCTGGTGTTGACGACGACACAATCAACATCATGTCTGGGCGTTTCTTGACAGAGAATTTAAAGCAATTAACACACCACTCATTATACTATTCTCAAAATGGAAGGAGTCAAGGAAATATTCAGACTGTTTTGCTGTTACGAACAAGACTATGTGCACCTTCTTGAGTAGATCAAAGAGCATGTCAGTATGGAGTCCTCTCGTGGGCCTCGTCAAGCATGATGAGGGTGTACTGACCCATGTCTGGGTCTCTTGGACATTCCCTCGGCAGCATACCATATGTCATGTACTTACTTGATCACCGTCTCAGGGCTGGTGCAGAACAGATGGTGTAGTCCACCTGGTGTGGAAAATAATTGAGAGGTGAGAAGTCCCTCATACACAAAGTCACTGACTAAAAGCAAATCCAAAAGGTTTACCAAGGTTAAACTGCTCACTCAACTCCTGGCCCAGACAGCAACCGTACTCTGCAGAGACTCTCTTGGCCACGGACATGGCTGCCACACGACGGGACTGAGTGCAGCCGATCTTCCCCCGAGTGGTGTAGCCTGCCTCGGCCAGGTACTGGGTGATCTGGGTGGTTTTCCCAGAGCCAGTCTCTCCAACCACAATCAATGGTCTGATTATTGTGGACAGCCTGTCACAATGAAAAATAGAGGTGACCAAAGCTGGATACCATGTATCATTTAAACCGTTGAAGTAATATTGAAGTCAGGTAACCTTACAAATAAAGCAATGTCTGACAAACAACTTTATTTCTCTCTATAGGGCAAGGACTATTGTTGACTTGTGTGAGCTTCTCCTTTAGTTTGTAGATGGGCAGGCTCTCTCTCTCTGCTCCAGGATGGTAAGCTGTCTTCTTGCCATAAGAGGCCTGGTTACCGCCAAAGGCATGTTTCTTCCACTCCGGGAAGCCATCTGGCATCATGCCAATGCCTCTGATGTTGGCTGCAATCTGCCTTCCATCAACTGTGTAAGAGGGAAGTGTGTTTAATTGAGATGAACTGGCATGATATTTAACCTCCACCCCTTCAGATGACTGGTCTCGGGCCCTGGCAGGAACCTTCCACCCACACAACCTCTCCTACCACCCTGGGCCATATAGGACACAGCACACTATAGCAGGCCACTCTATCCGGCCTGTTAGGATGCTAAAGGAAAGCAGATAACCATCTCCAGCCCTGCTAACCCTGAGGGCTACTGCTGCTACACTGGAGGAAGCCTGACGTCATCGGTCGTGCCTCAGACTGGGTTGTCTCCAGTTACCACAGCCACAAAGTCATAAACCCCGCCTATTTCTACAATTGAGCTTCATAAATTTGAATTTACACGTAACTCTAACCTTTACCACACAGCTAAACTTATGCCTAAACCTAACCTTAAAAAAAAGGTTAGGTTTAAAATGTGCTTTTAATCATAACTCTAACCATAACCTCACTGCTAACCTTATGCATTAACCTAACCTTAAATTAAGAACAATTTTGTGGCTGCAGTAACTAGTGGAAACCATCAGACTGGGCTTTGTTTTACTACGTGGTAGTTACCATTTAGAGGGCAGAAAGGACGCATGAGGTAGAAGCCCAGGCATAAATCACATGGTGGGAAAGCATACTGTATGTCTACATCTCTAACACAATGTTTGTGTGTGGCCAAGGCCCTTGCTTGTCGAGGTCAACAGGAATGCATCCATCTCATTTGATGAGCGTGGTTCTCCTTAGCCTTAGCACTCTGCATCATGGCTGTCTGGGACAGCGAGCCGTCTGGATTTTGACAGAGGGAAAGAGAGATTTAGTTGTTCACACTACTAAACAGGATGAAAACAGTAACTAAAATGTATGGTGAAAGTAGGGTGGGGAAAAGGGTAAAACATGTTCAAATCATCCTGATTGCGAAGCTCAACAACATCAGTTATAGATTTGAACATGATGCATGAAAAATGCTAATATCGCTACCGTGACCCGAATGGGATTTGTGCCTGAAATGCTAAAATGTTAGCATTTGGAAACAGTGCCAGGGAAACTAAACAAAAGTATGGATTGCTGTCATCCTTTGTCAATAGACTGCTTACAGGACAAGCAAACCAATGTGTAGTTTTGTAATTTGTGTGAACTATCCCTTTAAGTACCTTACTGTGATCATTTTCAATTAAAATGAGCTACTTAGCAAAGAGCAATTTCTCAATAAATAATTTTGATAGGACTGTCTGGGAGTGGTCTGAGTGGGGAGGGAAAAACAGAAAACTAGCTGTTAATGGCAGAGAAGTTCAGAAGTATCTTTCTTATTGGTCTATTATTAACTAATTTACCACCTGGTGATGGCACTAGGGATGCCAAAAGTCCCATCTCACCAAAACAGGATGACATTTCTGGCAGTCGTTTCAAACAGATCTTACACTAAAAGGACATTATCACTTTCACAGTATTATCCCAACATCATAGTGTGGAAATATAAAACACAGCAAAATCACATTTTTGACTGCACTGGGCCTTTAGGTTCTTCAACTCTGAAGTCTGCCATTCACGACAGCACAGGTGTCAAACTCATTCTACGGAGGGCAAAGTATGTGCGGGTTTTCGCTCCTCCCTCGAATAAAGGTCACTAATTAGTAAGGAACTTCCCACACCTGGTTATCTAGGACTTAATTGAAAGGAGAAATCTAAAACTTGCAGAAACTAGGCTCTCCATGGAATGAGTTTGACACCACTGCTCAACAGCATTTGTTTTGTTTTCAGAAAAAAACGCAGTTTTTAGTCAAGGTCCCCTTCTCTGATTTTACATGCATCAACTAATGGTCCAGAGCCACATCGACTATGCCGGCAGGCACCAGATTGCAATAAAACATGTGGTTAGCTAATATGTAAAATACCTATCCAGGCGTTCTAAGATCGGGCATGTGTCAGCAACACCTGGGCAGAGGAACGCTCCCATTGACAACAAGCACATTACATAATAAACTGAACTCCGTTCACACTTCTGGGTTCTGTGTGTAATACTTCAATTGTGTCACCAGGTGGGGCTAAAATCATTGTCAATATGACCAATTTAACCTACACCAGTGTGCCTGCCAATTACATTTTCTAAATTAAACATTGACAACAAAGAGAGCAATACAATATTTAATGAGGGCAGAAAGAGTAACGAGTACATTAGCACAGTGAAACAATCACTCAAAGCTAAATAAAGACAATGTCCGAGTACATAGTTCCATCTATTTCCCTTCGTTTTATAAAAGATAGCCTACTATAAAAGATAAACTCTGTTTTAGGAGAACAGTGCTCAGAGACAAACACATTCACCCACTTTTCAAATTCCTACCCAGCAACCTTCCTACTCAATTGGTCATTTTCTGAAGTTTTCACCACAGGTCAGATGTGACATTCAAATAAAACAGCTTCGTTGTCCTTGATGCTCAGATAGAAGATTGATTCTCCTCATGGGGATGAGACATTGACTCATATTACCCAAATAAGCCTGTAAGGACAGGGGAAGCAATGACCTGGCCCCTTAACCGTCTCACTTTGCTAGTCGTCTTCTATACAGATCAAGAGAGAATTAGGCCTATCAATACCTCAGTTCAAAATGAGTGGTTGAATAAAATCAGCTGAGCAGACACAAAACACATAATTTACACGTCCAAAACAAGTAGACAATGCCCCAGCTTGACCAATAAGTAAGAGTTAGTGAGACCTGTTGGCACAGGCACAATGTCTCTCCACAGTATTTCTCTACCAACTGATACAGGGACTGTGTCCATCGCTTCCTTTGTGTGGAGATACAGGATAGACATTCTAGCGCCGACGGAAGGCGCGGGAGATTCTCCATGCGTTGGGCTCTTCGTAGCGGTTGTAGAGGGGCTCGAGGCGCTGCTGCTTCTTCTGTTTGCTGAGGCGTGTTGGGTCGGACACTTTGAAGAAGGCCGGCGAGAACTCCACCAGCCAGCGTGGGTCAATGGTGGTCACTTCCCTCATGTACTCTTTCGTGGTCAGCACCAGCTCGTGGTACACCACCCTATGGGGCAAGAGGATAAGGATGTCCAAGATGTCTCAGTAACAGTTGACATTCAATGTAAAACTAGTGACTAATCCTTTAGTCCCCATGGTTATCAGAAAAGAGTGTTGACTCACCACTCAGGCTGGCGGTTGAACAGGGCACTGGAGGGGTGGATGTACACCACCTGCTGGTCAATGAGGGTACGGTAGCCTTCCTGGGGATCCTTTTTGGCTGCATTCCGGAAGAAACCACTGCAGATGGCCTTCTGTACACGCACTGTGGCCTTTCCACAAGTCACCACGTCCAGTTTATGTCTGAAAACAGATCAAAAAGTGTTCTGGGTTTGTGTGAGAAGATGTCCTGTGAGATGTCTTTGTCAGACGTACAATTCACTCCATTGTCGAATGGATAGAGGGTACTACCTGTCCATGATGCCCAACATCTGTTTGCGGATGTCCTGGGCTCTGCGCAAGGAGCGGGCCTGGATGAAGTTCTCGTAGCACCAAGGGTTGGAGAACTTGTTGTTCTTCCAGGAGTTATACACAGCCAGCAGGGTAAGGTGGTCTCCTTCGGCCTGGTGGAACTTGGCCTTCTTCTGGTCAGCCAGGGCCTGCTTGTCCTGAGACACAGAGAATAAAAAAGGACTGTTAGTCACCAAATGGTAAACAACGGCACACCGTAGAACTGCCTCAGTGAGTTCTCCACCCATAATGGTAAACCTCAACAGTAACCAGTGCTGCAAAGAAAAACAACATCTAATCAGGATTCCCAGAGGCGCGATATAACCATATTTCAGTGTTTACGAGTCCCGTGATTTGCTGTACCTTGGGCCTGTAGAAGACGTTCTGCACAGACAGCATGGAGACGATGGTGAGCATCTCTTCACTGCAGCCCAGGTGGACGGACATGATCAGCATCTTACACAGCATGGGCTCCAGAGGGAACTCTGCCATCTGACAGAGCGAGATGGGAAGGATTCATTAGTTGGTCGTGATTCCTCACTGTCACATTTCTTAACAATCGTCTCCTTTTTTTTTGGGGCTCTAAACTCAATCTTACCCTGCGTCCAAGGCGAGTGAGCAACCCTTCATCGTCCAGAGACCCCAGAGTGTAGAGCTGCTCCATGGCCGTGATCAGCGTCTCCATGGGTGGCGCGTCCATGAAGTCAAACGACAGCAGGTCATTGATGCCCATAGCCTGAAGAAAGTAAGGAGAGAGGGAGGTGAGCGGGTGACACAGGATGAGTAGGTCTGCACAGACAAGTACATATAATCACAGTGATGATTGCCACTTTTGTTACTGTGTGCATACCTTGAGAGACAGCACCGTGCTGGCCAAGTTAGTTCTCTGGATCTCAGGCACGTTGGTGGTGAGCATCTCGTCTCTGTAGGCTCTCTCTGTGTACAGCCTGTAGGTCTTCCCTGGACCAGTTCTTCCAGCTCTTCCAGCCCGCTGCTTGGCTTGGGCCTAACAGAGAAGATACATTGAACAGAGAGGTTACATTGAAGCCCTTAGTATACTAAATCCTAATTGCAAAGTACGCAAAGGGATTTAGACAGGCAGAGGGGTTACAATGTGGGAAACATTTAGAATATGAATTGAGTAATTAACCAGCCTACCTGTGAGATGGGGGTCACCACCAGCTGGTCAATACCAGTCTTGGAGTTGTACACCTTTTGCTTCACAAAGCCTGGGTCCACCACATAGTAGATACCGTCGATGGTCAGAGACGTCTCAGCAATGTTAGTGGCAATGACAACCTTCCTGCTGCCGGGGGGAGCAGGGTCAAAGATACGGGTCTGCATCTCGCTGGGCAGGGCGGAGTAGACCGGTAGGATGATGAGTTCAGGCACTTCAGGTCCCAGTGACTTCATCCGTTCATACAAGATCTCACAAGCGGTGTCGATCTCCTCCTGGCCCGTCAGAAACACCAGGACATCACCTGCAAAGAAGGAGCGAGAGAGGACAAAGTGAAGGTTGATATCCGTCGACAGTCAAGGTTGAATCTCAACCTGACATTTTAGAGCAATGGATTTTCATTTAGGTCAACGACTTTGAATTACAGTTTGACTATAGACTAGATATAAAAAACGTTAAAAACATACCTGGGGGCTCAGTCAGGTGGATCTGCATGACGGTGATGAGACTGGCATCCAGGTAGTCCGTCTCCGGCTCTTTGGTGTAGAGCACCTCCACTGGGTAGGTACGCCCTGGGATGGTGAAGATGGGCGCTTCGTAGAAGTACTGAGAGAACTTGACGGCATCAAGTGTGGCCGAAGTCACAATGAGTTTCATGTCCGTGCGTTTCTGCACCGTCTGAAAGAGGGAGAGGAGAAGGGTGTTTGTGTCTCCTTGACATTGTAGAGATGTTTAGAGCCTCAAGTCAAGGTGAAAACGAGGCCCTGGTATACCTTCTTGAGCAGACCGAAGAGTACGTCGGTATGGATGGTCCTCTCGTGGGCCTCATCCAACATGATAATGGCGTACTGGCCAAGGTCCGGATCTATCAGACACTCTCTCAGCAACATACCATCCGTCATGTACTTAATCACTGTCTCAGGGCTGGTGCAGTCCTCAAAACGAATGGTGTATCCAACCTGGAGTGGATGAACGAAGATAGAAATCACTAAATTCAGCATTGTTCTGCGATCAGATGTGTTAGACATCGCCTCATGGTCACGTGTGTTAAGATATATGCAGTGTGGAGCGATCACTCACCTCCTGGCCCAGACAGCAACCGTACTCTTCAGAGACTCTCTTGGCCACGGACATGGCTGCCACACGACGGGGCTGAGTGCAGCCGATCTTCCCCCGAGTGGTGTAGCCTGCCTCGGCCAGGTACTGGGTGATCTGGGTGGTTTTCCCAGAGCCAGTCTCTCCAATAACAATCAGGATCTGGTTATCGTGGACAGCCTGTAATAGTGGAGTACAGCTGTGAGCAAAATCAGATGGCAGGAAATGATTAAAAACGGTTGATGTTGTAAAAATAACCAGCAAGGTAACAGATGCTAACTGTTGCACAAACCTGTATGAGCTGCTCTTTCAGCTTGTAGATGGGCAGGCTCTCTCTCTGCTCCAGGATGGACATCGCTGTCTTTTTGCCATAAGAGGCCTTGTTGCCCCCAAAGGCATGTTTCTTCCACTCCGGGATGTCAGTTGGCATCATGCCGATGCCTCTCATGTTGGCTGCAATCTGTCTCCCATCAACTGTGTAAGAGGTTGTGTGTTTAATAGATATTTAAAGTAACTATCCAGTGAAAATTGTACTTTTAAAAGTTAATATTCTGTTAACTCATAACAACATTTATGTGGGTAACTCCTCCTACACAAAACTCCCACATCAAACAGACCGCTTCAAAATTGCTTGCCATTTCATTAAAGAGTATATCTTACTCCTTAGGAGGATGAGCTGGCCAATCAGCGGTCTACTCAACTGAATATTTCTAATGACCGGTATACACCCACACCATTCCAACACAGGAAAGCTGATTTTTAACATACGTAATAAAAACTGAGAAGGAAAACTATTTCACTCATATTGTAAGTAATTCCAGGTCATATTTCATTCACTTTAACATCCATCCCTTCAGATGACCAGTCTAGGGCCCTGGCAGGTACCCTCCACCCTGGGTCATTTAGGACACAGCACACTACAGCAGGCCACTCTATCCGGCCTGTTAGGATGCTAAAGGAAAGCAGATAACCATCTCCAGCCCTGCTAACCCTGAGGGCTACTGCTGCTACACTGGAGGAAGCCTGACGTAGGCGGTCGTGGCTCAGACCGGGCTGGGTTTTGGATTACTGTATGCTTCCACACTGACTTACCGTCAGGCAGGGGGTCTACCCAGTGTTTGTTCAGGCCCATGGGGATGGAGTCCATCTCAGCCTCTCGCTGACACTGCTTCACTTCCCTCCTCTCCTTAGCCAAAGCACTCTGCATCATGGCTGCCTGGGACAGCGAGCCGTCTGGATTCTGACAAAGGGAAACAGAGAGATTTAGTTGTTCACACTACTAAACAGGATGAAAACAGTAACTAAAATGTACGGTGAAAGTAGGGTGGGGAAAAGGGTAAAACATGTTCAAATCATCCTGATTGCGAAGCTCAACAACATCAGTTATAGATTTGAACATGATGCGTGAAAAATGCTAATATCGCTACCGTGACCTGAATGGGATTTGTGCCTGAAATGCTAAAATGTTAGCATTTGGAAACAGTGCCAGGGAAACTAAACAAAAGTATGGATTGCTGTCATCCTTTGTCAATAGACTGCTTACAGGGCAAGCAAACCAATGTGTAGTTTTGTAATTTGTGTGAACTATCCCTTTAAGTACCTTACTGTGACCGTTTTCAATTAAAATGAGCTACTTAGCAAAGAGCAATTTCTCAATAAATAATTTTGATTGGTTCACACTACTAAAAAAAGGATGAAAACAGTCAAACAAAATTGCCTTGAAAGTAGGATGGTCAAGGCCACACGGGAACATACCTTGACAATCTTGACAGGGCTCATGTCCATACTCTGTTTAGTATGTCCTCTCAGGAACGGAGGCTCCTCCTCCACCAGCTCAATCTCCAGGTCCTCGTCTGAAAGAAAGACACAAAGCTATTCAGAACCCAACGCACTGATGTGAATCTCAGCCGACACCCGTTTTATATACACAATAACAAAAGACATGTTTTTACCTTCTTCGTCATCTACTTTGGGGAGGATACCGGTCTCCTCATCAAAGTCAGGGAACTCCTCTTTAGAAAGAACATTAGCAGCAATCATCTGAGGGCAGATAATTTAAAAAAAAAAAGAGCATGATTAGATCAAAATTACATTAAAACAACAGCCACGATGTCTTGATAAGCTACGCGTGCACACATACCTGTTTGATCTCCCACTTCTCGGGGTCAGATATCTTGGTCAGCCTCTTGCGCTCCAGTGTGTCGTCTTCCAACTCAGGGGCGTGGCCCAAGTTGAGGTTGGTTGGGCGGTCGGGGTTCCTCATGATTTTCTCCTCCTCACCATCAGGGCCCTGGTTCCTCCTCCGGTTGGGGTTCAGGTCCTCCCCTGTTTCCTGGTCTACATCCTGGAAACCAAGAGGGGAACAAGTGTTTCAATAATTCAGAAATGTCTTTCATAGTTCTTTCCAAAAGTTTCAAAATCCTTTTTTTTTTTTTGCCAACATGATTATCAGAGCTTGTTGAGAGATGAAATGAAACCACATTTGCTCCATATAGTATAACACACCCAAAGGACCGTAGGCCTTGACATTCCCGCCTCACCTTCATACTGAGACTGGTCTTGGAGCCAGTGAAGGACAGCACCTTGATCTTGACCCTTTGACCTTTCTGGACCACATCAGCCACATTGGCAACGCGTCCCTCTCTGCGCAGCTCGGAGATGTGGACTAAGCCCTCCCAGCGTTTCCTACAATGCGAAACAAATAGGGATTTCAACACTGGCCACTCAAAAGCAAACCAAGTTCAAACACAAACTAGATCCATTACTATTGAACTAATGACCTTCGACATAGCATTAACCCAACTGATTTACTGACCTCAGCCCTTCCAGTTGCACGAAGCAGCCAAACTGCATGATGCTGGTGATTTTGCCATTGAAGATGTCCCCTACTGTAGGCTCCTCTGGTGGTGGACGGTCCACGTGTTTGTCCTTCCACCGGTCAGAGCCTTCCTTTGTGTCCCTGTCTCGGTCTCTGTGGGGGCTGGGGGTACGACTGCGCTCACTCCAGCGAGACGCACGTTTCTTACCACGGTCGCGGTCCCGCTCACGGTCTCTCTCTCTCTGACGGTCCCGGTCCCTAGAGCGAGACCTCGAGCGTGAGCGGGACCGAGAACGGTGACGCCGCCTCCTGTCCCGGTCTCGGCTCCGACTTCTGCTGTGCCTCCTCTTTTTGTCCGACCTGAGAAATACAAAACAGGTCACATAAGAGCTTCAACCGATGTAACAACTGAGAAAAACGTTGCACTTGAAACCAATAAGAATTTTACTGGTGAAAGCCCTTTACCTGCTCTTGCTCTTTGAGTCTGATCTGCTCACACTGGGCATGAACATCTCCAACTCCTTCATGGCAGCGTCGGCGATCTTCACATCGTCTTCATCCAATATGGCCTTGGGGGAGGGGGTCCGAAACGGTAGGCCAAATGTCAGCAGGTCAAAGTCAACCACAAAGTATAGCCCTATAATATACATTTCACCTGCGAATTAACCAGGTTATAACAACAGCAAAACGTACCTTGGGAGCAGGATCGTCTGGCCTGCATAATGCAGGAAACAATTCCTTCAGCTTGTCCTTGTCACTCTTCTGCTTGACCACAGGTTCAAAGGCTAAAGTCACAGAGTAAAGGGTCAGCAACTCAGCATATCATCAAGCCCACAACATTGTAACAATAGCACATGCACTGAGTGTACAACACATTAAGGACACCTGCCCTTTCCATGACAGACTGACCAGGTGAAAGCTAGGATCCTTTTTGATGTCACTTGTTAATCCACTTCAGTCAGTGTAGATGAAGGGGAGGAGACGGGTTAAAGAAGGATTTTTAAGTCATGAGACAATTGAGACATGGATTGTGTATGTGTGCAGTTCAGAGGGTGAATGGGCAAAGACAAAATATTCAAGTGTATTTGAACAGGGTTTGGTAGTAGGTGTGAGATGTACCGGTTTGTGTCAACTGCAACACTGCTGGGTTTTTCACAAACGGTTTCCCGTGTGTATTAAGAATGGTCCATCACCCAAAGGTCATCCAGCCACCTTGACAACTCTTTGAAGAATTGGAGTCAACATGGGCCAGCATCCCTGTGGAATGCTTGACACCTTGAAGACTCCACACCCTGACTAATTGAGGCTGTTCTGAGGGTGAGGTGTAACTCAATATTAGGAAGGTGCTCTTAATGTATTGTACACCGAGTCCACATAGCCCATACCTTCAAAAATGTGCGCTAAGTGAAAAGCACACATCACATCAGAGGATACAGGTGGAATACAGCTCACATACCTTTGCTTGTAGATGCCTTTGGTGGAGGCCGCATCGTTTGAATAAGTCTGAGCAAATTGCCGACGAGTGAATCCTGAAAGATGGAAAATAAATGTTACGTCTACATATCAGTTCCATAAACATCCATCTAGATCAGGGGTCTCCAACAGGTCGATCGATCGCGAACAACCAGTAGCCCACAGCCCAACTATGAGTAGCTCGCCAAACAATTCCGAAAGTAGAAGCAATTTCACGTGTTCCACCGCACAACTGTCATAAACAAATCTCACAAGTATCAGACCCCGTAAGCTCCCAGCTACTATCTAATCAACGTTGACATTATCCCAACCCTGGTTAGCCACTACTGGCTTAAAAAGCCAAATCTAACACAATATCTACCAATTAATATCCAGCCATATTGCCCGCGTCTGTCTGTGTGGTGCATGTGTTTGTGTGTAGCCAGTTGATGTGGGTTGACAGAAATACTTTCACCAAAGTCTTGTCAATTAACTGTTAACTGCAAAGTCGGCTTACCTGGCAGATGTATACTACTACTGTCCTTGTTTTTGAAAGAAAAGCACATTCTGTCCATTAAAATAACATCAAATTGTTCAGAAATACAGTGTAGACATTGTTAAAGTTGTAAATGACTATTGTGGCTGGATATTTTTTATGGAATATCTACATAGGCGTACAGAGGCCCATTATCGCAACCATCACCCCTGTGTTCCAATGGCAAAATGGTTTTCTAATGATCAATTAGCCTGACAACGTGCCATTGGAACACAGGAGTGATGTTTGCTGATAATGGGCCGCTGTACGCCTATTTAGATTATTCCATTAAAAACCAGCTGTTTCCAGCTACAATAGTCATTTATAACATTAACAATGTCTACACTGAATTTCTGATCAATTTGATGTTATTTCAAATGGACACCATTTTTTTTTTGCTTTTCTTTCAAAAACAAGGACATTTCTAAGGGATCCCAAACTTTTGAACGGTAGTGTATATAATTTGTATGGCAGAAGTATATCATGAGTAAGCATATTGTTTTATATCGATTTCTTGTTATTTGCAAACTTTGCCATGAAATGAGCAGCAGCTGTACAGAACCATCACTAGACCGGCACAGCCAGCACATTCCTTACTTGCTAGATGCACAATTAAAGGGCCAGATGCTCAATTAAAGGGCTAGATGCGCAATTAAAGGGCCAGATGCTCAATTAAAGTGGAATTACACACAATAATCAGACCTAAAACAATATTTAAGCATTGACATGGACTCAGAACATTCCAGTTTCTTGATTCTCAATTGTACTTTTCAGATTTAAAAAAATAAAATCACAGATTTTATAGAACCCCTCCTTAGAGTTGTTTATGAATCATTAATTTACCAGGTATATTGACAGACAACAGTGCACTACTTTCTCCTTTACACTAAGGATCAGGGGAGAGAAGAATGTGTCGATTTGAAAGCTGGAGAAACTTACTGTGAATTCTGCTCCATTTTTCAGCAGAAGTGATTTGAAGCCATCAAATGTTGGTTGCTTTTCAGCAAGGCTGATGACAAACTCAGCTGTAAAACAGCAAAGAAAATAACCACATTAGCCAAGTAACGTTAACTAGTCCTAAACATTTCGAGTGCAGCTTTGATTTGCTCGCTAAGATGGCTACTATAGCATGTCAGCTAGGGGCAGCGAGAAAGTTCGCATCGTTGTTAGTAACGTTATTAGCTGACTAAACTCAACTCCACGGTTTACTAGTTAGTTACCTAACTTTGCTACGCTGGTGAGAATCATTAGCTAGTTTAATAGCTAGCTGGTTTACCCGGGAAGATAACAACCTAACTGGACAGATGATCTCGAGTTGCTGCTAGCAAACGCGTCGCTAGCTGTTAGCCATTGTATTGCCAACTAACAAATATTATATTGAAAGTTCAGTTTTACATACCTAGATCTTTATCACTTATCCCCAAATGGTTGTCGAGTTCTGTACACACTTTGGATACCAACGAGAGGTATTCCAGTTGTTCTAGCTCGTTATCGCCGATGTGTGACATTATCCAAGAGACTGTTTTGTATTCAGAAGAAAACAGCAGCATTCATTTTTTTGGTAAGTGTCTCGTCAGCAACACCCAAAAAGTACTTCCGGGTCACTGAAGTTTGTAAATGTGTCAAATAAGAGTCCCCACGTAATAGTATAGCAGTGTCAATAACCTGTATTTATTCATGAAATCTGAAAAATACTTCTCTGAACATGAACAATTATTCATATTTGCTCATTTTTAAGTGACATTTGATTTAATGTGTTTTAAAACATGTCCCAGGGTTAAATAAATGCCTCCAATGCAAATTACTGTGCATGAAATATAATAATATATTATATTCCCTACGAAACTTTTACATAGCCACCTAGAATATTTTTTTTGCTCTATTAGGCTAAATGTATTCCATGATTTGGTGGAATAAAAGCCAGCAACACTCCATTCAGTGCCCCATGAAATGACACCATATATGGATTCTACTGACCCTACTGAGTATTCTACAATACTTTTACTGCGGCACCTATAATCGTTTTTTCAAATTATTATAAGCCCATGTGTAATGCATATACAATGATTTGCATTGTACCACATTGTCCAGGCACCCCACTGTAAGCTGTTTGTTCAAACTCTTGTATTCTAGGGACTTTAGAGAGTAGACTGGACCCTGGTTTTATGGACAAAAAATATATTGTTTTTCCTGTACAGTGCAAGTTGTTTGTGCTATACAACCAAAATACAATTCTCTTTAGTTTACATTTTCCCCCCATGTAGTTATAATTTCTTTAACATAATTTTAACATTATGCTCTGCAAAGCTGCAAAAAAATATTGATATTGTATCACATGTATAGCGTTTTACCGTGGACTTTTATTTTGAAGTCAACATCCGATCACCAGTCTTAGTGTGGATAGCTGGTGCTGCTGCCATGCCGCTATTACTTTTGTTGATGAAGGAGTATGACACCATTTCCGATTCTGCCGGAAATTACTATGTGTGGTGTAGTTCTTCAATTTTGTCGCCTGGTGGTGCTAAAACCATTCCCATCTGGACGCTCGTGGAGCATTTAAGCCCTGAACAGCGCCTGACAGGTGACATTGTCTCCAAGGCTGCGTGCCGCCTTCAAGACCAGAACCAAACGAATGAAGGAACGACGAGCCATGTTCAAACATATCCAGAAAGCTGAAGCATAGAGTAAAACATGTAATATAGCTAGCATCTTTCAAAATTAAGTCAACTTTATACTGATATTACACGGACTGTTTGTTAGCTAGAAGCTCACTTGGCTAGCTAGTCTTGTGAGCTAGCAGTTAGCTAGGTAGTCGTGTTAGTTAGCCACTGTAGTTAGTTTTTTGCTGGTTGTGAGCTTGCATAACTGATATGTGTATAATTATAATGGGCACTTCCTGTTTTATGGGTAATATTTACATGTACAGAACTCCATTCCTGGCAGGCTGATTAGATTAGCTTTCAGCCTCAGAGTTTGAGCAGGCTCAATAGCAGCTTTAGAGGCTGATAAGTCACAATGCTGCCTTGTAGGCTGTTTCATGGGAAAAGCTCCTTGCAGGCATATTAGCCGTTAAAAGTGCCTTATAGGCTGATGCCTATGATCCAGTGGGTAAGCTCTATTCCTGCCAGGCTGATCAGATGCAATAGCAGCCTCAGTGACTTATACATTAGGATGCTGCCTTTTTGGCTGTTTCATGAGCGCATTTTTTTCTGAATGGGGTCAACACTGCTACCTGACCTTAATTGTAGTCATTCTTCAAATCGGTGATTGGATGTACTACTTCAAAATGTAATTTGTCACATACACATGGTTAGCAGATGTTATTGCGAGTGTAACGAAATGCATGTGCTTCTAGTTCCAACAGTGCAGCAACATCAAGTAATCTAACAATTCCACAACAACTACCTAATACACACAATTCTAAGTAAAGGGATGGAATAAGATCTGCACTAAACAATGAATCAAGATGTTTATCTGTAATAACAAAATAACATCACAACGAAGTTGACTACAAATACAAAGTTGCCAATGTCTTTTCAATTGTTAAGCAAGTGAAGAACAAATTAATGCTTAAAATGGAAACAGAGATAACTGCATTAAAATATAAATAGTCTACAGTATAGGCCACACATACAGTAGGCCTATATAATTAAATATTATTGAACTCAATTTCACGTTCATTCAATTGAGTTCTATTTTGATAATTGTAGGCTACTGTCTGTTTTTTTTTTGCCTCAATACATTTCATCATGTGTCACAACAAGTGTACAATGGTGTGCCAAATCTTGATTTAGTGCATTGTTATAGGGTAAGCATTAGAATTAGCCGCCTCAGTATTTGTTTCTAGGAGCGGATCTGTCATCAGCATTGTGGAATAATTCTAATGTTAAGGTCAGATTTGTATGGAGAAAGCTGATCTGAGAACAGCGTTGCCTTTCTTTCGATCCTATCAGTATTGACACATGCCTCAACGACGCACTTAGCAAACTTTCTCTCTGCGTGGTGTTTTGGGAAACGTATGTATTTCATTGGCTGTTGTAGGAAAGATGCATCATTAAAACACTCTTAAGCCTAAGTGCCATTGCTATCGGGAAACCGGGCCTTGAGCAGTTTATTTTTAAGTGAACATTCCTGGCAAGTGAACATTCCTGGCAACGGTTTTTGACGATTATTTTTTATTTAAACAAAATACAGACAAGACAACCCTAAAAAATCGTAACACCTCTCTTTCTAGAAGCATGAAATAAATCTGTACTATAATCCTACAGTGCATTCGAAATGTATTCAGACCCCATGACCTTTTCCACATTTTATTAGATTACAGCCTTATTCTAAAGTGGATTAAATGTAAAAAATCTACACACAATACCCCATAATGACGAAGTGAAAACAGGTTTTTTTAAATAGAGAAATACCTTATTTACATAAGTATTCAGACCCTTTGCTATGAGACTCGAAATTGAGCTCAGGTGCATCCTGTTTCCATTGATCATCCTTGAGGTGTTTCAACAACTTGATTGGAGTCAACCTGTGGCAAATTCAATTGATTGGACATGATTTGGAAAGGCACACAACTGTCTATATAAGGTCCCACAGTTGACAGTTCATGTCAGAGCAAAAACCAAGCCATGAGATTGAAGGAATTGTCTGTAGAGCTACAGATCTGGGGAAGGGTACCAAAAAATGTCTGCAGCATTGAATGTCCCCAAGAACAGTGGCCTCCATCATTCTTAAATGGAAGAATTTTGGAACCACCAAGACTCTTCCTAGAGCTGGCCGCCCTGCCAAACAGCAATTGGGGGAGAAGGGCCTTGGTCAGTGAGGTGACCAAGAACCTGATAGTCACCCTGACAGCTACAGAGTTCCTCTGTGGAGATGAGAGAACCTTCCAGAAGGACAACCAACTCTACAGCACTCCACCAGTCAGGCCTTTATGGTAGATTGGATAGACTGAACCACTCAGTATAAGGCACATGACAGCCTGCTTGGAGTTTGCCAAAAGGCATCTAAAGGACTCTCAGACCATGAAACGAGATTCTCTGGTCTGATGAAACCACGATTGAACTCATTATCCTGAATGCCAAGCGTCACATCTGTAGGAAACCTGGCACCATCCCTACAGTGAAGCATGGTGGTGGCAGCATCATGCTGTGGGAATGTTTTTCAGCAGCAGGGATTGGGAGACTAATCAGGATTGAGGGAAAGATGAATGAAACAAAATACAGAGAGATCCTTGATGAAAACCTGTTCCAGAGCACTCAGGACCTCAGACTGGGGCAAAGGTTCACCTTCCAAGAGGACAACGACCCTAAGCACACAGCCAAGACAATGCAGGAGTGGCTTCGGGACAGGTCTCTGAATGTCCTTGAGTGGCCCAGCCAGAGCCTTGACGTGAACTCAATGGAACATCTCTGGAGAGACCTGAAAATAGCTGGGCAGCAATGCTCTCCATCCAACCTGACAGAGCTTGAGAGGATCTGATGAGAAGAATGGGATAAACTCCCCAACTACAGGGGTGCCAAGCTTGTAGCGCCATACCCAAGAAGACTCGAAGCTGTAATCGCTGCCAAAGGTGCTTCAACAAAGTATTGAGTAAAGGGTCTGAATAAACATGATATTTCAGTTTTTTTCCAAAATATATTTGCACACACTTCTGAAAACTTGTTTTTTCTTTGTCATTAGGGGTACTGTGTGTAGATTGAGGGGGGGAAATGATTTAATCCGTTTTAGAATAAGGCTGTAACGTAACAATGTGGAGAAAGTCAAGGGGTCTAAATACTTTCCGAATTCACCATGTCATTTTAAGACACAAAAACCTTTTGTGTTATACTTTTGTTATATTATATTAACAGTGAAATATAAAAAATAAGTGTCTTATGATTTTTAAAAAAGGTTGTGAAATGAATTCCAAACTAACCGAACATAGTTCACATCTTAATCATATCTAATAACTCGTTCTTCCCATTCACATTTAGAGACATCAGATTTCCTCATCAACATCCTCCCTTAATCAACAATTGACTAGACTCGACTGGTTCAAGTAAAATAAATGCTTTTAAGAAATGAAAACAAAATCTCCATATGCATGAGCTGTAGGTAGACTGGACTCCTGTAGGACTCCTTTAGAATTCTGGAACCCCAGGCTCAGGGCAGTAGAGGATCTCTAGCTTTGGGTATGGAAGGAAGAGAAATGGGACACACGGATCATATACAGCAAAACCTCAACAATACTATATTGTCTTCTTTTCAAGAAAGACACAATATGCAAGAGTTTACTATGCATGCAAATCTGTCCATTCTAATCTCAATAAAGGCCATATAGGCAACTAAGACAAGAGGTTGAGTAGAGACAAACACAACAGCATAGAACAGAGCAGTGAGACATACAATGAATGAGGAGAGAGAAGGGAAATTAGATACCATAATCTGCTAAGGGACAGATCAAAATTTACTGGGGGGAGGTGCCGGTCAAACTAAAGTTATCATTTAAAAAAATGCACCCCCCTCCCCAAAGTTACAAATATTTTCACATGACCCTCCCCTTGTACTGTAAAATCAATTAAAATAAATCCCCCCCCTCATATAATTAACTCTAAATAATGTTTACGACCACAAATAACAATAAATGTAGCGACTGTGTTTATAAATATGGATGTCGACTTTGCAACTTCAGCATGCTTTTGTGGCACAGTTGATGGGCCAGACGGATGATGCAAAACTGCTAATTTACTGCAATTCTACACATTTTGTCATAGGGGAACGAGCTCACCTTAAATGCAGAAGAATACTCTGATATCTCAGGTAAGCTTCATCAGTTGCACTGTCCTTTTAGAGATCAATAGACTGTCATGGAACTGAAAGTAGGAGTCTCATAATTTACTACCTAGCATATTTAAACAGTGCTTGTTTATAGCCATAGCAGTGTTGGATGACACAGGGAATCACCGCGCTATGGCAAAATGAGTAGAATTGCATGAATTATAAAATTGCAAAATCTTCTCTCCGGCCCATGACAAAATATGTAGGATTGCAGGAAATTTACTTTAGAAAGTCATTTAAAAATATATTTTCCGTCAAGAGGGGGGCCGCTATTACGAGGGGGGATACATTTGTGGGTGGCCCCCACACACATCAAAGTTGCCCATCCCATAGCTACATCACCATGGTTCAGAAGAGGGTGAGTAAAGAGAGAAACGTAAAGGGAGGTGGAGTGTGAGCAGTAGCTACATAGTGTGTGTAAAATAACACATGTGCAGAACGTGATCCGGATTCTAAGCTTTGAGAAAGAGGTTTCTGTAAGGGTGGGGCGGAGGGTGAAAACTCCATATTCGTAGCCAGGGCCTAGAGTTTACACCATAGAGTCAAATGAAAGAGGCCTCTAGTGGCCAGACAGCAGTATTATCATGGGCAGCGGGATTGAAGACTTCCACCATTTTAGTGTAGTCAACAGGGTGGGACTTCCAACTTCATTGGCTGAGGCCTCCTGGTGACTCTGTTGGAGTCCTGTCCAACTGGGTCATCAGGAGGGATCAGCCAATCATGAAGAAGAAAACTGACTACTTCAAAATGGAGATTGCCTCAATGGAGATTGCCTCAATGGCGCTGCCCATGCTGTCACAGACGCTATAATGGCACATATAGAAAGATCAGTCCTCTATCTATCTCTATGGTTTACACAATGTGTTGACCTACACACTCACATACACTTTGCTTTACACAGCAGTTCACACAGGGCCAGGGACCCGGTGAACTATGTGCGATTCATTGTAGAATTTGACAGTAGTTTTTTTTGTTGTTGCGGCATCTCATGTCCTGATAACAAGAAAGAGCCACAGAACATAGTCAATAGGAGAGACCTGCACTTTTTCTCTCGCTCTCCATCTTTCTCTCCCTCTCCCTGTTATGTAATAGATGGCCAGGAGAGGTTGTAGGCGTGATGTAACCTGACAGACGCGGCATCCTTCCTGCTCATCCCGGCATTACCCGCCCTTTTCCTCCCATTCCTCTCTCTGCACGTCCGCACTCACTGACCCAGTCCCAGGACCGCCTGCTTCCTCTCATCGTTCTGTCTGCTTACCCTCTCTCTCCCTGGGACATCGATGCAAGCAGAGTATAGCCTCACTGGCTGCCCCCTGCTGAGGCCTCCTGGATCTAAGCTCCTTATGCCCCGGCTAGCATATTCCCATAACCCACTCATAAACACACAGCAGCACTGAATCACTGCTATCTAAGATGAGCTGCAGCCACAAGTGCATCATCTCTCTTTCTCTGCACTCTCTTTTCAATGTGAGTTTTTACAACTCTAGGGAGTTGAATTGGTTTCCTTGTCTTACTTTGTTATGCTGAGTTACCCAGCTGCCCTGTTTTTCAAACCTTTTCTTTGCACTACCATCTCTGAGAACTCTCTCCTTCCCCTCAGGAGGCCTACTTGCTCCACCTCCTTTTCTAAAGTCTCTTCCCTTGTTAAGATTTTGTTGCGTCCTTTATCCCCCCTAATTCTCTACTAGTTCTCGCCCACTGCTCAGGCCCCAGCCAAAGGCTTTTATAAGGATCCCCACTCCCCTCTTCTCTATTCCAGTGTGGTGTAGCCTACATGTTCCTATATGTCACCTGACCCGGCAGAGTGGAGCTGAGGACAAGGGATGAAGTGGAGACTCTTGCGTAATGGACTTATACGTGTGCAGACGTGTGTGTTTAGCCTATGTGTATGAGAGCGAGAGGGATGGAGGGGGAGTAGAATGGGAGAGGGAGGGAGAGATGGAAAGTGACAAAGAGCGGGAGAGGAGTGTGGGAGAGAGAGAGCGGGCAAAGAGAGGGTACCACTGTCAGAGTCAATTCCTTGTTGCTTGTTTACAAGTGACCGGGAGAGGAAGGGGTGCGGGCTACAGGTAGTCATGCCCCTGTGTTTGGCTTTACGTTCCCCTGTTTAACCGTCATGGGGGAATTATCCACAGAATGCAGGGCTTTTTCCATGTTTATTTCTTGTCACTTCATCTGAGCGGTTTGCTGCATTAATGAGCCTGGGGCAAAACAGAGAGAGGAAGGATAGAGATCCAAATACATCTGTATGGTTGACTGACAGGCAGGAAGTAAATTCACAATGCCGTTACATGTTCAGTATGACAATGGCCGTGTTCGACAGCATCAAATCCACGATGCATCGTGGGTAAATGTTGACTGATCTACAAATAATAATGAGGAGTTATTTATGGTGCTAAAGGATTCGTAGATCAGTCAGGCAGTCGCCTGCGCCTACAATGTTGAACAAGCTCAAAATGTGTTTGGCAGGAAGCCCAATTCAGATTTTTTTTTTTTTTTTTAATTGGTCTTTTGACCCATAACATCAGATCTTTTCAAACCGGATTTGTTTCAGAGCTGATCTGATTGGTCAAAAGACCATTTAGTGAAAAAAGATCAGAATAAACACAGCCATAGTGTTGGAGAAAGAGTGCGTAAAGAGAGAGAGGGAAAGTTTCTGAATGCCCGTACATGTGAGTATATACTTGAATTGACAGCACAGCTGGCTGCAATGTTTGCTGCTGAGTGGAAAATTCCTACAACGGAGTATGAAGAGAGGGAAAATAGGGAAGAGGAGAGGAGGGGGCCACTAAGGGGGCAGGCAGGTCGAGGGTCGGAGAAGCAGCGGAGGGATTGGTTGGTAGGAAAGCTGCCATTGTGAGATCACAGCCCCCACAACAGCTTCCACCTACATGGTGATTGAGCGGGCTCCTTGCAAAAGATTCATAGCCAAGACAAGAAAAGTATCAATGAGAAAATGCTGCGTGTCTGCTATAATCTGTCAATTATGTGACTCTTTCAAATTGACTGGCTTTTGGGCTGACTTTCACATTGAAGAAAGTATAGGTTTTAGTAGAGCTAGGTTTTGTATATTGTTTATCCCACTTCTGATTCTTGTTAAATCATGGCAGGTATACATCTAGGTACAAAGCTTGCCCATACTGACCTGAAGCTGTGAAACCTGGGTAATGCAGTCCTTTTGCTGCCAGGCGGTGAACAGTCAGCCTGGCCATGTCCTCACCTGAGGGACCCCTCACACCGTGCTCTCTGGGAGTGTGAACACTTGGGATGATACCCTCCACATCAATTGTTTATAGGAAAGCACACCTGCAATCTAGTGCATTTAAATCATCCCTGTTTGTAAAAAAACAACATGAGACCTTTTTTAAAACCATATATGACACTTTGAAATCAAACATAGAGACATCCGAGTTGATCAGCCACCAAAGTGGAGAGAATTCAGTGTGACATGTAGCCCACTGATGTGACTTGTACTGAACAGTGTTAACAGCCCCATCCATTCAATCCCATAGCGATGTGACATGACAGGTTCTGTTTACTCATAATTTGCCGCAATTTCTGCATGACGCATTTCCATCCTTGGCTGACTGCAAACATAACTGAGCAAGTGTACATTTCCTACATCATTTTCCCCCCGAAAAAGCCTCCACTTTTCCACAAAACATTTTTTGAGATCGTGAACATTTCAAAACATAAAGGGCAGTGAAAATGTTTGTTTATACGTGTTCTTATTGCAGTGGAAAGATATGGAGTATGGAAATACAGAGATGCGTGCCAATCTGTTTTGGGTATATACAGTACGTGTTTCAGTAAAGCAGTGCAGTGTCTGGGAGGGATGGAGAGAGACGTTAGGGGTTCTGGTGGGGGGAGGGGACACTGACAAACACTACTTGCTTTTGTTTCCAGGCCTTTCTTTGTGTGTTAGACAAACAATCAGTCCGCTCCAGAATTCCCCTGTTTACGTTCCCTTGGCGGTGTCTTTTCCTCAGGACGGCGATGGGGGGTCACTGAATTGGGAAATGCAGACTGTTTCGATGTGTATATGTCAGGTAAACATGGTGAAGTCAGTGAAGTCCACACAACCCATCTCCCTTCCTTCCCAAGCATTCCTTCATAGTGGTGCCTGTCAACAGCTGTATCAGGTAAGGCCTGGATATAGCCTACTCAGTGTATCTAGCCGTGCTGCAGTAGACTACATTAACCACTGGATGGAACGTTTCACTTGTCCCCTACTCTCACAACTACTAATCATTAATTAAAGATAATAATCTGTTGTTTCTCTCCCCCCTTTCATTACCTGCCAATTACCATAGTTGGCTAAACTGAGACTAAGCATTTTGTTTTCCTGACACATTCGCTTACCCCGATGCTCAGGTAACACATTGTTAACAAAGGGATGGAGGAGGAGGCAATAACAGACCAGGGAGCAGGAGAATTTAAATTTAGTCACATATTTATTACATAAATATATAGTAAAATAGACCAGCAACAATTACCATAAAAATATCTTCCTTTAAAATCCTGACAAACAAAGATTTGAAAATCACACACTGACAATTACAAACACGCTGATTGTCTGGACCGGTCATAAGCAGCCCACCACAAAAACCTGACATCACACCACCCACTGGACTCTTATTGGAGAGGGAGGGTTCAGATGCTAGGGCGAGAAGGGGATAGGACGAAGGTACAGGTTCAGGAGGAAGGGGGTGGAGTTTGGTTTGGGGTTAGTTGGTTGGTGGTGGTGGTAGGTGTGATGACGGTGTGGGTGGTGTGAGAGGAAATCACAGTATATATATTCAGAGGTTTTGTGTGTGTATAAGAGAGTCTTTTGCCCAGAGCTTGCCTACTGCCTGCCTGTGTTTGACTACCTTGTGTTTGTCCCTGTGCTTTGTGGGAATTGATCCTGAATACTGTTTGTCATGTCCTTGTAACAGTGACTGCATCTGAGATAGAGGGAGAATCTCAATTGCATACTACTCGCGTCCGCTCTCCTTCTCTAAACCCATTGGATGGGAAATCCAGAGGTCCTTCCCCTCTGACCTTTTCCTCCAATAGGTTTTGAGGAGAGGACTCGAGGGGTATGCAATTGAGATTCTCCCAGAGAAACTGAGAGGAAGAGAAAGATGGAAAGAGAGAAAGTATCAGGTCCCAACTGGTGACAGTCTTTAGCCTGTTGAAGGCCACATGTTTGTCTGTGTACTTTGTCCCCGCTCTGACCACCACAAGTTACGGCAGTCTCAGATCAAGACCACAGCCTTGCAATATCCTTTCTTCAAAGTGTCTGTTGTACACTGCAATCACACATATCCAGACTGAACCTCAAGGTAAGAACTACAGGGTCATCTGGCTTTTTCCATTGGCTGCAGTCGCTTAAGAACCCCCCCGCAAAAAAAAAATCTAATTCTAGAGGCTCTGTTTAAAGTTGAGGTGCCACAGGGAACGTGTTCTGCAGTGTGTTCAAAGACAGGTATACTGTACAGACACAGGGTGTCATTACATAGACCTATGTGTTACGTGGCTGCCACAGACTGACCTCTGAACTGACCTTGCGAAATGTCATGGCCCCAGAGTGTCTGTGAAGCGCCCACCCTCATATCCTCCCTGCAGCCCTCAGCAATCGCAGTGAAGCAAGGAACCTAGATAAAGGTCAGTGATAGAAAAGTATACCAAAAAGTCTTAGTTGTAGTAGACAGCATTTTTTGTATGTTTTCTTTCATAAATTTTGACAGATTTGCATGTACTGCTGGCTGAAGGTTTTGAAGTCTGTTTTATGTATCAATAACCACAAATACACTGAGCAGTTGAACAATGGACTGGTTGAATTTGTTTTGTGTGTGTGTGAAACAAAAATGACTCAAAACAGAGAAAATAATTTCTAACCCATCGGTTTTGAGGCTCACAACTTTCCATTGGTCAAATTTGGTAAGACAAGTAAAACCCATAGCTTTGAATCAGGTGTCATACTTGAAGTGCATCGTCGAGATCTTTTGAATAAAATTGGCACGCGGCCCCTCTCTGGATCGCAAAAGTTCAGGTAATATACAGCGACACAAAGATCATACACAAACGTCTGCACAGCAATAACCTCACACAGAGTGCAGTCCCTATTCCAGGACTGGAGAACAGTTGTGATGCAGAGGCAGTTTGACATGGAGCCTTAGACTGAATTTAGTAGTGGGTAAGGTACTGTAGTACAGTACCATCCCACTGGGCACAGATGTCACTTCAACGTCTGTTCCACGTTGGTTCAATGTCATTTCATTGGGGGGAGAAAAAAAAAACCCGGAAAAAGAATGGAAACAACATTGATTCAACCAGTGTGTTCCTCGTTGAATGGGTCTTGTTGAATCTATGGGCTCAATTAGACCAGTCTGTTACTGTGAGAACATTTGGTCCCTTCGCTGGATTTCAAAACTAGCTTAACAGAGCATTTCTCGGGCTTTGCATACAATACAAGGCTTTAGTGGAGCGTTGGCCGATGGACTTGCAGGGTAATCTGCGCTAGGAGTGTACATGTCGGATCAGTGCCACGGGAAAGACAGGAGACAGCATGGGAAAAGGAGGGGTTAAGAAAAGAACCCTTTGAGGCCTCACTTTCAAACCTGAGCAGTCCTGACCGATCAAACCCGTTTTCTACCTGACAAACATTGCATATGTATTCATACAGATGGCTAATTATCTAATATATATATATATATATTTTGTGTTAATTAATTGTACATTCCTTGCTGCCTAGGGATATATTTTCCACCACACCTTTTACAAAAATATCTCCACGATTAGTCACCTCAATAGACATTGTACACACATAGGTAGCCCAAGCAGCATAATGCAGACCAATCAATTCACCAACTGTAATCACCTGCCGTCAAAAGCTCCTAAAGGTGTTACCTATTAGTGCTATTAATTCATTGGCAACAATTTGGTCCAGTAGTTAACAGACACAATACAGGCCAATCTGATGAGATCGCCAGAGCGATCGCTTCACCCCCGTTCATAGATCTTCACGGTTATAATATTTACAGCTCTCCATGTCTGAGGTAGTGACCAGGTCACAGCGCAGGTCAAGGAGCGGAGCTCCAAGGGCCATAGAAGCGTTATAGTGCTTTTCAATGACCATAGGTCAACATACTACTGTATACAAGCACATCAAGAGGAGGGTTTACCGATAGACACCTGACAGTCATGACTTTTAAAAGTCAATGCACTTCACAAAATGAAGTCGCACACAAGTACGTGCCCAACCTCTTTCTCTAGACCAAACACACACACACACACACACACACACACATACACACACACACACACTCCTTTTCCTGTAGTATAGTTATCATTGTATCATTGGCAGGATTAAAATGTCATAATATGTTTTTCAATAGATCCCTCTGAACTCAAGTTTTTCTTGCCTCTGTTGCATCAGAGTAGCCTTCACGTGGGTGTTGGCTCTAGTCAGTTCTAATCCTCTGTAACGATATCCTCATAAGGTTATTCTCCAAAAACGTAAGCTGGGAAAACATATTTCCCCCAAGTTCCCAACTCTATTACCTGCATTTTCTCAAAGCAAGCCAATGAACGCCCACACCAATCATCAATCTCTATACAAAATACCACAGTACAGTGTCACAGAGCAGCAATACAAAACGCAATCAACAAGGCAGCCGTTTCAGCACCTGCCATGCCCCTAGCGGCCAAAACAAGACAAACGGAACACTATTAACAGTCTGTTTTCCACTTGCAAGCTGAACGTCATTTCAGCCGAGCGCCTTAAGTATCACCCTGCTCGCATTCTGCACTCACGAGGTACAAGCCCCGCACACACCTCCTAACGGTTCCCAAGCCCCCCCCCCCCCCCCTAACCCTCTCCGCCCAGCTTATTGAACACTCTTGGTTACATTCTTCAAGGAAAATAATAATGGAAGTCTATGACAAGGCTCTGTTTTATAGAAACCTGTCTTGTACCGCGGCCTCAAAAGATGCTTAGGGAGTTGGGGAGAACAAAGAAGGTCCGTGCTTGGTCAGCACGGCAACCATTCACAACACACACAGAGGCACGTGCACACCCAAACAGACACAGAGGGACATACGCAACACACAACGTACATACACACACAACCTGCTGGGACAAAAACTGCTGGGACAAAAAACTGGTTGAATCAAAATCCAATGACATGGTGAATTTTGTTGGTTGATTTCACGTTGAATTCACGTTCTTTGACAACTCAACCAAATGTAAATCAAAACTAGAAGTTGAACTGATGTCTGTGCCCAGTGGTACACACATCCAACATAAACAAATTTGAGCCGTACCATGCTTCCAATGGATCACAAAGTATTGGACATTAAGCACACATCAATAGAACAGGTCATGACACAGGAGCAAAGCTTTTCCTCAGATGGTGAATTGCTGCCATATTGGATGGAAGCCATTCATGTGGACCATTAGCCAACTGTGTGGGGGAGCTGGGAAATGCTGCTTACTCTTTAGCTGTAAATTCATACACCAGAATATCAAGCAGGAATCCACTGTCTGTCATGGTTACAATTCATTTTATACACTGCATGTGTTTCTGTGTGTAGTAAGCAAAGGTGGGACATGTTCCTTCTGGACCATAGGGCATAATTGGTTTTGGGGCAAGGAACTGTCCCAAATACAGAAGACTCCTGTCTGAGTGCTCACCGTGTTGTCAGTGTTTATCACCAAACACGTGAACACATGCACCCACATTCAGCCACCCACCCACACTGAAACAGACAGATAGAGAGACAGACAGTAACACACACGGAAATATTCTCTCGTTTGGGTCTAACAAAGCTATGAGGGTACGGTGGTGTTTCTTTGCAGTAGGAGAAAGGATATGAGGAAATAAAATGGAAAAGGGTCGTTCCACCAATTCGGTGCCTTTTGTGAAGTGTACAAAAAAAATTGGGGGGGGATTTCACAAAATGTTTACCTTCTGTCATAAAGATCACATGTTCAACTTCATCATTTTTTTTTTATCCCATCTCAAAAGGTTGAATAAAAATGACCATAGTTAGTGCCTATTAAGTGCCAAATAAAGTAACAGGGTTGACAAATTCATCTTGAATCAGCCATGAATCCCCTTGAGACAGGGGGGATGGAAGCTTGTTCTGTGCAACAGGGAGGGGCAATTGAATTCAAGTATTTAATTATTTTTGTCAAAACATGCCCAGTCTATGTATTGGCAACAGGGTTGATGTGTTATGCTCATCCCAGACAGTTTTCCACCACAAATCACCAGAAAATGGCAAAGAGTAAAACCAGCTGACCTGCTTTTACACTATGATTTGACTGTTAATGTTCAATATTTATTCATATATATATATATACATACAGAATAGTTATTAAATTGAGAGTTCAGCTCACATCTTGCAGAATTTTGGCACTCAAGCAAGACTTTAAAATGGAAAATCTGATTTATTTAATTATCCATGTGATCTATATTAAAGGGCACTTAATTCAATATAACAGGCTTTTAAAAATGCAATATTGGAGCACAATTTCTACTTAAAATAGCAAAGGAATTGCATGGAACGATCCAAAACCAAAGAGCAGGAGAACAGGACTCAAACAGTACATACCATGACATTCTCCATCCAGAGAGCAAAAAAAGATGAGCTAACAATGGTGGTTCATCTAATGTTTATCATCATTTATTTAGAAAATGTTATTTTTTCCTGAGAGAATCCTTCAATAGCTTTCTTATCCAGTCCGGGAAACAAGTGTGTGTTTGCGATTGTGTGTGTGTGTGTGTGTGTGTAGAATGGGTCACTGTGTTCTAGCCAACACTCTCATGGGTGGGTGCATGTTAAAACTAATCATGCAAATTCATATTGTCTCACAGATAACAACCTAATAGGGTCTGACAAGACCAGCACCACTCACTCAGATATTTCACTTCATTAAAAGCTTACCCAGAAACATTGGTTAAACATTTTTTTTTTGTCAACAGCTGTGGCTTCCAGGCTACACCAACACTTATATAACGGTTCAACTAGTTCAAAGTAACAGTTCAAATGTAAGCGCTGTTTGGCCATTATCGGGTGCAATCAGTGTATTTAAAGTCTTCATGCTAACACAATCAACGACTACTTTTCTAGAATATTCTCCAGACAGCCTTTAGAATCTAGGCTATTGAGAGTGCATCACAACTACGTACATGCTGCTATGTCAGTGCACGGCCAGTTAAAGCGGTCTTGTTGATGTGGTAACTTGGCTCGTTCATCAGTGCATTCGCCTGTGTCTCGTGAGTTGCAGGTGTCTGACCATCATGAGGAGAGGTTAGAGGTCATCCTGCCAATCGCATCTCACCAACGTACGTAACTCACCTCCCACTGAGCACCATAATGTATTGAAGTACATTAATTTGGCCACTACCCACTAAGCACGGACTTACGCTGACGTCTTTTGGATTACTGGACTATACTTTACTTTACCCTCGGACCTCTTTTTTTGGTGCGGTTTTAACGTCCACGGACCAGAGCGAGTCTGAGCCAATCATAGACGTTTATGTTTGGTTTAGATTTGGTCTGGTCTGGACCGGCCTTTATTTGGCCCAAACAGACATCTATAATTGGTTCAGATTTGGTCCGGACCGGCGTTAATTTGGCTCAAACATATACGTCAGATTTGGTCTGAGCCAGACCAAATCTGAACCAATCAAAGACATCTATGATTCACAAGTTTGGAGAGCAAGTACAGCAGTGCACAGTACATTACAGTACAGTACAGTAGAGTACATTAAAGTAAAGAAGGGTAAAGTATAGTTTAGTACAGCACAGTAAAGTATAGTACAGTATAATATACTGTATTTTACCCTACATTACTCTAATATACTCTACTGAACTAAACTGTACTCTACCGTACTGTAGCTACTGTACTGTGCTGTAACGTACTGTTATGTTCCAACTTGTGAAACATAGCCTTGACATCTATGATTTGTTCAGATTAGGTGTGGTCCGGACCAACCAAATTTGTACTTGTTTGGGGGCGGAGCTCATTAGGGCTCCCGAGTAGTGCAGCGGTCTAAGGCACTGCATCTCAGTGCAAGAGGCGTCACTGCATTCCCAGGGTCGATTCCAGGCTGCATCACATCCGGCCGTGATCGGGAATCCCATAGTGCGGTGCACAATTGGCCCAGCGTCGTCCGGGTTTGGTCGGGGTAGGCTGTCATTGCAAATAATAATTTGTTCTTAACTTACTTGCCTAATTAAATAAAGGTTCAATTTTATATTTACAAATAACACACAGAATGCTTTGCAAGTGTCTGTTTTTACATTTAACATGTACATTTTGGTCATTCCACAGACTTACAGTCAACTAAGGTAGATAAACAACAACATATCACAGTCATAGCAAGAAAATAATATTTCTGTAACCGTGGTCTGCTGGTTTATTCTGTAGGTTGGAATGCTTGGAACATCAAGCTCACATAAACGCATGTGACCGGTGGAGGAAATAATAAATAATATTTGCTGCAATCTTCTGATGGCTCCTCTTTCCAATATTCAATTGATTTAATGTTATATAATTTATATAAAATGTTACATATTTTCAACTTCCATTCAGAATGGAAAATGAACCTTACTTCCACGTCTGGAAAATACGTACTTTCGACATCTCTTCAACGTAATTTTGCTTACTGGGTAGATTCAATATTTTAACGCTCAACCATGCAAGTGATGAATTTTTTCACTCTAATTTCTAAAAGAAAAACACAAAGACACAATTCACGTCTGAGGCTGCATGGGCCTTGTTTGGTAGCACTGAATTGATCCACCGAACCATGAGAGTGTTGTATCGTGTAGACAAATACTGTAACACAGATACAGCCATGCACGTACTCACGCACACGCACAGAGATTCTGGAGCAGTTTACAACAGCACAACTCTATCCAATCTTCTATGATATCAACATTGTCCTTCCAACTCCACTTGTCCTTTTGCCATCTCAACGAGTGGGCTTGCTGGTCCCCAGGCACCAACCGGTGAGCTAGGTCATGGTTGGAGAATGAAGACAAGGCCTTTGGGCATCCCGTCAAACCTGGGTCCATTCACTTGAAAGCCCTGAGCCTCGGCAAACACAGAGTAGCAAGGGTCTTTGCTCCCAGATCAAATAAGAATCACTGGGATTTATGCAGTTGAGTTGGGGGAATCCAGACAAGGTTGACACCGCTTTA
Source organism: Oncorhynchus masou masou (assembly GCF_036934945.1). Taxonomy (NCBI): domain Eukaryota; kingdom Metazoa; phylum Chordata; class Actinopteri; order Salmoniformes; family Salmonidae; genus Oncorhynchus; species Oncorhynchus masou. The sequence goes on along the minus strand of NC_088229.1, from coordinate 60,875,469 downwards.
ATATAAGCATGGCTGGCAGGCTGGCTCGCCAGTAAAGGGAGCACGCTTTTGGAAGGGTTGGAGGGGAATTGCATAGACATCTTGCTACTTGCGTTTCTTTTTTTGTTTGGTAAAGGTGGAGCAAACAAAACCCCAAAAAACAAAACATCACAGACAATCCTGTCCCTCTTCCCATGTGTCAACCTGTTGGACTGAACCATGATAAGACAGCTGATGAATGAACAGGGGTGTTGGGGGATTCCATTTAATGGGCTTTCCTAAATGAATGTAGTGGGCAGTAGCCAGGCAAACTGATATATTGGGAATATTAGTGAAGTCTTGACATTCCCCTACCCTTTGTTATTTAAGGACTTTAGATCAATGATTCTCACTGTTTTTTTAATAAAAATAAATAAATACTCCAGGCTGACTTAAACGACTTAAACCAGGTAGAAAGTGTGATAATGAATTTAAATGTGTAAATGATTTAATCTCTGAAAATGTTTTCTTCAATATAGAGCTGTTAGCAGCACTATTTTGGTTGATTTTGTGGGTCTCAAGCCAGTGAGTTTATTAACATTCTTCATCAAGAATATGAGCAAAATTGTATTATTGACAATGAAAGAGGCGGGGGATGTGGTTCTCGTCATATAATAGTTTTCCAGATTGTATGTTGGCAATTATTTTTCGCGATGCAAATATTGGGTCGCGAGTGAGACAACCGGATTCATTTTGGGTCCCGGGACAAAACCAGTTGAGAACCACTGTTTAAGGTCAATACCCCCCCCCCCCCCACTCTCTACCCACTCTCATCATTAACCATGGAGAGACCAGTCTGTTGTAGGTAGACACACATTGTAGCCATGAAAGCATTAAGATTTGCTGCCTGGACATACTGTAGGGATGGCTAGCTATCTCCTTTCTGAGAACAAGAGGCACAGGGTCAGCTTAATAAAGTCATGGGGTAATTGTGAATATGGGTCGACATGTGAGAGTGCACACACAAGCACACACACAGATGTATGAAGCATTAATAGACGTTGCATTTTTTCTTACTTTACAAGATGGCGGGATGCAGGAGCTGGCAAGGAAGTGCTCAAGCCTCAACATCCAGTTTGTGAGTGTTGCATATGATTGTACATATACTGGTTTTTCATATTTCATTTTCTGAATTTACGTCCTTGGTTATGGCCAAAATCAAACAAAATAAAAATCAAACATAGTTTTTTTTGGGGGGGTGAAAAAGTATTGCACCTTGCAGATGGGCAATATTCTCAGTTTGTTTGTGTGTAACATCGATGTGACACCACCATCCGTTCTGCTGGTGAGCGGAAGTGAGGTTGTGGGTGCCGGGCTCAAATCCAGCCCCGTCCTGTCAGCTACATTCAATACCATAGAGCACTCAGCCATTACAAAAGACTTCCCCCAAGCTCTGGGCCATTCACATTTGGCTTCACTATCTATGGTCATGGAAATATCTGGGAGTGGCCAACTGCCAGCCAGCAATCCATTTCAGCATCTGATGATGATGCAAGACTTTACTAATGTTAGGTGTCCTATCCACGATCCTCCTAGAACCAATTTAATAGGTAGCAAGCGCAAAGGCTTGAGGGTAAGTCTTCTGTAATCACTGCATATGCGCACGGGCCACAAGCACATATCGTTTTGCGCACTTCCACATGCGCCCGTGAATCATCACTCCTCCCAAGTTCATTTGAGTTTTGTGTTGTGTGAGGTATGAGAAGATTGTGTTTCATTTTTTAAAACTTTTTTTTTTTTGGGTTGCATTATTTTTCCTGTTTGTGTTTTTTTTTTCAAAGTCGTCTTTCATTAAAAAAAAAAGGAAACAAAATATATATAAAAAGAAAATATTCCTGTTTTTGTTTGTTGTAAATTCCTCTTGATAAAAGGGACGGACAATCGGACAAATACACAGACAACAGAGAAGTCAACACAAACTATAGGTGATGTGAAAAATAAGTGACATTTCTGTCTACGTTACACTGCACGCATCGTCAAAAAGTGACTACGGCTGCTCTTTTTCCCCGTTTTACACAGAGCAGTCTAAGCGTCATAAACAAACATCAACAAAAAATAACATTGAGATAAAATGTAGAGAGAAAGAAACTGCTTATTCTCCAAGCGTTGAACTTTTGTTCAGGAGTCTTTTTAAAGTCATCTTTTTCCTCATTTCGCTTTTCTGGGTTCATAATCATATACTTCCCCCCCCCAAAAAACAAATTCCTCAGAAGGTAAAGCAGCATTTCAACCCCTATTGTCACACACATACCCAATCGGCTCACGAGAATGAAGGACATCACTATTGCGATAACTTTTTTTCTGTTATTGATTCTTTTTCAAAGAAGCTTGGAATTTAATCCATTGAGTGCCGATTCTGTTTCTCTTGCCGATCGTCTCCATTTGAAAGTTGGTGGTTCTCCTTATGGAAAGCTGAAGGGGGTATTTGTGGAAATTATGAGGGGGGGGATTAAATGTTACAATGCAGAAGTGAAGGGGGAGACCATCTGATATACTGCCATCTCCCCCTTCTCCAAGTTCACAAACGGTGCTTCGACAACGGGCGACGATCCCCCTCTAACCCATGCCAGATGAAGGATGGAAGGAAGTCTCTCTGTCCCGCTCCCTTCGCTCTCTCCTACTCTCTCGTTCACTCGCTCCCACTGCTGCTTCGCTGTTCACATTCATTCAGCGACGCCACCCTAAGTGAGCTGCTATGGCCATCCTTGTCTCACAAGGGAGAGGCCTAGATTCCGTTTGGTGTCCAGGGACGTCTCCTGCCCAGTGGGTAACGGTTGGAGGAAGGCTGTTGATTTAATACTGACAATGTGACGGGGTTGGTTGGGAGCCCCGTCCCAGTGGGCCTCCATTAGAGTAGGCCAGGACTCCCAGAGGAAGGTTCATGACTGACAGATGAGTTGGGGCTAGGTTGTGTAGTTGCTGATGAGGGTGGGGAGAGGGGTTTGGACCACTGCAGTAGTGCAAAACCCAGACCAGCGTTGCTTGGGCCAGGGCCGGGGGTGGGGAGACTAGTGGAGTGGGAGGGTGGGGCACTATGGAAGGGGATTCTGGCTGCTCCACCAGAGCGGTCTGAGGTCTGCTTGCAGTGGATTTCTTGGTTGACTCCTCCTCCAGTGGTTGAGGTTGAGTTTGGACTCCTCCTACGGCGGTTGAGGTCGAGGCAGCGACGCTTGGCCATCTGCTATGAGTACCCGCCATCCCGATTCCGCCCGTGTCTTCAGGCGTTCATCCACATGCTCCCGGGGTGCTGAAACCCATCCATCCATTCATCCCTCCCTCCCTCCCTCCGCCTCGTGCACTCGTTCAAAAACTACTGCTTGGCATTCAATAAAAATATGTTGTATTTGAACTTTTTCCCCCTCAAAAACAGTGGTAAACACAGCCAGTTACGGCCTGGCCACCTTGGGGTTCTACGCTTCCTCACGGTGTATCGCTCCTCTTCCAGGGCGACAGCTGGACTGTCCATTGTACTCCGTCACGTGATTGATTTGCTTCAGTTTCAACAGAAGAAAAAAAAGGAGAGTGATTCCAAATTCCAAATTGAGAAACTTGGTCCCACATAACAAAAAAGAGAAAAGCTGAACATAATGGTTACCATCCTCCCCTCCCCCAAAAAAGAGATAAGTGACCGTAGGGAAAGGCAGGCCCTCCTGTCTTCAGTGGTATTTCCTTTTGTCTGAGTGATAACACTGACATTGTGTATCCTGTGTTTGTGTGATTTGTCTTAATGTATGTGTGCCTACGAGTTCACACGTGCCTATGTGTGTTTGTTGAGTATCCTTAAAAGTGTGTGTGTGTGTATGTGTGTGTGTGTGTGTGTGTGTGGGAGGAGGCTGGGGGCAGCTGCCCTGTGTCCAGAGGTGAGGTAGAGCCTGGCGGCGCCCCAGCCTTGAGGGTGTGCCCACTTTGAGGTAAATGGCAGCCGTCATTGGCCTTGCCCTTTCTCAGTGACCCCTACAGTAACGACGACTGAGTATGGAGGCCTGAAGGGGCCATACTGAGCTGAGTCACACAGGCGCGGATTCAGACTTACTTACCCTGCAGGTCAGGGCTACAGCACAGCAGTATATACAGTAAATAAGGCTTTGAGTTTCTGAGGGTAGGTGTGTGTGTGTGTGTGTGTGTGTGTGTGTGTGTGTGTGTGTGTGTGTGTGTGTGTGTGTGTGTGTGTGTGTGTGTGTGTTTCAGGATGCTGTTCAGTCTCCAGGCACTGAATCTGCTTGCCAGCTATTAAATCTATATTTTCCCTCTCTCCCCTACTCCTCCCCTCTTCCCTCTCTCCCCCCTCTCATCTGAGAACTCCTGCCAGTGGCGCTTCTCCTTCTTTCTCTCTTTTGTTCACTGTTATGACCTTCCGTGGAGAGAAAAGGGCTCAATTGTCATTCATGAGAGGGTCTACTGTTGGCACCAGAAGCACAGGCAATGACAAGGCAGGTCTGCCCAGTGTGTGTGTGTGTGTGTTTGAGAGAGTGCCAGTCACAGGCGCTTGCCTAATGACAGAACCAAAGGTAGATACGGAGCCGTGGTCTGTAGTTTTACACATTTACACATTTCAGACAACTGGAGTAGCCTTATAATACAGCACCTGACTTGGTTAAAAACATGCTCACGGTCCAGTCTGAAAATGGCTCAGTTGTGTTCAGCCATGATTGTAGGTACTAGTAGCTTTGCTCTACGGTAGGAGTTATATGGCACACTCAGTACCTCTGTGTGTCCCGGTGTGTTGTCAGTGACGCATCTCCTGAATCATTGTCTTACACTAATTCGGGGAGTATAATTAACTGACCGGTTTTAAAAGATGGGTGCCATAAATTCAAACAGGTGCAAACCTGCAAAGAACACCATCTAGTGGCAATGTGTGACAACTGAGGTGCCTTCAATAGGGCTCTGAGAGGGGAGCCAGAGTGTGTGTGTCTGTGTGTGTTGGCCTTGGCAAAGGGCTGCAACTCCCACTGGATAAAACACCGTGCTCAGACAGGGAGGGCCGCCAAACTGATTCCCAAAAACAGGTATGAAGAGGTGGTTGGTCAAAAAAAATTAAATCCTGTTTGTTTGACTCCTGTTGCTGGTTGCGTTGTTTGTTGTTTACCACGTAAATGTCGGAAAAACACAAGTCCTGCCAAAATCCTTCCCAGCTTCAGAAAAACATCCCTTCCTTTCCCAAGATGCCTCAAGTTGCTCCACTACTTCCTCCGGGGGTGCCACTCACACTTCCTGGTCCTCGAAGACCTCTAGGAAGAGAGGGGGGAAAAGTTCCGTCGGACACTCCACCTTCATGTGGAGGAAGCGGCTGGCGTGGCACGCCCCGATCATGCGCAGGTCTGTCACCTTCATCAGCAGCTTGGGCCAGAAGTGGGGAATGTTGTGCTTGCGGTAGTTGATGTAGTGTTCAAACGCCAGCAGGTAGGTTTCCTGGCATTTCTCGATCTTGTCAATGTTCGTCAGGCCCGAGCGGTCTGTGGCCGGGGGCAACGGGAGGGAGGGAAAAAAAGTGTCAGTAAACGGAGAGGGTAAAATTCCACCTAGCCTTTCAGAGGGAAAGATGTAGGCCAAGTTGTTTTCAGCTAATAGTACAGCAGATTTTATTTATACTTACTTATAGTTCCTTCAGATCCACACAAAGTGCCTAGGTAGTAGTGGCTAGGGGGTGGATTTGGAACTCGGCCTGAATCCTCTGACCTGAATGACCTCAGTTGACCTCTGGCCATTGACCCTTGACCCCGTCCTCACCTGAGCTCATGAGCAGCACGGCCTGCAGCAGCGCCACCTCCGTGTCGTCCAGGTTGAACTGCGCCAGGCTCTTGCCCAGGTCGAAGATGGCGTCCGACACCACGCCCAGGCCGCCGTTCTTCAACTGCTCCCGCTTGACCGCCATCTCGCCACTAAGGGTCAGTGTCTCGCTCTCTGGGTCGTAGCGCACGGCGGCGCGCAGCGACATGATCTCCATACAACAGCCTTTCAATAGGATGATCTGGTCCTCACAAGGCAGCTGGACAGAGGAGAGGAGAGAGGGAGGGGGGAAACGACATGAGAGTAACAGCAGAGTTTATTGGTCGGTCACAGTAATAGGCTGAATTGTACACCAATATAAAAAACTAGATTTTCATCAAATAGTAAGATAGCACAGAGGTGTGTGTGTGTGTCTGTTTGGTTTTACTACTTTTACTAAAAAGGCTATTTTATGCTTAGGGGTGAGGTTAAGATTAAAATTAGGGTTAGAATTAAGGTTATGGTAAAGGGTTAGGTTTAGGAGTTAGGTTTGAAGTCAGAAGTCCCCACAATAATAGTAAACAAACAACAATTTCACCAACTGGGGACATTTTGTTGGTCCCCAAAAGGTCAAATGCTATTTCTAAAGGGGTTTAGGGTTAAGGTTAGAATTAGTGTTAGAATTAGGTTTATGGTTAGGAGCTAGGGTTAGTTTTAGGGTTAGGTTTGCGGGAAAGGTTAGGTTTTGGGGTTAAGGTTAGAGTTAAGGAAAATAGGATTTTGAATGGGAATTAATTGTATGTCCCCACAAGGTTAGCCGCGCAAGACTGTGTTTGTGTGTGTGTAATAGTAGGGTGCGTGCATTGATCAGTTCGATAGTGAATAGGATGGGTAAGATCTGGCAGCAGCCTGTTCATGTCATGTTCAGTTCAGAGAGAGAAAGGAGGAGAAAGGGAGGGCAAGAGAGACGGTTAAGGAATGTAAACAACATTAACTTGAAGGCCCTTTTCCATTCTTCGATTGAAATTTCAAAGGACATTTACGTAAGTCTACATACTTTCCAGCTGCAGTGGTGTAGGCTTCGTGTGTAATGTATGTAAAATAATGTTAATGTATGTAAAATTTAATGGTAAATGTTCAGCAGCAGTCACCAATTTGTAAGTCGCTCTGGATACCCATTAAAGCCATTTTGTTTGCCCTATGACCTTGTTCCTCAGGGTGTTGTCAGAGAAAATGTACATCATGCACATTATACACATTTCAACATGCACTTTCTGCATGCATAAACGTAGTGTATTCAAGATGCCAATATTCCCTCAAAGTTCCTATAGCAGGTCATTGTGGTGTGTATATTCCTTAGATGTGCTGTGATTCATACAGTGTGCTGAGGGGGCTTTACATTCCACGCCCACACACACACAGGGCTTTACCTCCGAGAACATGGGCAGTTTTTTGGCAAAGTCGACGACGCGGGTGATGGCAGGGGTGATAATCTTGGTAAACTCACTGAAGGCCTCCAGGTCCACCTTGTCTCCGTCCGATGTGGGGGCCACCGGAGACTGACCTATGTCCTCCGGCTAGGGGACAGGACAGGGGACACAGGGACACAAGTCAAGAAACTTGAGTTAAGTCCTTTGTTATGCCATGAGAGTGTGTTCACTTGGTTGCTAGTAAGATGCCATGAATTAAGCACATCCAATAAAAGTGTGAAATTAGATATAGCAGACATTACGACTGCATAGTAAAAAAAAACAAATGGTTGACATATTTGAGGAAGATGAGTAAACAACTTCTTAAAGTGCTAAAGAAAATCCACTTAAGAGATACAAAGCTCATGGTCATATGCAGAATACGTGGTTGGTTTACATGCACCACTAGCAGATGGGATTCTATGAGGCTCTATAAAAAGACACATCTGACTTAAACTCTTAACCTTAGTCCATCCCATTTCATTGTGAGTTGAGAAAAGGCTGAAATGTAAAATAACATAAGGCTTTGTCTTATTTTATATAATTAAGGACGCACAATCTATACAAAGCTTATGGATGGCGTGACTGTCAGGATTATGCGCCTGAGAGTCAGGTAATTACCTAAAATTGGAATAATACAATAATGCTTTGATTACAGCATATACGTTTTCCTCAGCCTAACTAAAGCTGGGTTTCAGTTGTTCAAGGACAGCTGTGTTTATGTTTCAGAATTGAGAAATAGTTCTATCTTGACAGAACAGAAAAACAAACTAATTTCAACTGAAAACATGCCACATTCTACAGCTCTGTAGTGAACTAACTCAAACCAACTGCAAAATGAACCTGTCTTGGTTTCAAAGGTTGACAAAGTCATTCAGGGGTTAAAGACGGTAAACCAAAGTATGTTAACCCTGTCTAAGCCGCTTGTTAAAATAGGTCAAAGATCATGCATTTACTGTCTTTTAAACCACTCTATTAGCACACTGAGGTTTGAAGCTAGGTTGGGTGACCAGACTGGCATTGCAGGGGGCACTGGTACACAAAAGTAATGTCAACAATCCATTGTAACCAATGCCCTCAAACAACCTCATCATCACTCAAGCAATTCAATTTGCAGAGGGGCTCTTTCCATCTTGACCTTCAATCAAATAGGTTAGACATAATATAATGGGTCCTCTGCAGGACACAAGGCTGGAGTTGGAGTGGACTGGAGCTTTTTGATTTGGCCGGTGATTTTGATTCCAAGTGGCTGGGCAGTAAAAGATAGTCTATGGCTTGTTAGCTACTGTTAAATGTAAGTTATTTACTAGTATACATTCTTGTCCAGAGCGACTTACAGCAAGTGCTAACAAAATGCATTACATACTGTAGAAAAGTTACATTAAAGAGAAAATTCACCACTAGACACTATCTGGGGTGTTTTTCCCAGTCTCCCTACATAATTATGAGTGATAAGAGGGTGTTTCAGACATAATTATGCATTATAGCTGTATTATTTTTTCCTTGCCAGGAGACGTCATTGGTTGATTGAGCCTGTTCATTAAATTACTTCACCAATCAGTGCGTATACAGCAGGCAAGCTAGTTGTTTACGTGCATGATGGACAGACAAGTGGGTTTGAGGAGGCTTGGAGCACTGGGCATTTGTTATGACATGCATTATATGGATTAGGTCCACAGAATTATACCTAGGAGCGGCTTCTATGGAGAAACGTTGACTGTCCTTTGAGCTAGCTCGTTATTAACGCGTCTTACCTTTCTGTAGTTAATCAATCCAACGTGAAAACTAGGCCTATGATATCCTTAACTAGCATTGAAAAAGTTAATTAGTTATTCTCAAGCTAATTAAAAATATATATATTCTGAATAAAGCTTCAATGTGACATCAGTAACCTATGGTTCGGGGGCAGGTAGTTTAAACACGCACAGGCAAAAGATTTTCAGCTTGCAGGCAGACAATGGAATAATACGTTTCTGGGTGGCAAGAGTGGGGACTTTGCATAGGTGCTTTGTTGCGTTTTGTTCTGGTAGTAGAAAAAAAATGCCTGGAACATAAAATAACGTTATTAACCGTTTTTTTGTCACAAACTGAAATTGGTCTTAGAATTTTAGCATCCAGGAAATGGCAGAGCGATTTCTGCATAGTGCATCTTATTTAGGCTTGCCATAACGTGTTTGAATTCTTATTGACTTTTTTAGACATTTGTAAAAATCTTGAAAAACATAATTCCACAATGGGATATTGTGTGTAAGGTGTGTGACAAAAAATATATATAAATGTAGTACATTTTCAATTCAGGCTGTAACAACAAAATGTGGAAAGTCAAGGGTGGAAATACTTTGAAGCCACTGTATGCAAGTATTCCGATTGTAGAACTAGTATTTATTATAAACATTAGTATATATTTTTCTACTGTATATACAGTATGTCATACATTGCCATAACTTCCTGCATGTAAACTCACCCCGGTCTCCAGAGCAAATAAACTTGGTCTTGAAGACAAATCGGTTTTATTTTAACATGTTTACTTGCCATCAAATTAAAGTTTAAATGATACACCAATGACCTTCATCATTTCTTTTAGCAGTAAGATTGAAGCTAGTTTACCCAAGTACATTTCATGAATATCACAATTAATTTAAAAAGTCAGCACTATTGGTTTCTGATGCAGCTGGAATCATTTAGTCACTTGTCAGTACACTTGTATAAAAAATATATATTAAAAAATGTATAAAACACCATTATATACAATGCTCAAAAAATAAAGGGAACACTTAAACAACACAATGTAACTCCAAGTCAATCAAACTTCTGTGAAATCAAACTGTCCACTTAGGAAGCAACACTGATTGACAATAAATTTCACATGCTGTTATGCAAATTGAATAGACAACAGGTGGAAATTATAGGCAATTAGCAAGACACCATAAATAAAGGAGTGGTTCTGCAGGTGGTGACCAGACCACTTCTCAGTTCCTATGCTTCATGGCTGATGTTTTGGTCACTTTTGAATGCTGGCGGTGCTTTCACTCTAGTGGTAGCATGAGACGGAGTCTACAACCCACACAAGTGGCTCAGGTCGTGCAGCTCATCCAGGATGGCACATCAATGCGAGCTGTGGCAAGAAGGTTTGCTGTGTCTGTCAGCGTAGTGTCCAGAGCATGGAGGTGCTACCAGGAGACAGGCCAGTACATCAGGAGATGTGGAGGAGGCCGTAGGAGGGCAACAACCCAGCAGCAGGACCGCTACCTCCGCCTTTGTGCAAGGAGGAGCACTGCCAGAGCCCTGCAAAATGACCTCCAGCAGGCCACAAATGTGCATGTGTCTGCTCAAACGGTCAGAAACAGTCTCCATGAGGGTGGTATGAGGGCCCAACGTCCACAGGAGGGGGTTGTGCTTACAGCCCAACACTGTGCAGGACGTTTGGCATTTGCCAGAGAACACCAAGATTGGCAAATTCGCCACTGGCGCCCTGTGCTCTTCACAGATGAAAGCAGGTTCACACTGAGCACATGACAGACGTGACAGTCTGGAGACGCCGTGGAGAACATTCTGCTGCCTGCAACATCCTCCAGCATGACTGGTTTGGTGGTGGGTCAGTCATGGTGTGGGGTGGCATTTCTTTGGGGGGCCTCACAGCCTTCCATGTGCTCGCCAGAGGTAGCCTGACTGCCATTAGGTACTGAGATGAGATCCTCAGACCCCTTGTGAGACCATATGCTGGTGCGGTTGGCCCTGGGTTCCTCCTAATGCAAGACAATGCTAGACCTCATGTTACTGGAGCGTGTCAGCAGTTCCTGCAAGAGGAAGGCATTGATGCTATGGACTGGCCCGCCTGTTCCCCAGGCCTGCCCAGGCATTGTAGGGAAGCCATACAGGCATGTGGAGGCCACACACACTACTGAGCCTCATTTTGCCTTGTTTTAAGGACATTACATCAAAGTTGGATCAGCCTGTAGTGTGGTTTTCCACTTTAATTTTGAGTGTTACTCCAAATCCAGACCTCCATGGGTTGATAAATTTGATTTCCATTGATAATGTGTGATTTTGTTGTCAGCACATTCAACTATGTAAAGAAAAAAGTATTTAATAAGATTATTATATTTCATTCAGATCTAGGATGTGTTATTTTAGTTTTCTCTTTATTTTTTGAGCAGTGTACATATGTTCAACAGCTAGCAATAACTATACCACAATGCAGTTCAGCATACTAGGCATTCTATATTATACTACAGCATCAGTCAAACTGTATATGGATGATTCGTTGGTTGAATGGTCCTGGCAGGTTCCAGAATATTCGTGTGCTGAACGTCTTCTTGTGTTGGGTAATGGCAGCTGGTTTAGCAGGCTTTGGCGCTGTGGTGATGTTCTCCACCACCCACTGCTTCGACCTCTTGCAGATGATTTCTATGTACTGCAAGTCTCCTTGAAAAGACATGAAGACTGATCATGAGAATGTGTAACCATACAATAAACCATGTTCATCTATAAACAAAAAAGGGTACAGTAGACTGGTATGTGTTTTTTTTTACACTTAAAGTCAATTGGGCATTGAGATGGGCTGTTAGCAAAGATGTGAAAAGTTTGAGGGGGGTATGACTTGTAGACCGTCTAGTCATTTATCGTTGAGTAGACAAGCACTGCCAACAATAGTGTGAATAGGCTAGAAGAGTATACTGACAGCCCCTCTCCCCATGACTTAGTTCCATTATTTATAAAAGTAATTGGACGAAGGTGTCTTCTGTAAGGGGGAGTTTTAAGAGCCTCGACGCTCCGTCTGAACATTAACACGCATCGCTTGCAGTACGGTTTTGGAAGCATAAGGACATCTTTCATATCAGCGAGAAATAATGTTAAAAAAACAATAGGTTAAATTGATTCACACCTTTATAGGGTTAGGTCTTCCTGTGCTAATTAGCTATCAGCGTCTTCGAACAGCTGTGTGTAAATGGAAGACAGACACCACAAAACGTCACCGAAAAAATAATGTTGGCTGGAGCTGTTTTAAAACAGGTTATGTGTATTTTGCATTTGTGATATGAAAGTATAGGGATATGTTTCTAGAACCGTACCACAATTGAGAATCGATTCACGTATAGATGGCGTATTTGGCTGTTTTAGCTTCCAGAGCCAATTCACCCTTTTAACAGAACATGTAAGGTCCTTGGACTAAAGAGTAACGCTAGCCTCCTTTGGTCCAATATTGGGCTACTCTCCCCATGCCAAATAACTGATTGCAAGGGTGTGAAACATTTGAGGGGCACTTGTCTTGTAGACAGTTTAGTGTATTGGTGATTTTGTTTTCTCAAGATGATATTGTGCTTTCATAAATACCATTGGCTGTCGTGGCATGGTTCAAAGTCAGATGATGTTGGCCTTGAGCTTATTCCAGGCTTAAAGTTGTCATCCAATGGGTCTAAAGCTGGTGTCATGGTCATGGTCGGCAGGATTAATTATCAGCAGCAGGATTAGTCTCTATGACACACAGTAGTCAGTGATTAGCCAACATTTTACTACTTTGTCCCCATCAATACACGCTCAAACAAGGTACTATATTCACCCCCCCTAACGTTAATGTATCATGCATACTAACCTTCACACACACGCAATAACCACCCCCAACAGACAATCAACACAAATTCCATAATACAGAGAACTTCAGTAGAGGTTGTAGCCTACTTGTAAAACACACCAACTATAACAAGACACGGACCATGTTTATGCCTAGCTCCAGTAGATTTATTTGCTCATCATGGAGTCATGGAAAGATTTGGTAGATTTTCGTATGGTATTTTAGGTGACTTACATTCGTTCCTGGTGCTGAGCTTGATGCCACTGCAGATGTTGTTGGAATTGGACTCTAAATTGAACACAACGTTAGTCTCTGCGGTAGTTAGTTAGCATTAGCTTCTTTAGGTTACGTTTTAGCTAGCTAACTTGCAAAGTTACAAATCACATTACCAGATAGCAGCTGGCTAATTACACATGGCATGCTTTGGAATGTCTAGCCAACGTTTTGTGATAGCCAGTTATCAAAATGTTGGTTTAGATAAAACATGTAGTTTGCTAGCTAGTTAGTTAGCTAGGTAATGTTAGCAACGTTACCTCAGCTTTACTTTTTTTTCTGCAGCGTTGATGTTGGCTGATCGGATCCCTTCCTCTTCGAAGTGAAGTAGGAAATTGATGGAATAGCATCACTTTTCAACAGTCGACGACATGGAAAAAAATCATCAGTTGAGACTTCAGTTCCGTTTTGAAACACTCTGGCTGAAAGTGCTGGTTACAAACACAGGCATTTGTATATTTCTCACATCAACTGGATACACCTCCACAGAGCGGTACCTACGTCCTGAAATCACTATGAAATCTGGATATTGTCGTTTGCTTTACAACCACGAAATGTAGCTTGCCCGTTTCTACCGGTGAGATGCAGAAACGCTCGTATTTGCGTGTAGTGAGGATTTTTCAAATATTTTTTATGACACATAGGATAAATTAACATATTAATGGACATATATAGTGAAATAGAGCAGCGGTGAAATGTCCCTTTAAGGACTAAACTAGGTTGTTATAAAACTGTTAGTTCTAATAGTGTTATGTATACTGTATGTATACTGTATACTGTGATACTGTAGCTAATAGTGTTATGTATTATTAGATACTGCAGCTAATAGTGTTATTCAAGGGGGGGGGGGGGGACTTTTTAAGCCTCATGTACATATTCTTCTGCTTATAATTTCTGACATTTGGAAGGCTATTTGTTAGCCAACTTGTCTATAATTAGATATGTGCAGCTTCTCTTCTGTCATTACTTAATGCTCGTCTAGAACTCCAAATAAGCACTTGCTCGCTAGAATGTCATAAATCGACAGAATGATCAATGAATCATCAACAATCTAGTTGAGATTGGTTAAATTTGAGGACATTTAGGGACCTGGGAGATTTCCAAATGACATCAGTTTAAAGGAAATGAAAAGCTGTGAAAACGATCAAACAACTGATAGTATTTCATTTAGTCTTGAATGTCAACTTTTATTCTCTCAAGATGCGGAAAGAAATAAATCATATTTCTCAACTCCTGTTCCCATTTGTATGCCATTTGATAAATGCAAAGAGACATCACTTACAAAACACCAAAATGTATGCATACACTGCTGTCCACTCGAGTCTCAGTCACACCACATTTTGGAGCGTATTCCACAAGTTCTCAAGTCTATTTGTTAATTTTTCATGCGACTGACATGCGGTAATGACAAATTAGAATCTTTGTTTTAATTATTGTGATATGTCCACATGTTTTACCAGTATGGCATACCCCTACTATTTATTTACTGGTACTCCATACCAGACCTGTTTCTATTTCAGTGTTAGAGGTGAAGTACTATATTCATCTGTTAGGTTAATCATATGACTTCAGGCTAGACGTGTGTTATCTTGGTAGTAGGTGTGGTTCAGGAATGCTCTCAGCATTCTTCTAATGCCCGGCATTTGAGTCCCATTAAATTAGCACTGCTGTGCCCAGAGCCACATGTGATTTGTATCGCTGTGCATTTCTGATGGGCCGTGTTGTAGGCTATTTTGGGAGTATATAAGTTGATAGGACATTTCTGTTATGGTGTGATGTCATTGCGTCATCACTTTTGCTGAGCTTTAAACACACACACACACACACACACACACACACACACACACACACACACACACACACACACACACACACACACACACACACACACACACACACACACACACACACACACACACACACACACACACACACACACACACACACACACCACAGCGCCAGAGAGAGACACACTATGTCACTGCTGTGGCCAACATGCAAGTACATATACATTTCACACACATACTTCTCACTCTCTCTGTCACTCACTCCCTCTCTCCACATTGAACCATTAGTACTTAGTTCTCCACAGTAAAACCATTGCTCCACCCTTGTAACACGCTATCCCAAACCTACAGTGTCTATAAGGTCCCTAGTCTAGAAACTCTAGGTTTATGGATGAGACATGTTTTAAATGTTATATGTGTTCAGGTATTTATAGAAGAGCTAAAGTTTCTCCGTGCACCAGTTTAAAGGCGTTATTTTATATATTGGCTGGTATAACCTGCAGCTTGCTCAAATCCAATGTTTGGTTTTGGGTTGGCAGTGCTTGGACACACCTCGTAATGGTTAGGGCTATTTAAACAAGCAAATTGACTGTGGCTTTGCGGGTTAATTGTTTGTGGTATGGGTGATTCTCTCAATCTAGAGCCTTTATGGGAGAATTGGGGCCTTACACTGGTGTGTATGTGTGTGTGCGTGCATGCACATGTGGGTGTACGAGAGGGACATTGTATCGTAAGTGTGTGTGAAAAAGAGTACATAGAAACATAATGTATCTTTAAGTGTGTGTACATGTGTGAAGAGGTAGCTTTATCGGTGTTTGTGTGTTGACTCCAAACGTCCCATTTCCTCCCCCTCACACCCCGCCACTTCCTGAACACGGTTGCCTAGCAACACCGACCACGACACCTGCTATACACAGTGAGCCTCTGGGACCCCTGCCCTTTTCCTCCCAGATAGATCACCCGTTCCTGGGGCACGTTGCTAATAAAACCCCCTGCTTATTTCCAGGGCTTAGTGTCAGCCATACTGTGAGTGAAGAAGCCAGCTGATAAGCCAGCACCCGCTAGGCCTAATCCCTGGCTAACACTTCCTGCCGCTGTGCGCCCAGAGCCACCTGGCCCATGGAAAACATATGGAAATCAGTAGTCCTACCAGTACTGCCACAGGGTATCCTGACAGGAATAGCCTGGACAACATGGGAACATACTGTAGTAGTAACAGTAGTAACTGATCGGCAGTCGAGATGATGGATGGCACTCAACATAAATGCTAACGGTGCTATTTAGCGTAAAGCCCAATTCATCACAAAGGAGTCTAAAACAGCCAGCCAGTCAACAAAACAGAGAACCAAACAAACACTTATGTAACCAGCCATTTAGCCAGCCAGTCAACCAGAATCTGGCAAAATTATCAGCCCTATTGGGGCGAGGCGAATGGTGCTCATCCTCTTACCAGGAACTTGCGTTTCTGTTTCCAGTGGGAGCCCTGTGCGTTGGTGTGGCGGTGGGCCTCGGTCAGCATGCGGATCAGCTCCCACTCCGAGCCGGTGGGCTCTGGCCGGTTCTGCAGGGTCTTCACCATCTCCTCCTTCTTCCTCTTCTCCCGGTTCTCCTCGATCAGACGCCGCTTGGCCACCCGCTTGGAGTCGTCCAGCACAACTGAGAGAGAAAAAGAGGGAAAGAAAAAAAACGAGGGAGAAATAAAATGATTTCAGTTACATCAAGGAGTCACAAGTCCAAGCATCCACATGACTTGTAAAATGTGTGTAATTGTGTAATGTGTGAGTGTGAATGTGTGAGAGACACTCACGGTCCATGGCCATGCCCACTGCGATGCACTTCTTGAAGCGGCACAGCTGGCACTGGTTGCGGGTGATCTTGTCGATGATGCAGCAGCCATCGTACTTACAGGAGTAGGCGGGGTGGAGGTTCTTCTGAATCGTCCGCCGAAAGAAACCCTGGGAGAGCGAGAGGGAAGAGATGAAGAGAGAGGGGGTGAGGGAGAGAGAGGGTGGAGACAAAATGGAGAGACAGAAAGGGAAGAAGGAAGAAAGATAGAGGGGAGGAAGGAGAGAGAAAAAAACGTGTTCAGCATAACACTGTTCAGTGCCACCTGTCATACAAGGAAATAAAGTGATGAAGAGAGCATCTTTGAATTCTCAACTTTCTCAGCTTGATAAAACACATCTAAAAAAACACAATCTTCCTTGTTATTTGCTTGAGCTGTTATGGATCCAGGCAGTGTGTGTATATGTGTGTGTGTGTGTGTGTGTGCGTGTGTGTGCACGTGTCTTTGTGGGTGTGTGTGGGTGTGTGTGTGTGTAAGGGGGAGGATTTGACAGGGACGGTGGGAGTTCACACAAGGCAAAAAGACAATGATGCAGGAGCGAGAGAGACAGACATCCTGGAATATACAAGGTCTGAGGTCATCTGCCTTTGGCCTAAAGAGCAGGAACCCAAGACTTCATCAAATCATTTTGAAATACAGACATTGTCATCCTACAAGAAACATGGTATAGAGATGGACCCACTGGTTGCCCTCAAGGTTACAGAGAGCTGGTAGTCCCATCCACCAAACTACTAGGTGTGAAACAGGGAAGAGACTCAGGGGTTATGCTAATTTGGTATAGAGCAGACCTAACCCGCTCTATTAAATTAGTCAAATCAGGAACATTTTACATTTGGCTAGAAATGAATAAGGAAATTATCTCAACAGAGAAAAATGTCCTCGTGTGCTACCCGGCAGGTAGCCTAGTGGTTAGAGCGTTGGGTCAAAACAACCAACAAAAACGGGTCACAACTCCTGCAGCTCAAGCATGCCGTGTCTGGTAGGCTTCAAGGGGACTCTTATGGTAGGTACACCTACAGCTCATTCCTTGGCAGTAGTACTGTAGATTACTTTATCACTGACCTTATCCCAGTCTCTCAGAGCGTTCACAGTCAGCCCACTGACACCCCTTTCAGATCACAGCAAAATCACAGTCTACTTGAACGGAGCAATACTCAATCATGAGGCATCAAAGCCAAAGGAACTGCATGAATCAAATCCAATTTTATTTGTCACATACACATAGTTAGCAGATGTTAATGCGAGTGTAGCGAAATGCTTGTGCTTCTAGCTCCCACCATGCAGTAATATCTAACAAGTACTCTAACACTTTCAAAACAATTACCTCATACACACAAGTGTAAAGGAATTAATAAGAATATGTACATAAAAATATATATGGATGAGCGATGGCCGAACGGCATAGGCAAGATGCAGTATAGAGTACAGTTTATACATATGAGCTGAGTAGTGTAGGGTATGTAAACATTATATAAATTGGCATAGTTTAAAGTGACTAGTGATACATGTATTTGTAATTATTAAAGTGGCTAGAGATTGAGTCACTATGTTGGCAGCAGCCACTCCATGTTAGTGATGGCTGTTTAACAGTCTGATGGCCTTGAGAATGAAGCTGTTTTTCAGTCTCTCGGTCCCAGGTTTGATGCATCTGTACTGACCTCGCCTTCTGAATGATAGCGGGGTGAACAGGTAGTGGCGAACAGGTAGTGGCTTGGGTGGTTGTTGTTCTTCATGATCCTTTTGGCCTTCCTGTTACATCGGGTGGTGTAGGTGTCATGGAGGGCAGGTAGTTTGCCCCTGGTGATGCGTTGTGCAGACCTCACTACACTCTGGAGAGCCTTACGGTTGTGGGCTGAGCAGTTGCCGTACCAGGCGGTGATACAGCCCGCCAGGATGCTCTCGATTGTGCATCTGTAAAAATTTGTGAGTGTTTTTGGTGACAAGCCGATTTTCTTCAGCCTCCTGAGGTTGAAGAGGTGCTTCTGCGCCTTCTTCACCACGCTGTCTGTGTGGGTGGACCATTTCAGTTTGTCCGTGATGTGTACGCCAAGGAACTTAAAACTTTCCACCTTCTCCACTACTGTCCTGTTGATGTGGATAGGGGGGTGCTCCCGCTGCTGTTTCCTGAAATCCACGATCTCCTCCATTGTTTTTTTGATGTTGAGTGTGAGGTTATTCTCCTGACACCACACTCCGAGCGCCTTCGCCTCCTCCCCGTAAGCCGTCTCGTAGTTTTTGGTAATCAAGCCTACCACTGTAGTGTCGTCTGCAAACTTGATGATTGAGTTGGAAGCGTGCATGGCCATGCAGTCATGGGTGAACAGGGAGTACAGGAGAGGGCTGAGAACGCACCATTGTGTGGCCCCAGTGTTGAGGATCAGCGGGGTGGAGATGTTGTTTCCTACCCTCACCACCTGGGGGCAGCCCGTCAGGAAGTCGAGGACTGGGCGGGGTCGAGAGCCTGATGACGAGTTTGGAGGGTACGGTGTGGTGTTAAATGCTGAGCTGTAGTCGATGAACAGCATTCTTACATAAGTATTCCTCTTGTCCAGATGGGATAGGGCAGTGTGCAGTGTGATTGTGATTGCGTCATCTGTGGACCTATTGGGGTGGTAAGCAAATTGGAGTGGGTCTAGGGTGTCAGGTAGGGGGGAGGTGTTATGATCCTTGACTAGTCTCTCAAAGCACTTCATGATGACGGAGGTGAGTGCTACGGGGCGATAGTCATTTAGTTCAGTTACCTTAGCTTTCTTGGGAACAGGAACAATGGTGGCCCTCTTGAAGCATGTGGGAACAGCAGACTGGTATAGGGATTGATTGAATATGTCCGTAAACACACCAGCCAGCTTGTCTGCGCTCTGAGGATGCGGCTAGGGATGCCGTCTGGGCCGGCAGCCTTGCGAGGGTTAACACGTTTAAATGTTTTACTCATGTTGGCCATGGTGAAGGAGAGCATGCAGGTTTTGGTAGCGGGCCGTGTTGTTGGCACTGTATTGTCCTCAAAGTGAGCAAAGAAGTTGTTTAGTTTGTCTGTGAGTAGGACATTGTGATCCACGACGGGGTTGGATTTCTTTTTGTAGTACGTGATTGACTGTAGACCCTGCCACATACCTCTCATGTCTGAGCTGTTGATTTGCGACTCTACTTTGTCTCTATACTGACGCTTAGCTTGTTTGATTGCCTTGCGGAGGGAATAGCTACACGGTTTGTATTCGGTATTTGGTTTCCAGTAGCCTTGCCCTGATTAAAAGCAGTGGTTCGCGCTTTCAGTTTTGCACGAATGCTGCCATCAATCCACGGTTTCTGGTTGGGAAGGTTTTAATAGTTGCTGTGGGTACAACATCACCGATGCACTTGCTAATAAACTCGCTCACCGAATCAGCGTATTCATCAATGTTATTGTCCGACGCTATGCGGACCCTATCCCAGTCCACGTGATCTAAGCAATCTTGAAGCGTGGAATCAGATTGGTTGCACCAGCGTAGAACAGACCTGACCACGGGCGTTTCCTGTTTTAGTTTCGGTCTATAGGCTGGGTGCAACAAAATGGAGTCTATTTTCCAAAAGGAGGGCGGGGCAGGGCTTTGTATGTGTCGCGGAAGTTAGAGTAACAATGGTCCAGGATTTTCTCCGCCCGGGTCGCGCATTCGATATGCTGATTCAATTTAGGGAGTCATGGTTTCAGATTAGCCTTGTTAAAATCCCCAGCTACAATGAATGCAGCCTCAGGATATGTGGTTTCCAGTTTATATAGAGTCCAATGAAGTTCATTCAGGGCCATCGATGTGTCTGCTTGGGGGGGATATATACGGCTGTGATTATAATCGAAGAGAATTCTCTTGGTAGATAATGCGGTCGACATTTGATTGTAAGGAATTCTAGGTCAGCTGAGCAAAAGGACTTGAGTTCCTGTATGTTGTCATGATCACAGCCCGTCTCGTCAATCATAGGGCATACCACCCCACCCTTCTTCTTAACAGAGAGATGATTGTTTCTGTCGGCGCGATGCGTGAAGAAACCAGGTGGCTGTACCGACTCCAATAGAATGTCTCGAGTGAGCCACGTTTCCGTGAAACAAAGAACGTTACAATCTCGGATGTCTCTCTGGAAGGCAACCCTTGCTCGGATTTCGTCTAACTTGTTCTCAAGAGACTGGATGTTGGTGAGTAGTAAACTCGGGAGCGGTGAGCGATGTTCCTGTCTACGGAGCCTGACCAGAAGACCGCTTCTTCTGCCCCTCCTGCAGCGCCGTTGTTTTGGGTCGCCGGCTGGGATCCAATCCATTGTCCTGGGTGGTGGACCAAAGAGAGGATCCGCTTCGGGAAAGTCGTATTCCTGGTCGTAATGTTGACGTTGCTCTTATATCCAATAGTTCCTCCCGACTGTATGTAATAAAACTTAAGATTTCCTTGGGTAACAATGTAACAATGTAAGAAATAATAAATAAATAAACTAAATAGTGCATAGTTTCCTGAGGATGTGAAGCGAGGCGGCCATCTCTGTTGGTCTGGATGGACGGATATTAACAAATGCTACAGATGGAAGGAAAGTAGTGTAAAAACCTACACATTTTTTGGGGGGCAACAACAATCTCTCCTAGACAACTTCCTGAACAAAACATTTCACTGCAATAGTGAAGGTGTAAACTTGGCAGTAGAAAAACTAAACAGTTTATTTGACCTCTCAGCTTCCCTATCAAATCAAAAAAACATTTCAAGCAGACAACCTAAGAAAATTATGACAAATGGACAATGACAAATGGTTTGATGAAGAATGCAAAAACCTAAGAAAGAAATTGAGAAACCTATTCAACCAAAAACATAAGAGACCCAGAAAACCTGAGCCTACGCCTTCACTATGGTGAATCACTAAAACAATACAGAAATACACTACGGAAAAAGAAGTTACAGCATGTCAGAAATCAGCTCAATGTAATTGAAGAATCCATAGAATCTAACCACTTCTGGGAAAATTGGAAAACACCAAACAAACAACATGTTATCTATCCAAAACAGAGCTGTATGGATAAACCACTTCTCCAATCTTTTTGGCTCTATAACAAAGAACAAACAGCGAAAACATATACATGATCAAACACAAATCTTAAAATCCCTATCAAAGACTACCAGAACCCACTGGATTCTCCAATTACATTGAATGAACTACAGGACAAAATACAAACCCTTCAACCCAAAAAGGCCTGTGGTGTTGATGAAATGTTAAAATATACTGACTGCAAATTCAAATAGGCTATTAGGTGTTGGGAGAAAAACAAACAACATTATGAAATCCATGAACACAAACAACAAGTGTGCAGTTAACACTGGTTAAAAAAAAACACACACAGGACAGCAACACAATTCGACCTAACCAAATCTTGAGAAAACAAAAAGGTAACAAAAAAAATAGAGCAAACAAGAATGCTATTTGGCCCTAAACAGAGAGTACACAGTGGCAGAGTGACTGACACAAAATTAAGCATAGCCTTGCTATTGAGAGATCCCGCCATCTTCTCTTGAGAGCCAGGTCGGCCTATGTGCAGACTGCCTACAAAATTAAGTGGAAACTGAGCTGCACTTCCTAACCTCTTGCCAAATGTATTACCATAATAGAGACACATATTTCCCCTGTTCCCACAAGAAAAGGGCAACCAATGAAGAAAAAACATAATTGTAAATAAATACAGCCCATATTTATGTTGATTTATTTACCCTTCTGTACTTTAACTATTTGCACATCGTTACAACACTGTATATATCCATAATATGATATTTGAAATGTCTCTATTCCTTTGGACTTTTGTGAGTGAAATGTTAACTGTTAATTTTTTATTTAACTTTTGTTTATTACCTATTTCACTTGCTTTGGCAATGTAAACACATGTTTCCTATGCCAATAAAGCCCTTTGAATTGAGTTGAAAGTTGAGAGAGACAGATAGACAGAGCGGGAGAATAGAGAGATAGAGAAGGATCTGAAGTTGGAAAGCAGAGGGAGGTTGTCAGGCTGTCACTTGGACTACAGTGAGGCAAACAGATGACATACTGTCAATATTGTGGAAGCTGTTACACTGCGTATGTGTGTGTCTGTCACACACCCACTTGCTCACTAAGGCACTTACTTAAATTTGCCTGTCAAAGGGAGTTAGCGAGTGAGTGAGGTAGAGAGTGAGTAAGGTAGCGAGTGAGTGACGTATCGTGTGAGTGAGTTGGTGAGTGAATGGGGTCGCATGTGAGTGAGGTACAGCGTAAGTGAGTTAGCGAGTGAGTGAGGTGGCGTGTGAGTGAGGTGGCATGTGAGTGAGGTAGCGAGTGAGAGAGTGAGGTACAGCGTAAGTAGGTTAGCGGGTGAGTGAGGGAGCGAGTGAGTGAGGTGGCGCGTGAGTGAGTGAGGTACAGCGTAAGTGAGTTAGCGAGTGAGAGAGTGAGGTAGCGAGTGAGAGCGTGAGGTAGCGAGTGAGAGCGTGAGAGAGTGAGGTAGTGAGTGAGAGAGATAGCGAGTGAGGTAGAGCGTGAGTGAGGTAGCGAGTGAGGTAGAGCATGAGTGAGGTAGAGCGTGAGTGAGGTAGAGCGTGAGTGTGTGCACAGTACAAAAGTATCCTTACTTGCCCGAATTCAAGGCAAATGCAGGTGAATACCCTTGTTAATTTGTGGTTAATGTTGAGATGAACTCTTCCCACACCTGAGCTTTGTATTTAGTGTCTCCTGACCTTGTCCCAACTTTCCCCACAAGTGACCCAGTGCTTGAAGTAAAAAGAAAAGGTGCAGGATCCATCCAAAAGTGGTGGCCTATAGGAAACGCATGCCCTGTGTGTCTCACCTTGCAGCCCTCACAGGTGATGCAGCGGTAATGGTAGCCAGTGGCCTTGTCTCCACACACCACACACGGTTCATCCTTCTCCAGGTAGCTGGGGATGTACCCTGCAACACACAGAGGTGGAGAAGGAGAGAGTATGACGTCAGGTCCTGAAGTCCACTCTATTGCCACGTAGTACTGATGCTGTACACATCAGAGGTCTCAAGATATGTGTAATAGATATCTCCCAATATATAAACCAGGTTTGCGTCAATTCTATTTCAATTCCAGATAGTTCAGGAAGTACACTGAAATTACAATTCCACTTCTTTTCAATTAGGAAAATGTGGAATTGGAATTTGGTTAACTTTCTGAAATGACTGGCTTTGAAATGGAATTGACCCCAAGCCTGGTCCAAACAGATACAATAGAAGACAGTCAAAGAAAAAAAGTAATGATCTTATCCTAAGACCTTGGCCTACGGACCCCATCACATGAGAGTCAGGAAACAAACCACTAGAGATGAGTGTGTGACTGTGTGTGTGTGTGTGTGTGTGTGTGTGTGTGTGTGTGTGTGTGTGTGTGTGTGTGTGTGTGTGTGTGTGTGTGTGTGTGTGTAAATGTGTGTGTGCGTCTGTTCGCCTGAGAGAGAGGTTATCCTATTCTGTACTGTCTGTCTTTTCCTGGCCTGTAATGGAGGTGTAGGTCCGTAAATACATCTCCTCGTTTGAGCAATTGTACTTGGGCAGAGAGACTCCAACAAGTACCCTTCATTTTGAGAGCCACTCCAAAGCAATAAAGTCTGCCTCGCTGCTGAGTAGAAATCCCCCCACAAAAAAACATTCACTACCCAGCCTCTATCTCCTTCCTCTTTCTTTCTCCTTCCTCTCTCTTTCTCCTCCCTTATTCAGCCCAGTGCTTTCTAGTCTTCACCAGCCACCTCGGGGAAAAAGTAATTTTTCCATACAGAACATTGAGATTTAGTGAGGGAGCGCATAGACACGCATTAAATAAAATCTATAGTTGTGAGACTGGGGGAGAAGGTTTACGCGTTACACAAACACATACACTGCCAATGAAAGATCCTTGGACGCAGTTTAGGGAGCCAAGAAGCGCTGTCTGTCTGTGTGGGTTCCTCTCTCTGCATTGCTGCATGGTGTAGGAATGTGTGTGTGTGTGTGTGGGACGAAAGTAACACTTTTTCCCCCTTCTTTTTCCCCCTGAGATCGATAGAGCTAGAGGGAACCTATTTTATGACAAACAACTTATATATGTCCTCTGCCATTAGCAACTGTCATTTCATTTCTAGGGTCAGTGAGTTGAAATGAAATAGACAGAGAACAGAACTACCGCAACGTTACTTTTGTACCTGCCGGCGGGGCGGGAGTAACACAGCCTTGGGATGGAAGTAACAACTGGCGAGGAGTGCACAATATCTGTCTTATCTCCATGTTTCTGCCTTGTAATGCTCGTCACTTTCAACAAATATACCATCAGACCTCATTTCATGTTTTTGTCGATTTGAATAACTAATGCTGTAGGTTAGAACATCGCAATGTTACGCAAACCACAATATTTAGCCTTACAATATTAAAATCGGACTAAACTGGATGACATAATAGCTAAATTAACCATACTTTACTCTTCATACTTCTCCCTACCAATCAGGCACGCTCCAGCTGTCCTTGTCATGCGCTCTCCTCGTGTCTTGATAGAATGGACGTCTTTATTCTCTTCACAAACGGCAAACTCATCATGCTCGTCACATTCCCATAGCTTGACAGAAGGTAATTGGCCCCCAGAATCATAAAGATACATGTTTCTAACCACTAACCCCTCAATAAAAGCTTATGTGAGAAGATGATCCATCAAGTCAATTGATTAAGGCATAATTCTCATAATTCTCATAATGTCATATATAATTCCATAATTTTTTACATAACATTCATATTGATATTATACTAACATTATAAAAACGAGATGAAGTAGGAGAGACAATGGCCCGTGCCTAAACGTTTATTTTATTTTATTTCAGGTCATCAGTTTCCATTCTTTTATTTTTGTCTCATAAAAAACATGAGCTGGCGCACACCTGGAAAAACGATTGTGTGTGGAGGTGCTGACTAACAGCGAATAAACTGTCAAAATAAAGAGGCACACACTCCATATATAAACTCCCAGCAATTTACTGGGTTAATCCCCAACGTTTGGGCATCACTGTGCCTTTCTTCAGGGTAATGTCATGAATACTTGAACCAGGTTATGTAGACAAACACTGCAATTAGTGCCACCAATGACCATAGTGAGGGGTTTTGTCTCACCCAGCTCTCCTATAACTTCTCCCAGGCTAACTCCCAAGACCAACTATTTTATGTTACCTTTGTTTAACTAGGCAAGTCGGTTAAGAACAAATTCTTATTTACAATGACAGCCTGGGAACAGTGG
This sequence comes from Oncorhynchus masou masou, assembly GCF_036934945.1. Taxonomy (NCBI): domain Eukaryota; kingdom Metazoa; phylum Chordata; class Actinopteri; order Salmoniformes; family Salmonidae; genus Oncorhynchus; species Oncorhynchus masou. The sequence continues at coordinate 60,849,557 of NC_088229.1, read as the reverse complement.
GTTAACTGCCTTGTTCAGGGGCAGAACGACATATATTTACCAGATTGTTACCTCTGCTCAGGGATTTGATCTAGCAACCTTTTGGTTACTGGCTCACCACTCTAACCACTGGGCTACCTGCCGCCCCAACTAGCATGATACTTGAAACCTATGCTGTCATTTAGTCACTAGATGGGTTAAGAAAAAATAAGTTTGGAGCCTAAAAACAACTAAACACAACTGTACAACCAAAAAACACTTCCGGGTCAGTTATTTTTACTTACATCGCTCAAAACCACTTTTTGTTGATAACTCTGCGAAACATGATTGGATTGGGCAGGGAGGGGGGAGGGGTCATCCTCCACATTAGGACTGTGCTGACTTCACTAAGTCATTCTAGCGTCTGTGTTATCTGAGAAAATGGGTGTGTTAATTTCGCCCCGTGTTACTTTAGTCCCGGCTCTCCCTAGAGAAAGTAAAAAGGTGTTTTATGTGTGTGTGTGTCGGGACCACACTGAGTACAGTCTTACAAGTGTCAGTCTGGCTCTCTCAGAGGCAGAGGAGTGGACACTGGACAGGGACAAGGCAGTACCGGACAGGGTAGGGATGCCCAGTCTCACAAGCCAGTCTGTGGGGGTTTTGATAGGAACCAGAGCCAAAATCAATTGTGCTGCTGAAGCCCACACCCCCTGCTATTGCTCCAATAGCTCAATTGATGTACAGTCCCATCTGTTGAAATGCTCTGACCCAAAAGGATGTATGTAACTGACCTGTATTCTCTGATCCAGTCTGTCCGTATCCCTTCATTTCTGTTTAGAAAAGAAAAGTGACATTTAAATCTATTTTCAATGAATGCAAAATGGAAGAGTCAATGCTCTCTTCATAGAAAAACACTCCACTTTATTTAAATACATTTAGATGAAATAAAGTCTTTCAAAATCAAATTCAGGCAAAATGACATACTGTATTTACTGACATACTGTTTTGGGGACAAACCACTTCTCTAAATCCTTTAAAAATATACTTTTACATGTTTCCTTCGTGGGTTCTTCAGATGATAAAACCCTATTGAAAAAGGTTGAGGGTGCCATGCCATGTGCCAATAGCACTTAGGCAATAAGAACCTGCACTATGCCCCACCACCCCTCAAAGTCCGGCTCAGACATAGTTTCCCAGCGGAGATGGACCATGGTGGGTCACATGATTCAGGTCTAGCTGGCTGAGAGCAAGGTGGGTTGTTGGGGGCTACGGGCTTCCTCATTGGTCTGTCCGTCCATAGGCCCGGGATGAGTATCGTGGCAAGGAAACAAAACAAGAGGCGGATTTCACTTCTTTAGGAAAACAGCCCTAATGTTGGAAACATTTATTTTCCAAGCTATAGCACACAATATTTTACATACAGCAGGTTTTCAAAAGGACCAAAAAGATTGGTACTGTATGCTTCGTGTTTGCTTTTTTTTTTCTTCATGGAAAAAATATTGCAATACTAGTATCGTCACAGCCCTATCTGCCCAGTTGGCGTTCAGGAGATGACAAGCGCAGATGTTTTCTAGCATCTCGGCAGATGACACAGATTCCTCTAAACTGTTTTTCTTGCTCTCTCTTTCAACTCCTGGCACTTTAAGATGTCAATCAGAGACTGTAGTCTACTGCAGGAAGAAAGATAGCAGAGCGGCCGGCTCTTGTTTACCGCTGAAAGATGTGGCTCAGGCTCCCTTGTTTCTCCTCATAGGTGATAAATACATACTCAAAATGTAAAAGGTGCCAGTGAATTATGAGCTGTGACATCTGTGTTTCCCACACAAGCACACAACGTACAAACCAGGCGACAGGTTGGGAACACAATTCAGGTTTGAGTTTTTGCAGAGTTGGAGACTCTGAGGCTGGAAAAATCGAACCTAACAGTACATTGCTTACATAGTGTCTTTGTTTGCAAATGGCTGTAAGTCTACCGTAACTGTACCTACCAGACATGCTCTTCACCGAACATGAGCTGCTCTTTCTTTTCCTTTTCGGGCCATCGATCCACCTGCAGAATGAGAAGAGAGAGAGAGAGAGAGAGAGAGAGAGAGAGAGAGGGGGAGAGAGAGTGTATGTGTAAAGGAGGAAGCAGGAATTTAAAACACAGGCAGAGTGGAGGGCATGTCTGCACATTTTATCCTTGAAACGGAAAAGGCGCAACGCTCGCTCACCATAAAAATGTATCGTTTTATTTAAGCAAGGTTAAAAGATTAACGTTTCAGCCCTTCAATGGGGATTTCATTTTTGGGTTGCACCTCGACTCACGTTGATTGAGCGCCCCCCACTTCTTTGCATGTTTCAACCTGTCAGTTCTCCAACTGGAACCTTTCAGGACTGTAGCAGTGCTCTAGTTAAGGGGGTGGAGAAAATGTCTGCCCTTCCACTTCAATTTACATTGGAGGGGAAAGCAAGAACAACAACCACACACACATACACCAATGCGCAAACACGCACATAGTCGGCAACACACAAATACACACCTACGATTTTCAATATCATTACATTTAAAAAATGTCAACATTTCCCAGGCGGCCATGTAGGCATTAATGAATCAATAATAGAATCATACAATCAATTTGACTTTGTTTTACCTACCATAACTACATAATGGTAATCATTTATTTGAATGGTAAATCTCTATTGATAAACTGGGTAAATTGTGTGTGTATGGAAACAATCTTACATTATCCTACTGACCAACAACATTTGCATAGAAGTAGAAAACCTCTTCTTTTATACGGTTTTTGGTTAAAATTTGTTAGCTTTAGCTGTAAGCTAGCTGGGAAGGTTAGCTTTCCGTGAATGTTGTTTATTATAGAGATAGCTAGCTAGCATGTTACCGGTATCTTCTGGCTTTGTAAAGTGTTGTAGCCTGTATGGACATCGTTTTGCCTAACAGAAAACAAATGAACTGTTTTAAAATGCAGTGTCGCATTATTCAAGTGTCTTCATTATGTACAGAATTAGTGAGGCACGAGCCAGAGATGCAGCCATTGGCTCAGAGCAATAAGTGAGTAAAACTGGTGTAGAAAAAGTTTCACCGGAGAGGCACAGGGCGCTCGAGCTATAAAGGGGACCTCGGCTGTGCCGATAGTCAATAGACTAGGAACTATTTATTTATTTAACCTTTATTTGAAGGAAAGGACTATATCGGCCAAAAATATAGTCCGAACCGAACGGTCGTTCACACACACACACACACACACACACACACACACACACACACACACACACACACACACACACACACACACACACACACACACACACACACACACACACACACACACACACACACACACACACACACACACACACACACCTCTGTAACAGGAGAACTTAGCACACTTAGCCTGGGAGAGAGTGCACTAATAAGTAACGCTGTAGGATCTATCAGACGTCAACACTAATGTTTCCCTACAGTCCCTCTGCAGCCCTCCAGACACTCCTGAGCACTTCAGCTTCTTGCACCATGAGAAGCTCTTTAATGCCAGCTCCAGGTCTGCTAGGGGAGTGGGTCTCCATAAAAGTGTATAAAACCTGATATAGCTTACTAAAGTGAATTTGGACACTCGTTTGTCTGAACTCTCTCTCCCTCTCTGCTCTCAGTAAATAGCGATCGTTGCTAAGGGAATCCTAAGGACATAAGTGGTTGTTTCACTGGCTTCCTAATTGGGATGAGTTGTTTTCAATGATAGTAACGTGGGTGCCACAGTGAGCCTAATCAAGCCTTAAAGGGGCAATCTTCCAGTTCAAATACTAACACTGTTTTGGTGAATAGCTGAGGGATGGGGCTGGAGAAATGTAACCACTCTCAAATTCTTAGACAGCGCCATGGATGCAAGGACTGACCATCCATTATATCAAAATGGCAGTTTAACCATGTTTTGAGGCTATACAGTGTTGGTTTATTTTAACTTTTTTTTTTACAAACATTGGACTAAAACAAGCTTATATTTGGGGTTCTGACAGGGTATATTATTCAAGAATAAATGGGTACACATCATTCATTTATACGTCCAAAAATGGATAGCAACTGCAGATAGCCCCTTTAAAGTATTGAACTAAAGGTATTAAAGGCAACTCTTAAATGTTTTATAGAGAAATAGAATAAAGGTATACTATTGCCGCCTGCCAAGCCTCCATATCTAAATCACCCTCACAGGCAATCAATTCAGAAATAACTTGAATGAAAACACAACCTCCACCATCACAGCCGACCCGACAGAGATGAATATGCTGAAAACCCTAGCGGAGCCCTCAGAAGTGGCTAGCCTAAACCTAGCGTCCAGCCCCCTCTCAACTCTCTGTTGTGCCGGCTATAAAAAGATGCCTTCAGAGCTTCACACACAGTTCAAGTCTTCTGCTGAGGCGAGAGTGAAATAGAAGGAAAAACCTACTCTGTGCACTGCTTTTCACCACAACAACAAAAAACATCAATTATTTCACACTCAAATGGAGGGAGGCCAAGTGGGGGGGGGCAAGTGCCTTTTAGGAACTCAATTCAAGGAGCCATTTGCAGTTTGCTTGGTTGCAGTGTAGGCTAATACCCACTAGTGTTTTGATGGAAAAAATATTGCGATACTTGGTACATGGCAAAAATGAACTCACGAAGCGGACAAACTATTTGGTCCTTTAAAAACCTGCTGTAATTAAAATACTGAGAGCTATAGCTTGGAAAATAAATACATGCGACTGGATGACAACATAACGATGTTTGTTTTCAACATTAGTGCGGTTTTCCTAAAGAAGTTAAATCCGCTTTGTGTTTTGTTTCCTTGCCACAATACTAACGAGTATCACAATACTGGTATCGTCCCGGGCCTACGGACGGACAGACCAACGACGAAGCCCGTAGCCCCCAAAAACCCAGCATGCGCTCAGCCAGCTAGACCTGAGTCATATGACCCACCATGGTCCATCTCCGCTGGGAAACTAAGTATCGCGAAACTGGTATCGTCCCGGGCATAATATCGGGCATAATATCCACCCTCTGTGGGTCGGAAACAGGGGAAATGGAAATGAAGCCTGTGAAGTGACTTCCATTGTCGGACGTTAATAAGGAGACATCTAACTCCTCCTCCACATTTACTGGATTGGTTCAACAGTGCAGACGAGAACCTCCCCTGACAGTTTGTTTTCCTTCTCGTCAGGACCTGCTCCATTAGGTTAGCTAATACCCAACGCCAGAAGCTGAGGAAACATTTTGTTGTGAATTTGTATGTACGTATGGTACGTCGCAGAGCTAAAGGGAAGCTTTTTGAAGTGCCCCTATCTTATGAAAACAATGCTTCATTTGGGTACAATTATGTAAGGAGTTGGCTGCGTGGCGGTCGAGCAGGTTTTAAACTGTGCCACACTGCTCGGGAATTACAGCACATAGCACTTTTGCAGAAACATACTGTACAACAGGACTAATTCATTAAAAAAAACATTTTTAACTGCAATATGATCTTACAAGTTCCAGCACATAGTTGTGTGAATCAGATAGCAAAATCAAAGTTTGATTCCCCAAGGTTTGATTCCCTAAGATTTGATTCCCAAAGGTTTGATTCCATAAAATTTGATTCCCCAAGGTTTGATTTTCTGCTCAAAAATCAAAGCAAGCAACATTACTGTAGCAATATACCATCCCTCAAAAACAACACAGGCACAATGCAATTAGTGACAGTCCAAAAGTGACAGTCCAAAATGTGAAAAAAAAAACATTTCTGACCTTATAACGCAGTGTGAGTGTAGAATATGCATTGCGAGAAGAGTGGCTGGCCTCTCAAACAGCTGGCAAATTGGAGAGACATCTACTGTACAGTGAACCTGCTGCCAGCCATGTTTTAGCTCTGAAAAGACTCTCTCTCTCCCTCTCATTTCTCTAAATAAACCCCTTCTCTCTCTCTCTCTCTCTCTCTCTCTCTCCCTCTAGCCCCGCCCCTGCTCTCTGATTGGACGTGGGACAGCCTCTCCACCTGAGGGTCTGACAACGGGTTTTGGGATGATTGATGGTGGGTTGATATGGCAACTAACAGGTAGCTATCAGGCAGGCTCTGACCACAAGGCGAGTCTATTTCTGTACTTCAGCAACAGAGCCGAAAGCGCAATGACTTGAAATGAGGGCGACTTACTTAAAGAGATTTAGAAACGTAGCTAATTTTCGACGACCCAACATTTACGAGGCAAAACAGAAATTGTCAATGCTCGAATGCAGAAATATCAAAGACATTACATTGACGGACCCCTTTAAAACTGGCTCAGGTGTCTTTTTATGAAGTAGCCCTATCATGTGACTAAAGTCTTCAGGGACTGAAATACTAAAGTAAACAAGTCGTGTACCTTTAATAGAAGCCTGACTTCAATCTATACCCCACCAGCCTATGCAGGACGTCGGGCCCTACATTTAGGTCCAGTACTACACAGTAGCTTATTGTTCCCAGTGAATTGCGCATACTAAAACCAGATTTGCATTGGATTTCAGGCGTGTAAAGTCTTGTTTGCTAGACAGGTTATTTACAAATAATGCCAGTGAAATCATAGATAGAAATTAGTGCCATGCACACACACACACCTCTCTCTCTCTTTCTTTCTCAGGTCAGTAATTACAAGCAATTATACTTCTGGCTGTGATAGAGGTCCCTGCCAAAAGGAAATCAAAACATTGTTTGTCTCACATGTCCAATGAATGCGTAACAAGATGACAATAGTGTACTACAGGCATTGTTGCTTCTCATACTGTTTCATAATGAAGCTGGGCATATCACATCCACTGCTATTCATCTTCCATATGACACAAGGAAGTCGTAAAAGCAATATTGATGTCATGAGAGGAAGGGAAAGCATAAATTGGGCCAAAATCGTCTATCCCACATTGGTTCAACCAGCGTGTGCCCAGTGAGCAGTGACCGCAATTGCATGACAGAAATGGCATTGTTTGGTATGGAAATTGAATTAAGAGTCACAGAGGCTGGAGAAATTCAAGAAGTCAAAATACAAGGTGTACAATGTCGGAAAGGGAAAATAAATACCCTGTTTGTACGGATCTCTCATTCGATAGTGAAGCCTGTCGGTTTCACACTGCAAACCTTATCTGAATAGAGAGGATGAGCGTGTGCGTTTGATAACGGATATGGGCACAACAGCTGTAAGAGAATAATCCAGCCCGTCTCTGTTCTCTACACCACTTCCATTTCCACCATCTTATCAGCAATTAGAACAGATTTGATCATCCAATTGCAGTGACTTCGTTGCAACAACAACAACGGTGTTGCCAAATAGCGCTCGGCAAACCATTGCCTACATAAGTAGAATAAGATCGGGCAGTGGCTTTTTTGGCAAGGTTGAGAACACTAAGGAAACAAAGAAAGCTGGTGCTAAGCCATTTGCTACCATCAGCAACCACAGCACCACAAGACATGAAATTACTGTGCGTCTCTCGTTTTATTCCTGCCTCGAGCAAGTGCAAGAGAAGAAGCGGGAGACTTCCCTGCACCAGCCCTGTATTACTTTCATCTACTCTCATCCGAACAGTGACGTTAAAAGGGACAGTTCAGAAAAGTTGCGTATTCAGATATTTGTTGCCTTACCTGAACAGCAGGAGTGACTGCAATCCACAGTTGCTAGGCTAAAGTCATTTCCTTGTTCACAGACTGCTTTCAAGGTAAGAAAACAAATGTATACATCTGTCATTTGGTTCAACTATCGGCAGTTTCACCTCAAAAGGTTCGCAAGGACAACACGGTGAAGGAGAGCTTTAATCACATTCACTACAGTATCAAACAGTTCAATCAACTCCAATGTGATTAGCAAACAGTCCAAAACAGGATCGAGCTCTTTAATTCCTCCCTGTCTTTAATTGACACAGTGACAGCAGGCTTAATTTAGCCCTGAGCCTTCACTACACACACGCACGCACAAGCCCAACTGCTAATCTACTGACAGGGGTCCATCGCGGCTGAGAAATGTTGTCTGGCTCCTGTGGCTTTCCTTTCATTTGCGCCTTTCATTTGCGGGTAATATGCCAAAGGGCTCAGCGCCGGGGAATTTGACACAGCATTCCAGGGAGCCGGAGACCCTCTCCGTGGCCCACGTGTCACAACCACGACACACAACGCACACAAGCACAATGTAGCATACACACACAAGGGCAAGCACAAGCAAATAAACACCCACACAAGCAAACACAGACTTTGATGCACTTATTGTATCCAACCGCTCTCAAACACACATCAGTATGCATAAATAATGTAGACACACGCACCACTGTAACAGAACACAAACACCACCACTATCAACCATATAAAACCATAGGCTATGCTACCAGAATGTGGTATCATTCTACCCTAGCCAGGCTGCTCTCTCTCTCTCTCTCTCTCTCTCGCTCTCTCTCTCCGAGGCAAATCAGACTGACTGATAGTTGTGCTCTTTGAGCAGGAGGAGGTTGCTCTTTGATAAAAGTCCTCGTTCCACTCTGACACAGCCTGACTGGTTGAGACAGAGGAGCTTCCATTTCACTGATGTTGTGTTCTAATGAATGATGACAAGGGAACGGCCTGTGTTTGTGTCTGGTGGACTGGCTCCGAGCAGTGCAGTTAGTAAGTTACACACTCACACGTGTTCAGGGTCGGGAAACCTGGAGGACTAGTTTTTAGGTTTCTTCGAAAACGAGATCACTTTTTTTGAGCTGTTTCAACTTGCAGGCAGTAGACAAAGAGGAAAGAGAGGGAAAGAGGAAAGAGAGCGAAAGAGGAAAGAGCGAGGGAGAGAGGAAAGAGAGGGAAAGAGAGGGAGAGAGGAAAGAGAGAGAGAGAGGAAAGAGAGAAAGAGGGAGAGGGAAGGGCGAGAAAGAGAGAGGAAAGTGAGAGAAAGAGAGGGAGAGAGTAAAGAGAGGGAGAGAACGAAGAGCAAGAAAGAGAGGGAGAAAGGGAAGAGAGAGAGAGAGAAAGAGCGAAGAGAGATGGATGAGAGAAAAGAAAGAGAAGCACAGCGAGAGAGGGAGCAGAGAGCAGACTTTCAAAACAAAAGGGTAAAACCCAGTAATTCAACACTTTCCCCAGAAGACCCCTAACCCATAAGACCATGTGATCCCTATCCACTGTGTGATGTTAGCGGCAGGGTTATAGCCTGTATGGTTGAGACCAGGAAGTGGGGGGCAGGACTCACCGTTTCTCTTCTCCCTCTGATAGGCTAGGGTCCTGCTCCTTGGGCATGTGTTCCATTCACCTTAATTCCATCCAACAGCCAATCATGCGAGACTGAGGCGGGCCCCACCCTCGGACGCTCGCTGGTCATTCGCAGGTAGGGGGGTCAGTCAGTGCGACATCACAGGGTCCCGGTCCGGGCGGGCTCTAGCCTCCGGAGCGACCCCCCTGTGCTGGCCCTAGGACTGACGAATGGACTGGACCGGACAAGATCTATCAATGAGAGAATATGATATATTCAGTTAGCAAGAACTCCACGTAAACAATCAGTTAGCATGACTTCCATATACAGTAAGCGACTTCCATACGTTTGGTTAGTATGACCTCCATGTATACATTCAGTTAGCTTGGCTAAATGTATACATTCCGTTAGCTTGGCTTAATGTATACATTCCGTTAGCTTGGCTAAATGTATACATTCCGTTAGCTTGGCTTAATATATACATTCCGTTAGCTTGGCTAATTGTATACATTCCGTTAGCTTGGCTAAATGTATACATTCCGTTAGCTTGGCTAAATATATACCTTCCGTTAGCTTAGCTTAAAGCGCACATTTCGTTAGCATTAGATGGATAGGTTATTGTCATGGGAGAGAAGCGAGAATAGAACAGAGGGAATATCATTGATTGCCAATCAACAAGTGGATACAAGGATTCTCGTTCCTTTTTCTCTGTCTCCCTCCTGTACCTAAATAGAACGGACTAGAACTACCATGATTTGAGATGACATGTCCTCGTGTTTCCGTAGGGTTCAGACCGTAACAGACTTGCCAGAGAGTGGTCTTCCATATGTTGCATTGGCCACATTGTTTATGCAACCTTTCCAACCGCATCGTGTGAGAAGGTCTCACACGTTGGCCTAACATGCGTGACCCCTGACTCCTGGCCACACGACGACAGGGCTTTCCAAGAGTTTCTGACAAACACACACACATTTACATATACACACACAAGCGACTTATTCAACCTTTTTGACCGCTCCTTCCTCAGCTCTATTCTTCCTTCTCTAATCCCTCGTTCAACGCCTTTCCAATCCCAAACAGAGGGATGGAACGATTGCGAGCACGAGATTGTTGTCAGCAATCGCTAATATAACAGTGGCACCGCGTAATTGCCACATAATAGTGCGAGTTGAAATGCTGCGATGTCAACGGTGTAATGGACTATATTGCTTCACCAAGCTTACTGTGTTCTATTTCACAGCACGCTTTAAAGCCGGGTTCTCGTGTCATTTTAAGGTAAGAAAGTGAAACCTATTGTGTCTTTCATGTATTCCGTTTTCCTCCAAGAGTGGCTGAATATTTTCCATGGAAAATAATTTGCTTGTGTATGAATCTTCTTCATTGTAAAATTACAGACAAAAATGATCATTGATTTATTTCGACATTTCCCTCTTCGAGGTCAAAAGCCCAAACCCATGAATCAAGGCGTGTGTACGTAACCCCAGCCTCCGTGTCACACTTAACGATTTACAAGATGTCGACTGATGCACAGGTGTGAGTTTTACTAGACAACTTCACCATTTACTATGTTAAACAAATGTTGCACCGCGGCATTAACAGCCTCTCTCAATCTATTTACAGCTTGAACACGCTCCGTGATAAGAGGAACTTGAGACAAACGCATACCAGCCGCACAGCATCATGGGGGAAAAAAGGGAGGGGTGTATGTTCGAGAAGTGGTCGGCCTCCTACAGTGATGTCCTGACCCTGATAGATAACGCTAATAGCTGACCATAATACAGCAGTCTATCTAGCCATTTATTATCAAGGTTATCGTGCAGAGGTGGGATGCAGGACTAGCCAGACCCCCGTGGACATAATATATATTTCATATTCTACAGCGAGTTCAAGGACATTTCAAGGCATTCTAGTCCAATGTACCATAATGTGATGCAGTGGTTCTTGTAATACTACGGTGGACTGTTAATAAGAACAAATATTAGAGCTCAGCTGGCCTATCACCTCACACGGCATGTGCTGGTTCAGAGCTGCTAACACGAGACACACACACACACACACACACACACACACACACACACACACACACACACACACACACACACACACACACACACACACTCCTTTTCCAGTAGTATAGTTATCATTGTAACATTGGCAGGATTAAAATGTCATAATATCCCTGTGCTGCTTCTGCATGTACCCGTTGGAACAATTTGTCCGCGGCAATAAAACAGACAGAGGCTAAAGGGACTCATTGTGTTACAGTCAAATGGAGAAAAACAATGCAACCACATCTTGAAGTTCAAGAACGATTTAAAATTGGTTAAATCTCCAATACGGTCCAATAGATTAGATTAGATAGAGAAATGTTCTTCTGTCTATGTGCGATGTCCCATTTTCACTCTATGCCCGACCGACCGCTAGCTCATATCTAGCCTCATCAGTGCTGTGGCCTTGCCTGCACCTACTCAGATATCCATGCGTATGCTGTCTCCCTATAGCCAAGGTCAACCCCATACAGACTATCAAACAGCCCACCCCTACTAAAGCATGTTTTATTATTACATAGGGTTCTTGAGAGAGAGAGAGAGAGATGATAAGATTATGGTAGTCAAGAAGAAAAGCAAGATGGAGCACGGGGAGAGGCTTTCAAAAGACAGAGTACAGCACACAGTAAATCTATACTTTCCTCTGAAAGTGCAGTAAAGGAGAGAGAAGAGAAACAGGAGAGAATGGGAACAAAGAGAGAGGGAGACAGAGGTAAATAGGGAACTTTAATTAGATCACAGTTGGTTGGCCTGAGGAGAGAAAATGAACTTAGTTTTTCGGGCTTACAAACCAATAACAGGAAAGGGAAAAGAAAACACTGAATAATACATTTAAGGTGGAACGGACAGCGTTTGACCTACTTTGCAGTACAATACAGACAATACAAACAGACAATCATATCAGTCAAAAATATCAAATTCCTCGTTTGTGCTACAAAACCAACTTTATAACTGGTTTTAAAAATAGGTTATGTTTGACTCAAAATTCCATGATGTACTGTAAGGCCTTGTGGGCAGAATAGATGTATGCAGTACAATGAATGATTTATATAATACACCAAGACATTTCTTGGTTGTCCAAAACATATTGCTATCAGGTTGTAAATCACAGCTGGTCTGGAACATAACTCAATATTTTGGAAAAAAATGTACAACTTTAATAACTAAGTCATAACATGGCTAATATGCTAGCGCACATGTCAAATACAAGGCCTGAGTATAAAGGAGTCAACAGTTGAGTCACATTCTTTATAAAATGACAGTCTGACGTGCTCTCATCTGTGAATTCAACTTCAATTGCGCTGCTTCTATGTGTCCCGTTTACAGCGCGCAGCAGAGGGGAAGTGTACAGACACAAGCTACAATCCTAGCTCGGCTACTTAAAATGTGCAGTCTGGCTTTGGTTTTTAAAGCTTGACAAGCAACATTTGAGCAGTAGCCTAGGCTGGCTACTCAACTACAAGACATTTTGAGTGCGCCATACAGCAATGCTGCATTCAACCGCAACAGTGACCCATGCAGTTGCAAACAAAGGCAAATCATGTTTTAAGTTATAGCTCTGATTTTGTTATTTGGAGTTATTAAATACTTTTTGATTAGGGTTGGAGCATATTATGGGCATCTGCAAGCACCGCAGCAAAGGCTGGACAAATAGTATTTATCTTTTCTTTTGTTTTAATATGTTAAAATGCTATACAAAGCATCCTGTGTGCATACAGTGCCTTCGAAAAGCTTTCAGACCATCTGCCTTCTTCCACATTTTGTTACCTTACAGCCTTATTCTAAAATGGATTAAATAAATAAAAATCCTCATAAATGTACACACAATACTCCATAATGTCAAAGCGAAAATAGTTTTTTTTTTAAATCTTAGCAAATTTATTAAAAATAAAAAACAGAAATACCTTATTTGCATAAGTATTCAGACCCTTTGCTATGCGACTCGACATTGAGCTCAGGTGCATCCTGTTTCCATTAATCATCCTTGAGATTTTCTACAACCTGATTGGAGTCCACCTGTGGTAAATTCAATTGATTGGACATGATTTGGAAAGGCACACACCTGTCTATATAAGGTCCCACAGTTAACAGTGCATGTCAGAGCAAAAACCAAGCCATGAGGTCAAAGGAATTGTTCGTAGAGCACCTAGACAGGATTGTGTCGAGGCACAACATTTCTGCAGCATTCAAGGTCCCCAAGAATTCTTAAATGGAAGAAGTTTGGAACCACCAAGACTCTTTCTAAAGCTGGTCGCACAGCCAAACTGAGCAATCAGGGGATTGTCACTGACAGAGCTTTAGAGTTCCTCTGTGGAGATGGAAGAAACTTCCAGAAGGACAACCATCTCTGCAGTACTCCATAATCAGGCCTTTATGGTAGAGTGGCCAGACGGAAGCCACTGCTCAGTAAAAGGTACATGAAATCCCACTTGGAGTTTGCCAAAAGGCACCTAAAGACTCACAGACCATGAAAAACATGATTCTCTGGTCTGATGAAACCAAGATCGAACACTTTGGCCTGAATGCCAAGCGTCACATCTGGAGGAATCCTGGTACCATCCCTACGGTGAAGCATGGTGATGGCAGCATCATGCTGTGGGGATGTTTTTCAGTGGCAGGGACTAGGAGACTAGTACTGTTATCATCTCCACCCGGCACAGCTAGAAGAGGACTGGCCACCCCTCAGAGCCTGGTTCCTCTCTAGGTTTCTTCCTAGGTTCCTGCCTTTTTAGGGAGTTTTTCCTAGCCACTGTGCTTCTACATTGGCATTTCTTGCTTTTTGGGGTTTTAGGCTGGGCTCAGGACCTCAGACTGGGTTGAAGGTTCACCTTCCAACAGGATAACGACCCTAAGCACACATCCAAGACAACACAGGAGTGGCTTCGGGACAAGTCTCTGAATACACTTCAGTGGCCCAGACAGAGCCCGGACTTGAACCCGATCTATCTCTGGAGAGACCTGGAAATAGCTGTACAGCGACACTCCCCATCCAACCTGACAGAGCTTGAGAGGATCTGCAGAGAAGAATGGGAGAAACTCTCCAAATACAGGTGTGCCAAGCTTGCACCCAAGAAGCCTCAAGGCTGTAACCGCTGCCAAAGATGCTTCAAGAAAGTACTGAGTGAAGGGTCTGATTACTTGTGTAAATGTGATATTTCAGATTTTGCACGTTTTTTGGTAAAAACAAATAGGCTATATCTGTCCCTAAAAATGCAAATTTTTCTCCTCATATCGTTTTTCAGTGGCTACAGCTGGAGAGACAGGTGTAATTCAGTTAGCAAGCAAGAAATGTGAATCATTTTTCTCGCTAGCTAGCTATGCTGAACTTTAACGACTGTTATCCACAGTTACTATATCTCTTAGTTGTCAATCAAATGTATTTAGCAGGCAGGCAAGATCCCATTCAACTGTCAAAACGTGCGTTGGGACCAGCATGCATTGGTAGGCAAACTGCGGAAGGACGAGCAGGCTACTATTCTCCATCGTTTATCAGTGCAATTGTGATGGCCAACGAGCTGAAAAAGTTTGAGAGGGTTTATCTTACGTTCCCTTGTTAAATTTGAGCTCATCTTGTTTGCATAATAGGCCAACTGTAGCTCTGATTGGCTCCGTAGACACCGGTCCTGGACAAGACAGATGTTTTTATTCAGTTTTGTTTACTGTAATTTCTATTAATTGTCCAAACACACAGCCGTTTTCCAACTTTATATTCTTATAGAATTTTCTTCTTCTTCCTGGGGGTGTATATGAAGAGATTTTAATAAAATTTCATGTTGCTAAAATGCTGTCTGTTCCACTTTAAGGGTTTCAGGTGGCTTATGCAAGTATGTGTGTGTGTGTGTGTGTATGTGTGTGAGTGAGGTGGGTTGTTTTGTGTGTTTGTGTGCATTTTTTGTGCTTGTACTGCATTTGTGTGCTGTGTGCTTACATGCGTGAGTGTGAGCGAAAATGTGTGCGTGTATATACACATAATCTTTTGTCACAGACGCTGTATCTCTGAGTCTGGCAAGCGTGACTAGCACATGTAACAAGAAACATAGGTATATACTGAATGTGCAGACAGTTACAGTATGGATCTAGTCAAGTGGGGGATGATTACTTGAGAATAATCAAATCCCATTTTATGGCACTAAGGACAACGCTGGAGATGAGAAGCAAGTACAGGGAGTGAACATTTAATGGAAAATGGACATCAAACAAAACAAGAACAGGGTCTGGGCGGGAGGAACAAAACGACATGACGACAATAATGCTGACGGGGAACAAACTGAGGAACAAACAGATATAGTAGGGGCAATCAACAACGTGAAGGAGTCCAGGTAAGTCCAGAGAGTGCTGGTGCGCGTAATGATGGTGACAGGTGTGAGTAATGAATGGCAGCCTGGCGCCCTCATGCATCAGAGAGGGGAAGCGGGAGCAGGCGTGACAGTCTCATACATGCCGAATATAACCTTGAAATGCTCACTTACGAGCCCCTAACCAGCAATGCAGAGTTTTTAAAAAGTAAGTAAGTGAAATTGGCTAAATAAATTAAAGGAAAAAAATAACAAGGCTTTATACAGGCGGTACCGGTACCGAGTCGATGTGCAGGGGTATGGGTTAGTAATTGAGGCAATATGTACATGTAGGTAGGGGTAAAGTGACTATGCATAGATAATAAACAGAGAGTAGCAGCAGCTTATGTGAGAAGTGTGAAGGAATGTGAATGTATGTGTGTGTGACGTCAATATGCATGTGTGTGTGTGTGTGTGTGTGTTGAATACATCTCTAAACAATGTGGGCCCGGCCATTTCTTCAGTCACTCTCACTCACATGGCCTGATCTGTTTCCCTGACAAATCAACCCTCCAACTTTTAATTGGGGCTTGAGAATCTGGGCTCGCTCCCGAGCTGCACTTTAATTGGCATACTATAAAATGCCAACTTTAAAACGCATGAGAAAGAAAAACGAGTGAACTTGTGATGTTGGCGCGTGGGGCAGCCTCTGTATCAATTAAACATCCCTCTATTTATTTAGTCTTTTAGTTCCCACCAATTTGATTGACGTCTCTCAGTTCTTTATTTGGGGGGGGGATGACAAAAGGGAGGAGCTGAGGGAGGAGAATTGCTCGGTTAAAAAGGAGGAGAGAGAGGGAGAAGAAGCTCTTGATGGAGGAAGAGAGGGAAGTTTAGATCAAGGACGTCTGAGGTTTAATGTGTAGTTGATGTGACGGAGTGAAATAGGTTGAACTGTAAAGAGGAACTTGACAGAGAGATCTAGGGCTGTCGACTTGTTCGGAGCTTGAAGAACTGCGGATGCTCGATCTGCTGCAGTGCAATCAGTGGAAGTCTCCTAAAACTCCTTTCCAAGTTGGTGTATAATTCACCCTGACTCGCCTTTTTGCAGTTGGTGAAAGTGATGTTAATCAATGCAATGAGGCTCCACTACTAAGGGCTTTATAGACCATACTTTTATTTTTGTATTTTTTATTTAACTTTTATTTAACCAGGTAGGCCAGTTGAGAACAAGTTCTCATTTACAACTGTGACCTGGCCAAGATAAAGCAAAGCAGTGTGACACAAACAACAACCCAGAGTTACACACAGGATAAACAAAAGTACAGCCAATAACACAATAGAAAAATCAATATACAGTGTGTGAAAATGAAGTATGGAGGTAAGGCAATAAATAGGCCAAAGTAGCGAAGTAATTACAATTTAGCAAATTAACACTGGAGTGATAGATGTGCAGATGATGATGTGCAAGTAGAAATACTGGTGTGCAAAAGAGCAAAAAAAGTAAATAAAAACAATATGGGGATGAAGTAGGTAGTTGGATGGGCTATTTACAGATGGGCTGTGTACAGCTGCAGCAATCGGTAAACTGCTCAGATAGCTGAGTGAGGGAGATAAAAGTCTCCAACTTCAGTGATTTTTGCAATTCGTTCCAGTCATTGGCAGCAGAGAGCTGGAAGGAAAGGCAGCCAAAGGAGGTGTTGCATTTGGGGATGACCAGTGTGCTGAGATAAGGCGGAGCTTTACCTAGCAAAGACTTATAGATGACCTGGAGCCAGTGGGTTTGGCAACGAATATGAGAGAGCCAGCAGACGAGAGCATACAGGTCGCAGTGGTATATGGGACTTTGGTGACAAAAACGGATGGCACTGTGATAGACTGCATCCAGTTTGCTGAGTAGAGTGGTGGAGGCTATTTTGTAAATGACATCGCCGAAGTCGAGGATCGGTAAGATGGTCAGTTTTACGAGGGTATGTTTGGCGCGTGAGTGAAGGAGGCTTTGTCTAAATTTAGTTTTGGATTGGAGATGCTTAATATGAGTCTGGAAGGAGAGTTTACAGTCTAGCCTGATATTAGTGTGTAAGTATGTACATCTCAGTGTCATCACCACCTTAAGGCAGAGAGAGAAAACCTGTGTGTGTGTGTGTGTGTGTGTACTCCTGAACCACGTGCCACACACACACTGCCCAGCCTACTCCAGTTGCATTACACTATGCAGGAGGACATAGAATCACTGTTCCCTCCGCTATAGCCCTAAGCCTGAATGTGCCCGTCATGAGGTAAACAAGTCACCTGGCAAAGAGACACACAGATGCCTTTTTTCGTTGTTTTTAACTGACTCGTCACTACATCCCCCCCCAACAGCCGTACGGTAACGTAGTGATCCTGCCACTTGACAGAACCCCTGGTATTCCAGATAGAGACTTGTTAGACAACAAATCACAATCAAATCAAATTGTATTGGTCACATGCACATATTTAGCAGATGTTACTGCGGGTGTAACGAAGTGTTCCTAGCTAGTGTTCCTAACAGTGCAGTAATATCTAAGCCACCCCATTAACATTCACCCCCGGACAACTGACTTGGGGTTGGATTTCTATACTCCCACTGGGGACCCTAACCATTATGAGGAATTTACATAGTTGACCTAAGACCAGTTGGTGAGGTTGAAAAGTAAAGAGAGTGGTGTGTGTGTGTGTGTGTGTATCAGTTGTCCTGGTGTATTTGATGTCCAGCTGGGGGGCACATTGACACTATCCTGATTACTTTCTAGTGGTCATTATAGGTCACAGCTAGCCACACACACACACACACACACACACACACACACACACACACACACACACACACACACACAAGCAAGCAGTATAAAGTAATCTATAGTAATATATTGCACTACAGAGACAATTGAGTATTGCAAGCACACATACATTACCTCATCCACATCCGCACACACCCTGTCCCCCAACCTTTCTCCCTCTGTGATGGGAACCGTGGAAGCAAACCCAACCTTGAACTCAGAGGATATTCCCTGCTGATTGTTGCTGTGTGTGTGTGTGTGTGTGTGTGTGTGTGTGTGTGTGTGTGTGTGTGTGTGTGTGTGTGTGACAAGGGCATATGGGACGTGCTGCAGAGCCTCTTCCCTAGGTACATTATGCAGAGCAGGGTAGGAACACTTGGCACCATGTTCTGTCTGTCTGTCTGTCTGTCTCTGTCTGTCTGTCTGTCTGTCTGTCTGTCTGTCTGTCTGTCTGTTTTCCTCTTTTATTTTATACTATTGAAAACAGTGATGAATAGAGAAATAAGCAAAAGCCTTAGGAAACTGTCTCTTCTACCACTCTGCAACAGTACACAAATTGTTTCACATTTTTCAACAACATTGCAGCAAGGCCCCCAAGGCAAAACGGAGCCTCAAATCACATGAAGTAATAAGGGACCTTTTATCCCAAACAACAGAGATGGTGTGGGGGTTAGAGAGAGGGTGCCTAGGGGTTATATATGTTGGGGTTATATATGAAGGGGTGCCTAGTCAGTGGGTGTCAATGTATGTAGGGTAGATAGACAATAAGATCTGGTTATATCTTGTTCTTGTGTACAGATCCAGGATTAGCTTATACATCCTGAATTCTAACCTTAAACATTAAGGGATGGGGGGGGGTTAAAACTGACATGAGATCAGTATCTTGGGCCAACATCCTTTGACTTGATAGACAGACAGGGGCAGCTGGCTGAGGGGGATACAGACAGAGGCACTGGGACTGATATGAAAGACAGATAGTGGCAGTTGTGGGACAGGGTGTGTGTGTATGTGCTGCACGTAGGTGTGTGTGCAGGGGGAGGGTGTCAGACGGCAGGCTGGAGTGGGTGACAGATAATAGTTGTAGGGTTCAACCCACAGGGGTGGAGATTATAAACAAGGCAGAGGCTGCCCCGCCCCCTCTTCCACAGAGCTAAAAATCCAAATTATGTTTTGGGCATTTGTTTCTTTACCTGTACGTTACGGACACATTTTTGTGGTCACCCTCCCTTCACACATTTCTCACTGTCGATGGTGAATGTTAAATCTTCAAGATTTACCGGTGAAACGTCCATGCAGTATCTGTTTGATCTCCATCAGTTTCATGGAAATATACATTTATATGTTCTGAGTTATATGTACACTGTCGTTTTGAAGTACAGTGCTGTTTTGGACAGTGAGTGAATGTTGGAGCAGATTGAGTTAAAACACTGTAGCATACCTGCGTTTTGGTTCAATCAAAGCATAGATTTTGCCTTGGGGCACATGTTGTTGTCGGACGATAGGAAAAAAAGGACAGTAATGCTCGGTTCTATAATTATTTGATCATTCAGACATTGAGTCAGCTTTGATCAACTCCATTAAACACCTTTCTCCATTCATCACTGAGATTGAGCAGAGTAGCTTGTTCTCTGGGCAGAAGAATGAGATGAGCAGAGACTGTGCGTACCGTAGAGAATATCACTCGTGCATAAGCTTTAAACCTTTAGCTATTGGGAAGAGGGTTCCAGAGATTTCGGATCCACAGCCACTCCATATAAAGGGGTTTACATAGACAATGGTAGTCAGGGCAGTTGTGGTAAATAGGTCGAATGTACAGTGTGGATGGAGGTACAAATACAGGTAAAAGAGTGGAAGTGCCATGATGTAAATAAGGTTATAATCCTGTCCTATAGCTCCCCTTCGCTCCCCTTCTTCACTTTTCTCTCCTCCCTCTCACCCCCCCCCCCATCCCCGTTCCAGCCTGTTTTGGCAAAGGCAAGTTAAGACGCTCCCAAGAATGTGACTAGCGTTCGGAAAACAAATCCAACTCTTTTTCTTTCTTCTACCCCACTGTCTTTTTTAAGGTAGATCTATCAAGCGTCTCAAGCCTGGGTACTTCCAAGAGGAAAATAAAGGGATTTGAATGGGTCAAACCTGCTACGGGTCAGCCCCCCTCCTTTCCGGTCCCTTGACTTGATGGAGCACAACATATTTTTCAACGCACCTAACCCCTTGACATGGTTGTTCTCCCACAGTCCACCTTAACAGAAAGCCATTGCGTGAAAACATACATTCTGTACTTAGTTTGTTTTTGTTCTGTTGTTGTTTTTATATGGCAACTTCCCACCCCTCTGTTCATCATTTCCGAACAGCAATTGGAAATTGTAGTGAACTACACTCAGGGAATGACTTCATATTTGTACCTTCAACAGTCTTTGGCAAACCCTGCTACGCTATTGGGCGATACGCCATAACTTTCCATTGGAACCAAATAGAGAGAGAGAGGGGACATTGAGTGTTCTTCTCAAGTTTCAACACAAAGAATCCCACTGTCTGACCGACTGCGTGTTTCTACAACAACGAGTTTGTTTATAGTTTGGATAAATCCATTTCACAAGACTCACTAAATCGCTGAATACAGTTGAGAACAAATATATTGCCACCCTTGCACTTTTGAAATGAAGCATTCTATGAAAATAACACCCTCTCTATAATCAAACATGGGGAGGTTTGATAATGCTGTGGGGTTGCTTTGCTGCCTCTGGTACTGGGGACATTGAATGTGCGCATGGCATCATGAAATCAGTAGATTCTCAAGGTGTTTTGTAGTGCAATGTTCAACCCAGTGTCCAAAAAACTAGGTCTATACTGAAGGTTGTGGGTCTTCCAGAACGACACCGACCTCAAACACACATCAAAAGCACCCTGGAATGGTTCAAGAAGAAACGCTGGACGGTTCTCGAGTGACCGTGAAAATTCCAGATCTGAACCACATCCATAAACTATGGGTGAGATCTGAAAACAGCAGTTGGTGGAGGGCACCCCTCAAACATTGAAAAATTAGAACAGTTTGCTGTTGCCAGTAGAATGGTGCAGCAAGCTCATTGACGGCTTCAAGAAGCATTTGTCTGCAGTTATATTGGCCAAAAGCTGTGCAACCAAGTACTAGCTCTGGGGTGCCAATAATTTTGTCCATGCCATTTCCATTTACTTTCTAAATTAAAATGGTAAACTTTACAAAAATACATTGGTTCTGCAATGTTGAAAATCCAATAACAAGGTGTGGTGACCTGAAGTTATTTTCAATTTCAAATTATTTTAGAAGAAATAGGGAATTTGCAAGGGGGCAGTATACAGTTGAAGTGGGAAGTTTACATACACCTTAGCCAAATACTTTTAAACTCAGTTTTTGACAATTACTGACATTTAATCTGAGTAAAAATTCCCTGTCTTAGGTCAGTTAGGATCAACACTTTACTTTAAGAATGTAAAATATCAGATTAATAGCAGAGTTAATTATTTAGTTCAGCTTTTATTTCTTTCATCACATTCCCAGTGGGTCGGAAGTTTACATACACTCAATTAGTATTTGGTAGCATTGCCTTTAAATTGTTAACTTTGGTCAAACGTTTTGGGTAGCCTTCCACAAGCTTCCCACAATAAGTTGGGTGAATTTTGGCCCATTCCTCCTGACAGAGCTGGTGTAACTGAGTCAGGTTTGTAGGCCTCCTTGCTCGCACACACTTTTTCAGTTCTGCCCACACATTTTCTATAGGATTGAGCACATTTCTCCAAAAAGAACGATCTTTGTCCCCATGTGCAGTTGCAAACCGTAGGCTTTTTTATGGCGGTTTTGGAGCAGTGGCTTCTTCCTTGCTGAGCAGCCTTTCAGGTTATGTCGATATAGGACTCGTTTTACTGTGGATATAGATCATTGTGTACCTCCAGTATCTTCACAAGGTCCTTTGCTGTTCTGGGATTGATTTGCACTTTTCACACCAAAGTACATCCATATCTAGGAGACAGAACACGTATCCTTCCTGAGAAGTATGACGGCTCCATGGTCCCATGGTGTTCATACTTGCATACTACTGTTTGTACAGATGAACGTCGTACCTTCAGGTGTTTGGAAAATGCTCCCAAGGATGAACCAGACTTGTGGAGGTCTACAATTGTTTTCCTAGGTCTTGGCTGATTTCTTTTGACTTTCCCATGATGTCAAGCAAAGTGGCACTGAGTTTGAAGGTAGGCCTTGAAATACATCCACAGGTACACCTCCGATTAACTCAAATGACTACAATTAGCCAATCAGAAGCTTCTAAAGCCATGACATAATTTGCTGGAATTTTCCAAGCTGTTTATAAAAGGCACAGTCAACTTAGTGTATGTAAACTTCTGACCCACTGGAATTGTGATACAGTGAATAAGTGAAAAAATCTGTCTGTAAACAATGTTGGAAAAATGACTTGTGTCATGCACAAAGTAGATGTTCTAACCGACTTGCCAAAAATATAGTTTGTTAACAATACATTTGTGGAGTGGTTGAAAAACAAGTTTTACGTTTTAATGACTCCAACCTAAGTGTGCGTAAACCTCTGACTTCAACTGTATTAGTCCACAACTGTATAATGCCTAAATTACATTAGATGAATAACAAACTAAACACTTTAAAAGCCTTCATCAAGATCATGGTTAGTGTGGATGACGGATCACCACCTCAAGCTGAACCTCGGCAAGACGGAGCTGCTCTTCCTCCCGGGGAAGGACTGCCCGTTCCATGATCTCGCCATCACGGTTGACAACTCCATTGTGTCCTCCTCCCAGAGCGCTAAGAACCTTGGCGTGATCCTGGACAACACCCTGTCGTTCTCAACCAACATCATGGCGGTGGCCCGTTCCTGTAGGTTCATGCTCTACAACATCCGCAGAGTACGACCCTGCCTCACACAGGAAGCGGTGGATTACTGCAACTCGCTGTTGGCTGGGCTCCCTGCCTGTGCCATTAAACCCCTACAACTCATCCAGAACGCCGCAGCCCGTCTGGTGTTCAACCTTCCCAAGTTCTCTCACGTCACCCCGCTCCTCCGCTCTCTCCACTGGCTTCCAGTTGAAGCTCGCATCCGCTACAAGACCATGGTGCTTGCCTACGGAGCTGTGAGGGGAACGGCACCGCAGTACCTCCAGGCTCTGATCAGGCCCTACACCCAAGCAAGGGCACTGCGTTCATCCACCTCTGGCCTGCTCGCCTCCCTACCATTGAGGAAGTACAGTTCCCGCTCAGCCCAGTCAAAACTGTTCGCTGCTCTGGCCCCCAATGGTGGAACAAACTCCCTCACGACGCCAGGACAGCGGAGTCAATCACCACCTTCCGGAGACACCTGAAACCCCACCTCTTCAAGGAATACCTAGGATAGGATAAGTAATCCTTCTCACCACCCCCCCCCCTTAATGATTTAGATGCACTATTGTAAAGTGGCTGTTCCACTGGATGTCAGAAGGTGAATTCATCAATTTGTAAGTCGCTCTGGATAAGAGCGTCTGCTAAATGACTTAAATGTAAATGTAATGTAAATGTTGCAAAATTCCAGGAACTTCCAATAAATTCCCTGCTTTTCCAGAAATCCTGGTTGGAGGATTCTGGATTTCCTGCTTATTCCTTCCTGATTCCGGGAATCCTCCAACTGGGATGTCGGGAAAACAATGGAATTTATTGAAAGTTCCTGGAATTTTGCAACCCTAACCATGGGGAGAACAGTGAATCAGGGACCAGATGTATTTCACCTCTGTGTATGTTCATCTCGCACAGTAATGGGGGTTGTCTCTCGTTCTATAAATCACACACACAAATCAATTGAATCACCTACATACACGTGTGCACCAACACACAAACTATATCCCATATCCTCATAGATGGGACAAGATAGAAGGACTGACATGACCTCTAAGGGAGGTCAGGACATGCAGGTACGCTATGCTTTATTGTGTGTCTTTATTTCATGGTCACAAAGTGGAGGCTAGCTGAGCATTGGCAGACACTCAGATCAGCAGGTACACTTTTATGAATGGGGTAGCCAGGCCAAGTTTCAGCATGGATACAAAGGGAATTCCTCCGCCAGTGTGTGTGTGTGTGTGAGTGATGTCATTAACAAGGGCAGCCATGGGTTTGTGTGTGTGTGTGACATCAGCCAGGTTGGGAATATGAGGCCGGGGGCTGTGCGGGGTATTCTTTTTTACAATATATAGTATCAGATTGACAATATCGCAATATTATTTTTGCGTTAGTTGGCTGTACCTGCACCAAAACCACAGTATGCCAATTTGTTTTCAGAAATTGTATTTCCCTGACTGATCAAAACTAATTTTCTCATTATTCTCTCATCCCTCAAAAGATATATAGTGAGCAATAATTTAGGACCATGGAATCGCAATAAAATCCCAGTCGCAATATATATATAAATATATTTTATTGCGATTCCATGGTCCTAAATTATTGCTCACTATATCTCTAGAATCGTGAGAATCACAATACATATCGTATCAGAACTTAAGTGGTTAGAGCGTTGGACTAGTAAACGAAAGGTTGCAAGTTCGAATCCCCGAGCTGACAAGGTACAAATCTGTCGTTCTGCCCCTGAACAGGCAGTTAACCCACTGTTCCTAGGCCGTCATTGAAAATAAGAATTTGTTCTTAACTGACTTGCCTAGTAAAATAAAGAAAAAATGTAAAAAGTATGGTGATAATATCGTATCGTGAAGTCACTGCCAACTGTGTGGGCCGAAAGCTTAAACCATGGCACGCTCACACACAGTAACCTCTTCTAACTGTGCCAGCGATCAAGGCAGTATGGGTTGACATGACGACAGCCCCAGGTGGTGACTCCATCTAGCCCACGCTGTGGGGTAGGAAGGATCTAGGGAAAGTCCCCTGGTCCATAACATGCCAACCAACACTCCCTTATTTACTAGGCAGATGTGAACAGAGCACAATAATGAATTTACTGCTGTCCCCGACTAAAAACAATCATCTTGGTCGACCGAGAGTAATCTGTTCTTTCGACCAATCGATTGGCCAACATTTTTAAACGTGTATTTTTCCATATATTAGACATATTCTTTGTGTTTTTATCCAATCAACTATATGCACTGAGCTTGTATGATGCTTTATGCACACTGTTTCATTAAATAATTAAGAAACACAAATGACAAGAGGGAATCCGACCACAATTGATTTGATTGTGCCGGGCCAGGCTCAGACTCTTCTGACTGAAACGTTCTGTTATCTAAATCCCTAATTTGTTTAGGAAAAACATTCCCTATTCCTTCAGCCCTTGCTCTCTTTACGGGACACATTTATGCATTGCCTTCATGTGACTAATAGGGCCTGACCTATAGCATGTCATAATTACATCAATACATTGGTTTTAACAAACTCCAGAACACGTGTGACAGCAAAATGGATGCAGAGGACGTGACAAATAAACTTGAAACTGGGGAATGTTTACTGGTTGCTCGGGAGGTAAAGGGGAAGTCGGATATATGGAATACATTTGAGTAGTAATGGAAAATACTGGTGATCAAGGAAACGAAGGAGCAAGGCCTGTGTGCATATTATGTGTGCCAAACAGGTGCTCTTCGATTACAATATAATTTTTCTGAAGATTTGGAACAATGTAAACAACAATAAATAAAGCATACGCGTACCAGAAAGTCTGTTGTAAAGTTGTTTTGCTTTTTTGTAAAGCCGTTATTACAGCAAAGACCAAAAACTGTCGCATTCATTTGTGAAAGCAATTTCTGAAATTGAATATTCATTGTGTACGCAAATTACTCACGGGCCTCTTCAATATTTTATTTTAAATCATGAATGACTCGAATGCTCTGTGATGATATGAACAAATTAATGATTGATACAGTAGCCTATAGAAGAATTGAAATGTAGGCCTAAGTAAGTTACGGTATCAAGACTAAACAGGATGCGCTCTTAGGCCTGGTGGTTATACAAGGCTGCTATAATAAGCCTAGCAATGATAACGACGTGACTTATTATTAGAATGATGATCATAACAACAATAGTAATCATAAAAATAAGAAGGACATCAAGAAAAAAAGAGGGTTATTATTGTTATTATTATAAATATTATGTTTCTGATCATTTGGAACAGTGTCAACAACACTAAATAAATTATAAGTAATAACAGAGAGGCTGTTCAAATGAAAAAACGTGTAAAGCCTTAATTACAGCATAGCAAAGATTAAAAACAGACAAACTTGTGAAATTGTTTATCCAACATGTTGTGGTTACGTTAGGCTTGGTGCTCACGGAATCAGTAGGCTATTAAACAAACACTCAAACAGAAGCAGGAGGTTTTATTTCTGTAGACATACAAAACCAGTCAAAAGATTGGATACAGCTACTCTTTCAAGGGTTTTTCTTTATTTTTACTATTTTCTACATGGTATAATAATAGTGAAAACATCAACACTATGAAATAGAACATATGGAATGGAAGTTAAAGTGTTAAACAAATCAAAATATATTTTATATTTTGAGATTCTTCGAAGTAGCCACCCTCTTCCTTGATGACAGCTTTGCACAGTCTTGGCATTCTCTCAACCAGCTTCATGAGGTAGTCACCTGGAATGCATTTCAAGTAACAGGTGTGCCTTGTTAAAAAGTTAATTTGTGGAATTTCTTTCCTTCTTAATGCATTTGGGCCAACCTGTTGTGTTGTGACAAGGTAGGGGTGGTATACAGAAGATAGCCCTATTTGAATAAAGACCCTGACCATATTATGGCAAAAACAGCTCAAATGAGCAAAGACAAACGACAGTCCATCATTACTTTAAGACATGAAGGTCAGTCAATATGGAACATTTCAAGAAATTGCAGTCGCAAAAACCATCAAGCTCTATGATGAAACTGGCTCTCATGAGGATCACCACAGGAAAGGAAGACACAGAGTTACCTCTGCTGCAGAGGATAATTATAATTACAAGAGTTACCAGCCTCAGAACTTGCAGCCCAAATAAATGCTTCAGAGTTCAAGTAGCAGACACATCTCAACATCAACTGTTCAGAGGAGAACATCATGAATCAGACCTTCATGGTCAAATTGCTGAAAATAAACCACTACTAAAGAACACCAGTAATAAGAATAGACTTGCTTGGGCCAAGAAACAGGAGCAACGGACATAAGACCTGTGGAAATCTGTCCTCTGGTCTGATGAGTCCAAATGGTCAATTTTTGGTTCCAACCGCCGTGTCTTTGTGAGACGCAGAGTAGTGTGGTTCCCACCGTGAAGCATGGAGGAGGTGGTGTGGGGGTGCTTTGCTGGTGACACTGTCTGTGATTAATTTAGAAATCAAGGCACACTTTATGAGCATGGCTACACACAGCGTTCTACAGCGATACGCCACCCCATCTAACTCCGCTGCTCCCTCTGCCACATTGTTCTCAACACCAATATGCTGGTTAACTTTGCTATTATGCACTTAGCAACATGGAAAAGGCGGCAATTCAACAGCGCACTGATGTTTCAGCGCTGCGGACAGCGAGTGCTATCCAATGCAGGAGAAAGAGCATTTGATATAAAATAATATTATTTGTATTAGTGTTGCACCATTGTTCTTATGTAACATAACCCTATACAATTTCAGTAGCACATATTAAGTGTGATGGACTGTGCCATCTACACGGCCTCCACAATGGATTTGTTCACTCAGAAAAGGCACTAATCAGAAAGGTGTCTTGTACAGTCGTGGCCAAAAGTTTTGAGAATGACTCAAATTTTAATTTGCAAAGTCTGCAGCCTCAGTTTGTATGATGGCAATTTGCATATACTCCAGAATGTTATGAAGAGTGATCAGATGAATTGCAATTAATTGCAAAGTCCCTCTCTGCCATGCAAATGAACTGAATCACAAAAAAACATTTCCACTGCATTTCAGCCCTGCCACAAAAGGACCAGCTGACATCATGTCAGTGATTCTCTCGTTAACACAGGTGTGAGTGTTGACGAGGACAAGGCTGGAGATCACTCTGTCATGCTGATTGAGTTCAAATAACAGACTGGAAGCTTCAAAAGGAGGGTGGTGCTTGGAATCATTGTTCTTCCTCTGTCAACCATGGTAACCACGTGCCGTCATCATTGCATTGCACAAAAAGGGCTTCACAGACAAGGATATTGGTGCCAGTAAGATTGCACCTAAATCAACCATTTATCAGATCATCAAGGAGAGCGGTTCAATTGTTGTGAAGAAGGCATCAGGGCACCCAAGAAAGCCAGGACCGTCTCCTAAAGGTGATTCAGCTGCAGGATCGGGGCACCACCAGTACAGAGCTTT
This sequence comes from Oncorhynchus masou masou, assembly GCF_036934945.1. Classification (NCBI taxonomy): domain Eukaryota; kingdom Metazoa; phylum Chordata; class Actinopteri; order Salmoniformes; family Salmonidae; genus Oncorhynchus; species Oncorhynchus masou. The sequence goes on along the minus strand of NC_088229.1, from coordinate 60,820,960 downwards.
CTCAGGAATGGCAGCAGGCAGGTGTGAGTGCATCTGCACGAACAGTGAGGTGAAGACTTTTGGAGGATGGCCTGGTGTCAAGAAGGGCAGCAAAGAAGCCACTTCTCTCCAGGAAAAACATCAGGGACAGACTGATATTCTGCAAAAGGTACAGGGAATGGACCGCTGAGGACTGGGGTAAAGACATTTTCTCTGAATCCCCTTTCCGATTGTTTGGGGAATCCAGAAAAAAGCTTGTCGGGAGAAGACAAGGTGATCGCTACCGTCAGTCCTGTGTCATGCCAACAGTAAAGCATCCTAAGACGATTCATGTGTGGGAATGCTCTCAGCCAAGGGAGTGGGCTCACTCACAATTTTGCCTAAGAACACAGCCATGAATGAAGAATGGTACCAACACATCCTTCGAAAGCAACTTCTCCCAACCATCCAGGAACAGTTTGGTGATGATCAATGCCTTTTCCAGCATGATGTAGCACCTTCCCATAAGGCAAAAGTAATAACTCAGTGGCTCTGGGAACAAAACACCAATATTTTGGGTCCATGGCCAGGAAACTCCCCAGACCTTAATCCTATTGAGAACTGGTGGTCAATCCTCAAGAGGCAGGTGGACAAACAAAAACTCACAAATGATGACAAACTCCAAGCATTGATTATGCAAAAATGGGCTGCCATCAGTCAGGATGTGGCCCAGAAGTTAATTGACAGCAAGCCAGGACAGATTGGAGAGGTCTTGAAAAAGAAGGACCAACACTGCAAATATTGACTCTTTGCATCAACTTCATGTAATTGTCAATAAAAGCCTTTGACACTTATGAAATGCTTGTAATTATACTTCAGTATTCCATAGTAACATCTGACAAAAATATCTAAAGACACTGAGGCAGCAGACTTTGTGAAAATTAATATTTGTGTCATTCTCAAAAAATTTGGCCACGACTGTACACAATTCTTTAAAAAAAAGTTGTTGCTACTGCTCGACCAAAGAAATCTCGGTCGACCAACAGCCTATCAACCAAACAATCGACCAGTCGACTAAATGGGGTCAGCCCTTAAATTAATTACAAGTGCGCACATAAATACACGTTTACAAACGCACTCTGACATTCTGACGCACAGCCACTTTTACAACGAACATTTGATTTACAGACATGTAAATTACACACATAAAATACACACACACACACACACACCCCACCATGAGCAGTCCACCAAGAAGTTGTCCAGGTCCCACAGTTACGGTGCAGTCCAGTGAAACACTACCAATTGTTCCTGTGCTGTGTGTACAAACAGGCCAGAGGAGCCAAACACAGGCCACAACTCAAAAAAAAAAAACAGGCTCGGGCCAAGAACATAAACATAAATAAATAAAATTATAGGAATAAATGTGTGTAAATGTATCAAGAAAAATAGAAAAACCTCGACAAATTGGGATGAGTTCGTGAGGTTTATCCAGGCAAGCCTCCAAGGAAGGGATTGAGACATTGCCCAGAGTTGTGAATTTTGCATCTCAGCCCTCTCAGGGTGTGTTTGTGTGTGTGTTGTCATTGTAAACAAGCGTACCCCACACAGATGCACTATCACTGGTCTATATCATACAGGTTAACATACAGTATACCACACACACACACCCTACAGCTCCTGTCACCTTTCAAAACAAAAAGGAGGCCACCTCTATAATGACCAATAAAAGATATATAGTAATAGTGCTGGTAGGAGGGGAAAATCCACACACACACACACACACACACACACACACACACACACACACACACACACACACACACACACACACACACACACACACACACACACACACACACACACACACACACACACACACACAGACAGCTGTAGAGCCCCCCGCCCAAGGGCCGGTTCCTACAGGGGATCGAGGTGTGTGTGTGTGTGTGTGTCCCGGTCCCTTCCCCTCTGGTGTGGATGTAAAGGATCCCAGTGAAAGGGAAGAAGGTGGTGGGCTTGGCAGGCGCAGGCGGTTGGAAGGTGATTTGCTTGGCAATGCTTGTGGATCAGGCCGGGGCGGACCACTCTCTCTCTAACGCCTGTGTGGTCCTGGATCAGATTAGCACCCCGGGCCTCTTAAAACACACACACACAAATAGACGCAGACTCGCAGGTATACACAGATGTGCGCACACACACAGACACTTTGATACACATACAAATCTGCTCTCAAACACACACCCACACTCAGAAATACAACAATAGACACACACACATGCACACACACACACTTTATCAACTCGGACAGATCACCGAACACATACTCTACAGTCAGACAGAGCGACCAATAGAAAACAAACAGACAGAGTGGCCAATAGAAAACAGATAACTGAGAAGAAAAGCAGAGGAAAGCAGATTTAGGAAGGAAAGCAAAGGGGACGAGGGTGGGGTTTTCATGGCAAATTGCCCTGAGGTTATTTAACCACCACTTTTCCATGCGTTCTCCTGTTCTCATTTCATGTCCCCCCCAGCCTGTGTGTGATTATGTGTGGCATTACATATGTATTTCAGAGTCGACACGTGTGTATACTGTCTGGTATTTTCTCTGTCTGTGATCTCCTATGTGTAGGAGTATACCTATATTTTTCCTGTCTTTCTGTGTGTGTGTGTGTTGGTGCTCGTGCAATGGTCTTCTACGTATTTGTTTGTGCATGGCTATTTGCTTAGAAAGCCTTGGGGGGGGGGGGGGGGCGCTGGCTATTTCCGGCACGTCCAGGTCTGTGTGAGCCTAATTCATGTCTGGGGTTGTATGTCAGGGCAAGTACAGCTCTGTGTGAAGAGTATGGGTCTATTTATTAATGTGGAAACACATTCTCTCTCCCCCCCCCTCCATGGATATTGAACTGCAGTGATATTGAACGGCCGCTATACCTAAGAGTGTGCTTGTCTTCCAGTTTCCTTCCCCAGCGCGCCAATGCAGCTGGACAGAAGGTTGTTGGCTAACGAGCGCTCGCTAACAACACGAGGAGCTATTGTTATGACATCAGTGGGTTCCGTTTGAAGGAATATGGATGGGAGGGGAAGGGATAGTTGGGGATTCCCAAAAGATTTGCGGTGAGACAGACAGCACTCGCTGTACACATGAAAAAACACTCTAGGAGCTCAGATGCAATAATTGAATGAGCTATTAACCAACGTTTTTGAAAGACAAGCTGTCTTCATTAGGGTATAATGACAAACACAGAGGGTCACTAGTTTATATAGTGTCAAAGGACACACACAGGTGTCTGTAATCATGGCCGGGTGTGGCCTGATATCATTGGGTAGCTCTCAGATATAAACAGAACATACAAAAAGCATGAATGGAAAGCAATACGATCATAAAATACACAATTTGCCTACATAGACCTACAAACATTTACAATGAATAGCAAAAACACAATAATCACCAAAATGGCTTCAGATCAAAGTCTACGTTGAGAGCGAAGGGAGCAAGGGTCTTTAAGTTAATGATCCAGGCAGCCTCTCGTTTTAACAATAAATTGTCAAGGTTACCCCCTCTCTGATATAACGTGGAGACGAAATCGAGCGGTTAGCTTCCAAAAAGTGGGCCGCAACTGGGTACGTCGAGTTTTTGCACCTAATGGTGCAACGATGCTCCGAGATTCGTACTTTTAATTTGCGCTTCGTTTCCCCCCACAGAATTTTTTACCACAGTTTTAAGATTTACCACAAGTTTTAAGATAAATAAGTGCCTTAGTGGAGCATGTGATAACACCTTTGATTGGGATCTGTTTCACTGTTTGGGGGTGTTTGAAGGATCTACATTTATAAGTGCCATTGCATTTGAGCACAGACATTACACTTGTAGTTTCCATCCGGTAGAGGCACAAATAGACAACGTTGTGCAGGGATATTTTGGGGTGGTAAATCAGAGTATGCCAATTGATCTCTGAGATTTCTACCCTGAGAGAATAGGACCAAGGAAGGGTTCGAAAACACATTACCAAGACTGTCATCGGATCAATGTTTGTGAACGATTCCCTTAATTTGTTCAGAGCACTTTGAATAGCGGGTAAAATAATGCTTTTTGCGAGACTGTCCTTGAAAGAGATCATGTCTCAATTTGTTGAGAATTTTCTCAACAGCAGTATTAACCCGACCCTTTTTCTACCACCTCTCCTTGAATTTTCTTTATGTCCTTTGACACTATATAAAGTAGTGACCCGCAGTGTTTGTCATTATACCCTGACGAAGACAGCTTGTCTGCCGAAAACGTTGGTTAATATTACATTTTTGCATCTGAGCTCCTAGAGTGTGTGGCTCTCCTTTTCTTTTTCAAGTGTTCTTCTCGCCAACCCGCACCTCGCCCCAACAGGTGTGCGTTTCCTTTGCCTCCAGAGCACTCCCTGTACAACCTTAATATTTTGGTGTTTGTGTGTGTGCGTTTGTACGCTCGGCATTGCCATGGCGACACATTAGCATCTCTGTAATGATCCTATGGTAGGCTGTCGTACCATGGTAAGCTGTGGCTCTAGGAAGACAACTATAGCTACTCTACAGTTCACTCTTCGCTAGGCCTATACCACATCAAAGGAATTCCTATATATGAGTGGCACAGGCTAACGCCAGCACAGCGAAACCAATGGCATAGCCTAGCGACAAGTAGCCTAGCAACAAGTAGCCTAGCGACAAGTAGCCCAGCGACAAGTAGCCTAGTGCAGTGTTTCCCAACCCTGGTCCTCCGGTACCCAACAACAAAACACAGATTCGTTGTAGCCCTTGACAAACACACCTCATTCAACTTATTGAGGGCTTGATGATTCGTTGACAAGTTGAATCAGGGGTGCTTGTCCAGGGTTAAAATCTAAATGGTGTTCTGTTGGGGGTACTGGAGGACCAGGGTTGGGAAACACTGGCCTAGCGTTTAAGAGTTTTGGACCAGTAACCGAAAGGTCACTAGTTTGAATCCCCGAGCCGACTAGGTTGAGAAATCTGTCGATGTGCCCTTGAGCAAGGCATTTAACCCTAATTGCTCCTGTAAGTCACTCTTGATAAGAGCGTCTGTTAAATGACCAAAATACAAATGGCCTACAGTACGGCAAACTAAACATACCCTTTAGACTCAATGTTCCAGACAAACCCACATTTAATTAGAATGAGGAAGGTTGGGAACAGAATGTACACAATTCAGTGTTCTTCCACACACACAAAACAGACGTGCTGGAATTCAATCAAAGGGTTTGAGTGAATTCAGCCCGCCGAGTCTGATAGCATTCAAATAAAAAATAATGACGTTGACAAAAGGTGAGTTTGTAATTGAAGAGCACATGAAGTTAATTAGGAGTGAAACTGCAACCTCTACTCAGTCTGCAGAGCAGCAGGTTTCTAGTACCGTCAGTCGCGAGCTGAATCACAGAGCAGTGGAGGGAGTTCTGCTGCTCGGCCAGGTGTGTGTGGGGGAGGTTGTGGAGATTGTGTGGGAGACATTGGGACGAGGTAGAAAGACTCCTTCAACCTAGGTAGCCTGGCGTTATCGGAAAGGAATCCCGCGCTGTTCTGCGGGCAGGCCGGACGGTTTTTGACAAGATCGAGTACAGCAGAAATGACTTTTCCTAGAAGGCGAGGAGAACTTACGCAGCAGGTTAGGAGAATGAACGTAGCAGGTTAGGAGAATGAGGTTACGGTTAGGAAAAGGGTCAGGGTTAGCTTAAATCATAGCCAGAAACAGGCCTTCTCTCGGAACAGCGTTTGTTTCCATGAACGCAATTCTGGGTAACCTGATTGTCATCAATTGTCATCTCACCACCAATAGAAAAGCTCTGACTCAGAGTAGGAATTCTTAAATGAGAGCTGACGGTGAGTTCCCACAGAGAAGAACCACTCAAACTAAGTAATTACAGGCACAGTAAAAAAAAATTGAGACGTCATATCACTACTAGAAAGTGAATTTGTCTTTCCCCAACCTTTACTACACGAGTGGCGCTTTATTTCACGGTAGAGAAATGACCAGGCATTTTCCTTTTGAATGACATGCTACAACTGTGATGATGAACAAACAGTTGTTCACATCGTTAAGTGAACACACATCATGTACACACACACACACACACACACACACAGAGCCAGGTCGTCATTCTAAATAAGAATTTGTTCTAATTGACTCGCCTGGATAAATAAAGGTTAAATAAACACTTTGTGAGATCTGTGTTCAAACGTGAACGCTTCAATAATGAAACATACAAACCTTTATGTAAACACACAAACCACCACAAACACTTGTGCAGGTGTGCATAAATCGAAACATGCACACACACAAACAGACATGTATAAGGGCTAAGGGTGTATTCACACACACAGCTATATGCAGTGCTGCCACACACACACTAAAAGGTCTGGGGGGTGAGTAAGCTCCAGTACATTGTTCTGCTTCACGGTCTGTCCTATTTACGATCTCGAGAGAAACAGTACATAGCTAGAGATCCAAACTTCCTCTCCCTGTCTCACAGACAGACAGACAGACAGACAGACAGACAGACAGACAGACAGACAGACAGACAGACAGACAGACAGACAGACAGAAACAGCAGTGTCAAGGCTGACAACCTTTTGATGTCCTCCTTAAACATGAACACACACACACACACAACCAACTCCCTTAGCCATTCACATAACTCCCAAATGAAAATACAGCTATGCCCTTGATAGCCGTGAAGCATTGGCATGAAAGATTCCTCCGTTCCATACCGTACTGTGTGACTAAATAACTCCCTGTCCACTTAACTAGGCCATGAACTGGCTGGCACATTTATCATCGCATTGGATAGGTGTGTTCTAACATTAGCATGCCAATCCATTCAACAAACTCATTGAACCTCATTCATCACTTTTGAGCAGTACGACTTTCCATGTAAAGGGCTTTTTTACTTAACAAGGTCTTCAGAAACCGAACAGGTAAGCACACAATTCCTGAAATGTGTGATTCATGTTAAGTGGGTTTTGTGAATACGTTTACCTACTTGATAAATGAGGCTGTTTAGCAGAGCTGAGGCGCCACAGTGTAATACCCTAACCTGACCTATAGGGGACAGTGTGGGGCAGGAGGAGGGGCGACCCTACCACAGCTCCACCTGTTGCAGCCCTGGTCAGTAGCCTGAGGAAATACTACCTAAATCCCAAATAGACCCCTAGCCTCTACTCCCTAGCCACTCCTTTAGATCTGAGAGGATTGAATGTGTGGTTGAAGTGGAAGCAAATTGGTGACAATTCCAGCCAGTCAACCACAAGGTCAGATTAGGCATATTACCATAATGCCCACCTACCCAATACTTTCTTGTCTACGGGATGACTAGGGTCTAGGGTTTGATATAGAATCCAGTAAAATAGAGAGGAATTTTGAAATTGACACAGAGTGACTAAAGCAGCAGCTCAAGCATCTATTTAATAAGTATTTCTCACGTCTCTGCATTATGTGTCCCTAATATACTTCGGGGTATTGCAGGCTAGATTTTCCCTCAGGCCTAACCCCTGCTAATGCAATGATATGGAGTCAGGTGGCATAATGTAGTGGGCCACTGGATCACTTGGGATCCGTCTCAAGCCAGCACAGAGATGGTACACAGCCTAAGCTCATTATTAGAGGGATATTGGCCCACGATAATCTTTGCAATACAGCTTATCCATGTGGGAGGAGAGGGGGATGAAGGGAGGGAAGTAGGGAGGGATGGAGAGAGGGAGTGGAGAGGTTTGGTTGGCTCGCTGGGGACAGAGGAGCAGCAGGCATGTGTGATATCTAGCAGGGAGGAGTGGGGGGAGAATACTGTCGCAATTGCAAGTCCGCTGCGCAGGAGAGGCACACACCGCACACACGCACACACGCACACACACACACACACACACACACACACACACACACACACACACACACACACACACACAGACACACACAGACACCCTGATGCTACACTGTGTGTGTGTGTGTGTGTGTGTGTGATCACAGAGACGCCCTGATGCTACACTGTGTGTGTGTGTGTGTGTGTGTGTGTGTGTGTGTGTGTGTGTGGGGGGTATCTATTTCTGAGCTAAATTGGTGCTGCTCTCTGCAAAAGAGAAAAAGAGAGAAAGAAAGAGAGAGAGGGAAAAGAGAGAAGCTTGGAGAGAAGCTCTTTCCCAGTTTCCCCAACTTCTACACATAGACACACACCGCCAGGAAGCAGCCACTGGACAGACCTGGGGAGCGAGACATTCTGGATCACACAGCCAGATCACACAGCCAGCCAGCCAGCCAGGCATCTGTAAACATCATCCATACTATACCACTCCCTCTCTCTCTCACTCCCTCCCTACCTCCCTTTTTACTGCTTACTCGCCAGGATGTGAACGCACAACGCAATGTCCAGTTGAACTATAGGCGGCACTAGGAGAGTTCCCCCTAAAAGGCAAGGGACTCACCACTGCCAACCCCCCCACCCCTCCCCTCCCCTCCTGGAAGGAAGAGAAGAGACTGAATTAGCCATCTGGAAAGCTTCAAGGTTAGTTCAAGTCTGTATGTAGACAATCAACATTAGCAACCCACTTCCAAATCCAAATAAAGACATATCACAAGAAATGAGAAGTCTGGCGAGGGGACATTGCTCTTTATAACAAGTATGACACACAGCCATAACAGAAACGCAAAGCTAACAAACTCCCTTCAACTCTCGCACATCTTTAATGTGTCCTGTCCTAAAAGAAAAAAAATAATCGATGCAAATATGCTCGCTCTCTCTCTCCATCCATCCCTCCCTCCTTCCCTCTTCACCCCTCCACAGAGGACACAGTCTCTTTTGCACTTTACACTGGTCTCTCCCACCTGAACAAGAGGGGAAGTAACTATGTGAGAATGCTGTTCATAGACTACAGATCAGTGTTCAACACTATAGTCCCCTCCAAGCTCATTACCAAGCTGGGGACTCTGGGACTGAACACCTCCCTCTGTAACTGGATCCTGGACTTCCTGACAGGACGGCCCCAGGTGGTGACAGTAGGCAACAACACCTCCGCCACGCTGACACTCAAGTCGGGCCTCTCAAGGGTGTATGCTTAGTCCTCTCCTGTGCAACCTGTTCACCCACGAGTGTGTGGCCGTGCACGACTCCAACACCGTCATCAAGATTGCAGACGACACTACAGTGGTAGGCCTGATCACTGACGTCGACGAGACAGCCCACAGGGAGGAGGTCAGAGACTTGGCAGTGTGGTGTCAGGACATCACATTGATCTGGTATTGGTACTCCCTGTACATAGTTTCAATTTTGTGTATTTTATTCCTCGTGTTCCTTTTATTATTAAGGGCTCGTAAGCAAGCATTTCAAGGTTTAGCCTACACCTGTTGTATTTGGCATGTAACCAATAACATTTGATTTGCCTAGCGTTAGCAGCAGGGTTGTCGCTAGCTAGATGTGAGGACTCGGGAGGACCCAGGTGTTTCTTTGAGCGCTTTAGGAAATAAAACCAAGTGTGCTCGTTTTAGCTCGACCCAGGCACCGGTTGGGCGGGGTTTGCACTTTGCACATTTGACACCATTCTATTGGTCAGAACATGAAAACTCGTGAAGGCTTGTGCAGAGATAACAGGAGATTCTCCTGTAGACCAGTTGCCCGGCAGGTTGGCTCTACATTACTTAAACAACAGACTATTTCCCTGTGGTACCTAAGAGTTGGATAAAGATACAGTACTTTTAAGAGGATTATAAACTGGCTGGTGTAGACAGGTGAACCGCCAGATATCCTGGGCTGCAGTGTTGGGGTTGTTAGCTACAGTAGGTGTGAGTGTGGTGAGAGTGTGTGTGTGTGTGTGTGTGTGTGTGTGTGTGTGTGTGTGTGTGTGTGTGTGTGTGTGTGTGTGTGTGTGTGTGTGTGTGTGTGTGTGTGCGTGCGCACGTAAGTAACTGCATGCTCGTGCGGCCGCACGTGTATCTCCGTCTCATACACACAGGTGTTCTTCCTCTCGCCTTTTCATGTCCCCGCCTCAGAGTGATAGGAGCGAGACTCTGACAGGGTGCGAAAGCCTACATGGAACACAGTGCACACGTGTGAAGGTACAAGCGTGGTGAAACACGTCCTCAGTTTAGGGACTGGCAATGGGTTTATTTCACACAAGAGCGAGGAAACTATTTGAAATGCAATGTGGGGAGGACATTTATAGGACAATCTATAGTAGATTATATAAGTGACACCTGGGATGTATAGGCCACATACACATTATGAACACCTGCTCTTTCCATGACTGACCAGGTGAATCTGGGTGAAAGCTATGATCCCTTATAGATGTCACCTGTTACCTATTAAATCCACTTCAATCAGGGGAGGAGGCAGGTTAAAGATGGATTTGTAAGCCTTGAGATAATTTGAGACATGGATTGTGTATGTGTGTCATTCAGAGGGTGAATGGGCAAGATAAAAGATTTAAGTGCCTTTGAACTGGGTATGCCAGGCACTGAAACGCAGCTGGGTTTTTCACACTCAACAGTTGCCCGTGTGTGTCAAGAATGGTCCACCACCCAAAGGACATCCAGCCAACTTGACACACCATGGGAAGCATTTTTTAATATTTTTTTTTAAACTTTATTTAACTAGGAAAGTAAGTTTTAGAACAAATTCTTATTTTCAATGACGGCCTAGGTACAGTGGGTTAACTGCCTGTTCAGGGGAAGAACGCCAGATTTGAACCTTGTCAGCTCGGGGATTTGAACTTGCAACCTTCCAATTACTAGTCCAACGCTCTAACCACTTGGCTACCCTGCCGCCCCATTGGATTCAACATAAGCCAGCATCCCTGTGGAACACTTTCAACACCTTGTCGAGTCCATACACCGACGAGTTGAGGCTGTTCTGAGGGCAAAAGGGGGGATGCAACTCAATATTAGGATGGTGTCCCTAAATGTTTGGTAGACTCAGCGTATGATACATCTCAAATGTATTGCGGTTATGTGTCCTTTGGTGCCTATTCTCCTGCCTATAACTTCATACTGTACTGCATAGTCTTCTCCATCTATAATGCTGACCGTTGTGAGAGAGCTAAAATGGCCTCTCCGTCCAAAGTGTTCCTTTGGTCAAGGGCAACATCATAAACAAACCCTGCAGAGCTTCCTTAACACTCCAGTGCAGCATTTCTGACGCCTGTACCTTCTACGGCTTAGAGTGGCACTTGTAATTCACACTGACAGACTTCTCCCTCGCGAGTGGGGGTAGAGTTGTTGACATGCCTACCATGTCATGACTCCACCCACACCTAAATAAAATAGGAAAACGATCTATAAAAAGGAAATTGGATGTAGGGTGATATTTGTTATATGGTCTATATCACCTGTAGTTTACTGTACTGGGTGGTATTTGTTATATAGTCTATATCACCTGTAGTTTACTGTACAGGGTGATATTTGCACAGGTTGATTAATCTTGTTATCAACAGCAGATTTGTCCCCAGTGAGATGAGGGCAGTGGAAGGTAGGCCCGTAAATGGCAGGTAATCCAAGAGGGAAAACAAGTAGGCTGCCAGTACATGCAGAGAACTATTTACAGATCATATATACAGTACACTGAATACATACAGTGAGCTCCAAAAATATTGGGACAGTGACACATTTTTAGTTGTTTTTTGCTCTGTACTCCAGCTCTTTGGATTTGACCATCACCATGAGGTTATGTGGGAGATTATCAGCTTTAATTTGAGGATATTTTCATCCATATCAGGTGAAATTCACTTGTGTCTATTAAAGTAGTAAAAGGTTCATTATTTGTGCGTCTGTCACGTTTGTAACAATGATTCGGGAGACAGGCGAGGGAATGCGTAATAGTTTCTTTTATTATACCCCAAATTACGAAGCGCCGTGTCAGGGCACGGGGACGAAGACCAAACAAACACGTAACAAAAACACGGTTGAAACCCAAACAAAAGAACGTGGAGTACCTCTAATAAATAACACACGCGCACAATGATTATCACCGGAGACGAGACACGTAATCATCTGCGCAATCCACAAGAACACCAAAGCCCAAAACACACAGCACAGGTACTCACACGCACCAACGGACATTGTAACAATAATCGACAGCACCACGGTGAACAAAGGGCACATATATACAAATACAATCAGTATCTGAGTAGCGTGGTGCGTAAAACACATGCTAGAAAAATCCGTGGGGAGCGACAGTATCTAGGAGGGGGATCCATTTCCCCTCTTTTTGTAGTAGCAAACAGCCAAAGTCACCCTCTCTCTCATTCCTCTTCACTTTCTCTATTGCTCAGAACTTTAGTTCATTGTGTTGGTGCTGGATGAGGCTCGTTCTCGTCCTTGCGTCTAATAGAGTTTTTGCGTTCCGTGATCCGTGTTCATAAAATCAGCACACAAGAGAGCGCTGTATTCAGCCCGAGACATACTGCTACAAATAACGTTATAATTCTTAGAAAAACATCTAAATACGAAGCTTGACCTTGTCATGTTGTGTACATGAAATGATTAATCCTCTCACTGAATGCTGGTCATAGTGAGACTTAATTCATAGAAAAACACTGAAGTGCATTATCCAAAATGACCATATACACACTAATAATCCCTCCCTATCTGAGTGAGTTGCTTTAGATTAGTCATATCTCAGTGTTGGGCCAGTAACCGAAAGGCCGCTGGTTCGAATCCCTGAGCTGACTAGGTGAAAAATCTCTCGATGTGCCCTTAAGCAAGGCTCTTAACACTAATTGCTGCTGTAAATCGCTCTGGATAAGAGTGCCAAATGACTCAAATGCCAAATGGATCTGTGGGTTGTTCCATGTCATTGCCTAAAAGGAATAGAGAGGGGGGGCTGTTTACTCCAGTGGAGGCTGGTGTCACTTTTTTTAAACATTTATTTTTGTACTTTTTACCCCCAATTGGTAGTCAGAGTCTTGTCCCATCACTGCAATTCCCATACAAAGGTTGAGAGCCATGCATCCTCCGAAACACAACCCTGCCAAGCCACATTGCTTCTTGACACACTGCTCGCTTAACCCGGAAGCCAGCTGCACCAATGTTGGAGGAAACACCGTACAGCTGGCGACCAAAGTCAAAGTGCGTGCGCGCGGCCTGCCACACGGAGTCACTAGAGTGCGATGGGTCAAGGACATTCAGGCCGGCCAAACCCTCCCCTAACCCGGACAGCGCTGGGCCAATTGTGCGCCGCCTCATGGGTCTCCCGGTCGAGGCCAGCTGCGACACAGCAGCGTTGCAGTTCTTGACACAAACCGGTGCGCCTGGCACCTACTACCATACCCAGTTCAAAGACACTCTTTTGTCTTGACAATTCACCCTCTGAATGGCACACATACACAATCCATGTCTCAATTGTCTCAAGGCTTAAAAATCGTTCTTTAACCCGTCTCCTCCCCTTCATCGACACGAATTGAAGTGGATTCAACAAGTGACATCAACAAGGGATCATAGCTTTCACCTCAATGTCATGGAATGTTTTGTGTACTCCGTGTATAGACGAGAGCGAGTATGCAAGGTCACGAGGGCCTGCTGGATGCTATGTTAATGACCCCAGGAATGCATAGTGAATGGATGGATTCGCTTTAGCACTGCGGTACCTTGTGGAACGTACTGCTGCATCGGGGACATCTAAGCCTTCCTGGCTTTCGTCGCGAAAGTCCCCTAGCCTCCGCCGCGCCACCCTAGCTGGCCTTTCTCTGACCCTACTGTCTGCATGCTATAGCTAATCACATTGTACTGGTATATGTAATTATATAGCTCATTAAGCTAAAGCCCAGGGGTCATTACCATTAACTAGCGTGTGCAACTGTTTTGCTACACCAGGCACATCTAAGGCCAATTAATAGAAAGTTCAATGGTTCCAGAGTTACCCGTTAGCCGTGTCATTCTGCGATTGAGCCTCTGCGTCTTCGACATTGTAATTCATTCGAGGTTGTTTGTTCGACCGGAGGCGAGCTACTGTAACTTGACGGCTAGTTTTGTCACCAGCATACAGATATGCTAAAACGGAGACGCCGTAAACAGACAGTAGAGTGTAAAGTGTGTGGTTGTTTGGTTTGTGTGGGGGAGTTCAGCATCTTCCTATGGATGTGAAGACATGACTGAGTCTACAAAACCACAAATAGACCTATAGGTTAATCTGTACACATATACACCTCCCATACACATAATAAACACACATCCACAGAACACATACACCCACCCACACACACCTCAGCACCTCCACATCTGACATGTGGACTAATAGCCAATAGGGAGGAACCCCTGGTCTGCTGCCCAGGCAAACAGGGAACAATAACATCAACGCACATACCATACCAGATAACAGCAGCCTTTTAAAGCAAGGACCACTGCCCAACACTCTGTAAACTACACCAATGTGGGCAAATATGACAGGAACGTGGGTACTACACATTGTAGGCAGACACATTGACTCATAAAGCTCTTTGAGTTTGTGCAAAGCACTCTATACTGTCAATGCAAATCATGAATCAATGTCAGTGCTGGACAGTACAGTGCCATGAATGTACATTTGGGTTATCACTGGGCAAGGCACGCCCTTCATTTTAGAAAGCATTGCAGAACTGCTATGTGCTGCTAAATGGAGTTGAACAGTACGGCCTGAGTCTCTGAGGCAGTAGCGGATTTAGGTAAAGGCGACGGGGGCAGGCGCCCTCACAAAAAAACAAAATATACAATTTGGAACGGTGACATTTGCGTGATTGGTTTTCTATCGCTCATTTGCAAATCACGTCAATGATATCACGTCACTGTGTGGGACTGTGGGTCAATTAACCTTGTCGGAGTGGGCGCCCTGATTCTAGTTTGTGAGCTAGGCAGGCTACTGCTTGGAAAGGTCTCCCACTCAGAAGTACAAGATGGGGAGGGGGTGGGGGTAGGGTGACCTCAGGTCTCCCCACTGGAAGCCAGAGGTAAGGGGAGTGGGGGAATCTATCAAATAGTGCACCACTAACTATGTACAGTACTAATGCAATTAGTAATGCAATTAGTAGTGCACTTTAATTTGTGTTTCTTGTTTGAGGTGTCTTATTTTTGTATATATTTGTATATTTATATAGTTTTAAATGTTATGATTATTTATTTGTGTTGTTCCAAATGTCTGAATAAAAATTATAATTAGTGGGGGGTTCCCCCAGGGAGCCATACAAGCTAGAACTGCCACTGTCCTGAGGTGTACCTTTACCTCTTTATTGACTTCCTGTCTCTCTCCCTAATCTCTGCAGAGAGAGAGGGAGAGGAGAGAGAAGAGAGGAAGAGAGAGAGAATGTGAGAGAGAGAGAGAGAGAGAACACAAGAGAGAAATAGAGCGAGAGAGAGAGAAGGAAAGCACGAGAGAGAGAAGGAAAGCGAGAGAGGGAGAGTGAAAGAGCGAGAGAGAGTGAAAGAGAGAGTGAAAGAGAGCGAGAGAGAGAAAGAGAGTGAGAGGGAGTGAGAGAGAGTGAGAGGGAGAGTGAAAGAGAGAGGGAGGTAATGAGATGGGAGAGAAAGAGTCCAGCCCTCCATATGGTTGTCGGCTTTTGAGCCACTAAATCAAACCCATTACATCAATTTCCTCTAATCTGGGCAAAGCCTGCCCCGAGCAGGAAATACCAGGCTCGGCGTGGGGCCCCAGAGAAAAGAAGCCATTGTGCCTGCATGCAAAGCATAAGCTGAGGAAGATCTGATTAGCTCACTGCTCTGCTGGGTGAGTGTTTCCGCCGCTGCCAATCAAGCCAGGCCTCCTCTCTTCTGCCCACGCTCCACTCGTCAACACACACCCACATGGACACACACACACACGGTTGAAGGACGCTGGTTCGAATCCTCGAGCCGACTAGGTGAACAACCTGTCAATGTACCCTTGAGCTAGGCAGACATCTGCTAAATGGCTACATTGTCAATGTAATGTAAATGCAATTGTAGCAGCACCATTCAAGTGAAACTGAATTTAACTGAACGGTATCAAATAGTCTTACTGTACGTTCTGCCGACTGGCTGCTGCTCATGACTTGATTTCCTTGTTTCTGCAACACGTGTGCCACAAGACAACATCCTGTTTAAGAACACATCCTGATTGGCCATGAGGGGTACACACCCCCGACATGCACACATTTCACTGTTTGTTGTGGCTTCTGCCTGCTGGCATCGGGCATGGCAACTGCAGTTCAGGTTTGCATGGTTTGCGCCTGCTGCACAGTGCACACCCACACAGCCTTGGCGCTATAGCAACATTAACGGTGTATGAGACCGACTGCTTGATCATCAGATTTAGGATGTCTCAAAGAGGATATCGACCAAGAGTGGTCATCACAACACATGCTATGCTTCTCCTGGCCTACTGTAATTCCTCTGTTCAAGGGAACCCTGCCCAGGAACCACGTGTAATGTCTAATGTGCAATGCGTTTGGAAAGTCATCAGATTCCTTGACTTTTTCTACGTTGTTACGTTGCAGCCTTATTCTAAAATGAATATTTCCTCATCAATCTACACACAATGCCCCATAATGACAAAGTGAAAACAGGAAGTCCCATAGGGCGGCGCACAATTGGCCCAGCGTTGTCCAGGTTAGGGGAGGTTATGGCCGGGGGGGCTTTACTTGGCTCATTGCGCTCTAGCGACTCCTTGTGGAGAGCCGGGCGCCTGCAGGCTGACTTCGGTCGTCATTTGAATGGTGTTTCCTCTGGCACATTGGTGCAGCTGGCTTCCGGGTTAAGCGGGCGGGCGTAAAGAAGCGTGGTTTGGCGGGTCATGTTTATGAGGACTTATGACTTGACCTTCGTCTCTCCCGAGCCAGTTGGGGAGTTGCAGTGACAAGACAAGATCGCAATTCGATATCATGAAATTGAAATTGGGGAGAAAAAGGGCAAAAAATAAATAAATTAATAACAGAAATACCTTATTTACATAAGTACTCAGACCCTTTAATATGAGACCTGAAATTGAGCTCAGGTGCATCCTGTTTCCACTGATCATCCTTGAAATGTTTCAGCAATGTCTAATGTATATCTTAGAGCAGGGATCATCAACTAGATTCAGCCGCGGGCCGATTTGTTCTTGTACAGTTGGTCGGGGGGCCGGAACATAATTACTAATAATTTGTAGACTCCAAATTGACTGCAAGAAGTCCAAACAGATATATTTTTTCACCAAAATATAATAATTTCAAACCTTGCTTACATTTATATACAATCATGTGTCTCTCTATTATGCATGGGAAGACTTGGGAACAGATTTCTTAAATTAAAATCACTTGGAGCTGATTTCCTGGTGTTTTTAACAGTCTTATGTCCAACAATAAACATTTTCCTATATACAGTATATATTATTATTCGTAATTTTTTCCCAGAAAACTTGAGAGGCCAAATAAAAAAAACCTGCGGGCTTGCCAGTTGGGGAACCCCATCTTATTGTTTATGTTCCTACTGTGTATCTTGTGTTTAATGTATTTGTTGACTTGTCTGTTGTTACTTGTGAATGATTTTGCAGCAAAAACCACTTTCCCCGCGGGGGACGATAAATCCATCTACTGACGACTGATGTTTATTGGCAGACACTGAAAGATCTGAATGAGTCATAGTGTTCTTGACAAGCAGATTGTCAAAGGAAAGACACAGTTAAATAGTTTCACAGATGCACAGAAAACAAAACGAATGACCTCTGTTTCAATGGACAATGGTTCCTTTATGCATATCCACATGTCCATATTTTGTGGCTTCTTCTAAGGGCCCACCCTGTGTCCACTGTCTTTAACGGTGGGACCACCTGTAAGAGCTATCCATCTTGACACCACTCCTCACCTCCGTGACGAGCTGTCCATAGGTCCGTAGTATGTGGTTTCTGTCTGTTGTTCATTCTGCTTGTCAGTTCTGCTTCTGCCCCTCGTTTAGATTTGCAGAAACGATCTTGCGGAAATGTAAAGATCCCCATTTACACAGTGTGCAAACACATAACCCTTTGTGCATAAGCACACAAGGGAATTCGCAATTCCCCCCAACTTCGGCTAACTTTATTGACGTTTAAGTTGTGAGCCGACGACGACATTGTCTCTCAAAGTTCTGGAATGTTAGTTTGTATTATTTATTTATTTTTTGTCTAGACAAAACGGGTGGCTATTTGGGAGTGGGGTCTTAAAATGCATGCATTGGGTCCTATGGCTCGGCAACCGCTTTTGATTTCAGATTGCCCCTTAAATCTGGGAAACCCACTAATTACGCAGTTGTTTGTTTTCCTGCTCTTTGGGTATTTGATGTAGGTTAAAGTTTAAGGCTATAATGCACTGGGTTGGAATTCCAGTTCCGCTTGCCATGTAATGACCCTAATCCTTCCGAGCAGGAACTGCTCCTACGCAAAGAATGGTAATTTGTTTCCCCAGTGTCACCCACACCAGCCAGAAGCATAGGTAACAGCGGCACGGAAACCATCAATTATGCTAATTAAAAGTGTGTGTGTGTGGGGGGGGGGGGTGTTTCTCATCCCGAAGAGCGGCAGAGGAGAAATGAAGGAGAAAGAGGGAGAGATGGGACAAATGATTGTTAACGATTGTTAAAGATAGAGAGGCGAAAAGATAGATGGTGGAAGAGTCTGAGAGCGAGTCATTTCTCATGCTTTCCAGTCAAAACAGTTTGGAAGAGTTGGTGCATATAATATGATAACATTTTGTGGCGTTTTTGTTTGTTTTGAACTTCCGTAAGGGTTTTGTCAGCTGTTCCGGCATCCAGAAATGTTTCTCGAGGCCAGCCGAAGTTTGGGAGTCCCCTTTGTCAGTCAACTGTAGGGATTCTTCAATAAAGTCTTTGTCATTCAACAAGAGATGACTCCTTTTCACGCACATTTTTTCATTGAGAAATAATGCACCAAAATCTTAGTTAGATGTAATATTGCGCGACTAAGATCTCCTCTGCAAAAACGTCAAAATTAATGACAGATTTCTTGAGTTATCTTTGATTCATTCTGACTATTTTGTTTTGAGGAAGTGAATACTGGCTATGGCGTCTCGAAACAGACAAACAGTACTATTGCTGATTTTTTCTCTCGTTCCTAAGCAACAGTTTTCGAAGGGAGCATGTGAGCACACTAGTTCAGTTCGCCCAGCCGGCATGCTGACGCCTTAAGGGGAAGCAGAAAAAAAAGAAACAGGGGGGGGGGTGAAAGGGGGAAGGAGAGGAAGAAAACAGAGAGATAGCCTGGTGACTCTCTCCATGTAGCCTTGTCTCTGGGGCACAATGTGTAATCAGTAATCAGAGTAATTAGCTGATTAAACAGATAGACAGTAACGGCCCTGAAATAGTCACCCAGCACTAATCCTCATCACCACAGGAGGCTCAGCTAAGCAAAGACCCCGGGTCAGTTTCCTGTAGTCACTTTGGGAGTTTGGGTCGCGGTTGTGCTGCTGAAAGCTGATCGTAAGACCTGTGTTTGTGGACAATGTCTCATTACAGTGTCAAAATGGCCTACGATGAATGTGGTAAAAGAGTATCCACACAACACAACTTACTAACCAAGTCCTATTGAACATCTTAGGCTCGCCATTCATTATTTTATCTCTATGTGAACCTTTGGCATGTAAAGTGAGTAACCAAGCAGTCCATTGACTTGATTGATCTGTAAATCTGAATTAGCAGATCTAAACCTAGCAAAAAAACATGCCTAAGATTTGCAATCCATGTCCCGTGTATTGGGCTATCAGCACAGTCCGGAGAACAGAGAACTGGCTGTACAGCACTAGAGCAACTCTTAATTGCTGCACTATTCCGCCTCCCACCTCAGACACTTACAACCTTGAGGTTATGACAATGGCCAGACAACAGTCACATTCAAGAGCCATTTTAAAGAAAAATAACAGATTTTAATAACCGCTCAGCATGTGTGAGAATGATGTCATCAACACTCGCCAGTCACCCAGGTGAATACTGTAACGCAGCTGGTTGGAGAATGCAGACTTTCCCCAGAAGGCTGGTTTCATGCTTCGTATTGATGGAGAAAGCGGCGCAACACATTTTGGAAGTGTAACAAAGACGTTATTATTTCCCTCGAGGGGTAGGGATCTTAAAAACATAAACGTTCCCGAAATGTTGCACATTTTGGTACTAAAAAGCAAAGCAGGAATATTTACAGTCTGTCACATTTGAGGCTATAACGGGCAGTAAATAGTTGGGAAGAAAACACCTGTATGTGTGGTTGAATGAATGCTCGCACAAATAAGCGCCCGCACACACACTCGCGGGCACGCAAGCACACAGACACGTGTGGTAGCTGTTTTTGGGTCGACTGCAGAACCAGCTCTCTCAATAAACAAGGATTTCACAGCAGGAAAGCAGTGTTTTATTAATGAAGTGAGATGATGGTGGCCATGTGAGGAGGAGTGTGGGATGGAGCAGAAGGAGGAGTAGAGATGTGAAGGCATTAACCTTCCCGCCATAAGAGAAGGAGAGAGGGAGTTCAAAACAATTGTCTCAGATTGAATTATCAACTTCTCTTTGGAAATGTATGGGAAGGATAAACAAACTCAGAGCTCTCTACATCTCTGGGCTAACATGCAATACTGTACAATTTTCCAACATGTGTGGGAGGAAGATTAATATTTTAATACAGTACGCTCTCTATTTTGCTAGTTTCATCCACATTAAGGCTATATGACGTTATGGCATGGAACCATGCCAATGGAAACAGCATGTCAAAACAGGCAGAGTAGAGGGGAGTGTTTCTAAGGTACATAAACATGTGAATGCTATAGGTTAGGCATTACCACCGAACAACCACCTTGTTGACACACACCGCCGTCGAGAGGATGATTACGTACCACCTTCAACGCTAGAACTATCATTAATATGATCTGGGCAGCGAAGAGAAAGCAAATAGGCCTAAAATAAGCATCAAAGGGGGATTTTTGACATTCCGAAAATAGAGATGAAATCCCAAGGGGAAATGACTGGGTTTGGGTTGAACCACAGACAGGCAGCAAAACTGGGCCTCGCTTGTGCGTGCCGCTGCAAATAAACACATACGCAAGCGCACCCACATCAGCACGCACATATGTGCACGTACACACGCACGCAAACAAGCAAAAACAGTCGCAAAGGTGTGGTGGCGGGTCATCAACCGTTTGGATGTTTTCCCCCTAATGTATTCGATCTTCCGTATTAGCCGCGCAAGGATAAAAAGGTTGCTTACATGACATGAGGTGTGGACTGAATTCTTCTAGCTAGGACACATCCATACAGTGCACACTCTGTACTGGCAGCGCTGGTCTGTTAACCAGGAAACCATTTCTTATTGCAGAGTGGCATATTGCACTGGGAGGAGGGTACAATCAATGGGCTGTGAAAGGGAGAAGTAAACCGCTAGCCCGCTAGGCGCTAACGCTTCTATACACTTCCTACTGGAGTTGAGCCTCAAATCAAATTGTATTGGTCACATGCGCCAAAAACAACAGTGAAATGCTTACTTGCGAACCCATTCCCAGCTGTGCAGAGTTAAAAAGTAACACAAAATGTAGGTAAATAAAAAAGGAAACAGATTTAAAGCAATAACGAGGCTATATACAAGGAGCCCCAGTACCGAGTCAATGTGCAGGGGTACGAGGTAATTGTGGTAATACAATATGTACATGTAGGTAGGGGTAAAAGTGACTAGGCAATCAGGATATATAATAAACAGAGTAGCAGCAGCATATGTAAAGTTTGCTGTACAGGCACCATTAGTCAGGCAGCCACAGCCTGGCTCTTTGGAGACTTTTCCACTTTAACGCACATAATGTATATCTTTGCACAACCAGTGTGTACAGACATACAACCAGAGGGTCCACAAACAGTACTTTACAAACCATACTGTTCTTTATCCTGCTTGCCTGACTGCCAGTGTGTGAGTGAGGGGAGGTGTGTGTCTGGGGTCGTGTGTGTATGGTTTGAGGCCGTGACTGTTTACTGTTGTGATATTGTGTGTGTGACTTGAAAGAGGTGTGTGTGTGTGTGTGTATGGTTTGAGGCCGTGACTGTTTACTGTTGTGATAGTGTGTGTGTGTGTGGGAGAGTATGTGCATGGGTGGCTTTGACCTGCCCTTACTGGGAGATCCTGCTCTGTGTGATCTGCGTGGGCATGTGAAAGGGGGAGAGGAGAGGGGTGTGGCTGGGGCAACCCTCTGCCTGAAGAGCTGCTGTTGGCAGGCTGGAGATCCTGCTCTGTTCTAACACACCTGGTTCAGCTAATCAGAGCCTGATGAGTAGCTCATTAGCAAAATGTGCTGTGTTAGAGCAGGGTCTAAGCACATAAGGGAAGGTAAGACCAGCGTACACACAGTAAGCTGTTTGGACCACACAGGAACCCAAAGCCAAACATACAGGGGATCTAGAAGGACAGATACATGCTTATAGACAACATCCCAGCTATACAGCAGTTCACTGAGGCCATATGCTATTATGTCCTTGATAAACCCAGCACCATTAGCCTACAAAAGAAATAGAAAAACACCAACATAGGAAGTGTTGCTAGTAAATGTTAGGCTGGTACCAGAGGAGGCTGGTGGGAGGACCTATAGGAGGATGGGCTTATTGTAAAGACTGGAATGGAATCAATGGAACGGTATTATCAAACATATGGAAACCACATGTTGGACTGCGTTCCATTTATTAAATTCCATCCATTACAATGAGCCTGTCCTCTTATAGCTCCTCCCACCAGCCTCCTCTGGCTGGTACAGCATTATGTTTTGTGTAAGTAAATTGCTGTATCCTACCTACAACACGGGTCATCCAATTATATTACACAACAGCATTGCCATGGTGACATTCTCTTGCTAGGATCAGAAGTGTGACCAATTTTGTGGTGAAAAAAAGAACCCCTGTGTCGTGGTAGGAAACTAAAATCATAACACTTGTTATAACATGGGGTCACTGTGGAGCAGTTTAAGGAGACCAGACGGTAGGGTATCTATCGATTAGCTAACGACATTGATCCACAGTGCCTCTTGCCATGGGTCATATATAGGTCTTCACGTTCACACATATACACACACACACACACACACACACACACACACACACACACACACACACACACACACACACACAAAGGGTGAATCTAAAGCATGATGCCAGGCTGTCGCTGACAAGTTAACAGTAAAATGCTTCGTGTTCAATACCAGGCCTTTACAATATTCTGTCCAGGTTGGAATGCTCTTCAGTTTATTTTCTGTGAAAAAGTAAGCTGCTTGCCTCCATACCAGGCCTGTTGAGAATAAATCAGAAGGGGCATCACTTTCTTGACCCAAATACTGTACATATTTATAGGTCAGGGGTGGGCAAATGGCAGCGGGGGGCCAAAAGTCTGGTAAAAACTTTCTTTGTTAAAAAGAAAACAAAATCACCAGGAATTCAGCTGAAAATGTGTTTAATTTAGGAAATCTGTTCCGAAGTATTCCCACGAATAAAAATGTAAAAAGAGACGTGACTGTGTCTCAATGTAATTAAGGTATGAGATTATTGTCATTTTCAAATACAATCTCTTTTTGGGTTTAGTTGTGGTGAATTTGCAGTGTACAAATTATTATAATTATGTTCCGGTCAGACAGTGGCCAAATCTAGTTGCCTACCCTTGTTATAAATCATCATGTACAGCTGAAGTCAGAAGTTTACTACATACACCTTAGCCAAATACATTTAAACTCAGTTTTTCACAATTCTGACATTTATTCCTAGTAAAAAATACCTGTCTTAGTTCAGTTAGGATCACCACTTTATTTTAAGAATGTGAAATGTCAGAATAATAGTAGAGAGAATTATTTATTTCAGCTTTTATTTCTTTCATCACATTCCCAGTGGGTCAGAAGTTTACATACACTCAATTAGTATTTGGTAGCATTGCCTTTAAATTGTTTAACTTGGGTCAAACGTTTTGGGTAGCCTTCCAGAGAGCCTTGACAGAGCTGGTGTAACTGAGTCAGGTTTGTAGGCCTCCTTGCTCGCACAAGCTTTTTCAGTTCTGCCCACAAATACTCTATAGGATTGAGGTCAGGGCATTGTGATGGCCACTCCAATACCTTGACTTTGTTGTCCTTAAGCCATTTTGCAACAACTTTGGAAGTATGCTTGGGGTCATTTAGAAGACCCATTTGTGACCAAGCTTTAACCTCCTGACTGATGTCTTGAGATATTGCTTCAATATATCCACATAATTGTCCTACCTCATGATGCCATCTATTTTGTGAAGTGCACCAGTCCCTCCTGCAGCAAAGCACCCGCACAACATGATGGTGCCACCCCTGTGCTTCATGGTTGGGATGGTGTTCTTTGACTTGCAAGACTCCCTGTTTTTCCTCCAAACATAACGATGGTCATTATGACAAAACAGTTCTATTTTTGTTCCAGAGGACATTTCTCCAAAAAGTACAATATTTGTCCCCATGTGCAGTTGTAAACCGTAGTCTTGCTTTTTTATGGTGGTTTTGGAGCAGTGGCTTCTTCCTTGCTGAGCGGCATTTCATTTTATGTCGATATAGTACTTGTTTTACTGTGGATATAGATACTTTTGTACCCGTTTTCCTCCAGCATCTTCACAAGGTCCTTTGCTGTTGTTCGGGGATTGATTTGCACTTTTCGCACCATAGTACGTTCATCTCTAGGAGACAGAACGTGTCTCCTTCCTGAGCGGTATGACGGCTGCATAGTCCCATGTTGTTTATACTTGCGCACTATTGTTTGTACAAATGAACGTGGTACCTTCAAGCATTTGGAAATTGCTCCCAAGGATGAACCAGATGTGTGGAGGTTTACAATTTTTTTCTGAGGTCTTGGCTGATTTCTTTTGATTTTCCCATTATGTCAAGCAAAGAGGCACTGAGATTGAAGGTAGGCCTTGAAATACATCCACAGGTACACCTACAATTGACTCAAATTTTGTCAATTAGCCTATCAGAAGCTTCTAAAGCCATGACATCATTTTCTGGAATTTTCCATGCTGTTTATTAAAGGCACAGTCAACTTAGTGCATGTAAACTTCTGACCCACTGGAATTGTGATACAGTGAATTATAAGTGAAATAATCTGTCTGTAAACAATTGTTGGAAAAATGACTTGTGTCATGCACAAAGTAGATGTCCTAACTGGCTTGGCAAAACAATAGTTTGTTAACAAGAAATTTGTGGAGTGGTTGAAAAACGAGTTTTAATGACTCCAACCTAAGTGTATGTAAACTTCTGACTTCAACTGTAGCCAGATTGTCTGTCTGTTTATCTCTGTCTGTCTGTCTTTCTGTCTGTCTGCCTGTCTGTTATAATATGATTCCTTATTTAGTGGATTGATTATTTGCCCAGCACCAGTATTCATTTTGGGATTAACTTTGTTTGAGTAATGGAGCCCAACAGATTATCTATCAAAGAATGAGCTCAATCATTTCAATTCTGCACCAATCTTGCTGCTGAGAGTGTGTGTGTGTGTGTGTGTGTGCGATGAGCATGCGTGCATGTGTGTGTGTGTGTGAGAGTGCTCGTGCGTGCCGTGTGTATGAGTCAGAAGAGGCTGGTGGGAGGAGCTATAGGAGGAAGGCACGTTTTATTGGCTGGAATGAAATAAATGGAACGGT
Organism: Oncorhynchus masou masou; assembly: GCF_036934945.1. NCBI lineage: Eukaryota > Metazoa > Chordata > Actinopteri > Salmoniformes > Salmonidae > Oncorhynchus > Oncorhynchus masou. Next base: position 60,795,419 of record NC_088229.1, on the reverse strand, counting down.
ATCAAACACATCCAACATATGGAAACCACATGTTTGACTGTAGGCCTAAGTGGGTGTGCACGACACATGCGGGCGATGCGTGTGTGTATGAACGTTAGCGCGTGTGCACGACACGTACATGTGTGCACAAACACTGCAGACTTTGTCAGCAGCAGCCTTGCTGCAACAGGTGAGATTCATGAGGTGTTAAGAATGTTCGCCTGTAACCCAGCAATGGGACTCTGGGATTCCGGGGGCTGCTGCATACGCCTCTACCTAACACCCCCCCCACACACTCACACCCCACCCTCCTTGAAATCCTAAAGCGTGAGCTTCTGATGTCTTGTAACACCAATACAACCCCCTTACGTCCTCCTCCCCCCATTTCAGGCAAAACACACCTTCTAAATGATCCCCCAGACACATTCAGCTTCCCCTTTTCTCTCTCGAATGACCAAGTATCTCCTCCTATGGGAGGATAGTAAATACATCTCACTGTCATTGACGGCAGCGTCGGTTACTATTGAAAAAAAAAAACATCTGAAGAGAACGATAGTTACCCCTATCCCTAATGTCACAGTTCACGCCATACAAAGAGTACTTTTAGTGGCGTCCACTTGCCACATCCATCAAATAGGCATATGACATTACTTCAAATGGTGAAACCCATCCGTAGGTATTACTGTACGTGCAGATGTCTAACATTCCACACGAGGACCCAGTTAAATGAAGACCGAAAAGCAAACCATTCACCTTCAGTCCCACAGCCATCTCTGGCCATGGCCAAAATGGCCATTCTAATGCTTCCTATGCAAAACGGGCTCAATGTTTCAACCCCTCACCTCGCCACTGTCTTCACCATCCCTCCTAGTTGCTGACTCAAACGGTATTTGCTGAAAGCTTATGTACCACTCCGCTGCAGCCATTAAGATGTATTACCCACCCAACATCTGTCCAACAATCCTCAGATCAATGTTCCGCTTGTTTCCGCCTCTTTCCTAATTCGTTCACCAGCATTACACTATGATTACACACTTCTATCCCTTTCTCCCTCCCTCTCTCTCGCTCTCCCATTTACCCAGCTGGAGAGGAGAGGAAAGAGGAAAGGAAAGAGGAGAGGAGAGGAAAGAGGAAGAGGAGAGGGAAGAGGAGAGGAAAGAGGAAGAGGAGAGGAAAGAGGAAGAGGAGGGGAAAGAGGAAGAGGAGGGAAAGAGGAAAGAGGAGAGGAGTGGAGAGAAGGGGAGAGGAGAGGAGAGGAGAGGGAGAGGAAAGAGGAGAGGAGAGGAGAGGTGCTCCAACAACAGGCAGTAACAAAAACACTGTCAGACCGGCATTATAACCAGGGTTGAGTTCAATTCCATTTCAACTCTGTGGAGCCATACCAACGACCACTTACTTAAACCTAAGGTTGAAACTTTCTCTCTGTAACAAATTCCACATCAGCCAATTAAAAATAGGTCAACTTTGCCACCAGGGAGATATTTTGAACCTCCAAAATCAAGGTCTAGGTCATTCCGCTTGGTTTGTAACCAGTGAAGTGTGCCAATATACAGTATATTGCATGGTGAATCCTTGACTAGGCTACTAAAAGTTGGACAAAATTCCAAAGGCACATTTTCACATACATACGTTTCGGATTATGCGTTTCACACACATCCATGTGCTTTTACAGAATACATATATAGGATGTCTTTACAACATATTCACACGTCGTATATAAAAATGAGCAAAAGAGCCTTTTGGTCTTGTCATGTACCCTCATTACTATGCAGTCAGGTGGTGTACAACACTAAGGTGCTTAAGCTCAGAATCTTCAGTAACTGCGCATTCAAGTCGGGTGTGGTCCAAAAAGTGTTTGACCACGCCCAGCTACGTTAATGCTTTTAATTAGCTCGGAAATAATCACGCGCTTGTCAGCTGGTTGTGGTAGCCAGGTGGCTAATTGTACCATGTTATTCACGGAGAAAAGCTAACACCTAGCATATTCAATTCAAATTCAACTCATGAAGAGAAAAGTCCACGTAGGACACGAATGTCCAATTTCAACCACAACCTGCATTATAGTTCTAAACTGTCCGGTCTTAATGTTTACTACAGTTCCACCAGACACTGTATCAGGACGCAAAGTGAAAGTCTTAAATTGCAATGCCGGTCAAAACAAAAACAATATACACATACCCTAGACAGGGAATTTGGATTTATGTATCCCTAGACACAGTGATCCCATAATATTCCCATATTCCAGAGTGGGAGTAGGGGGCGTGAGTCGGGCAGACACACAAGGCCCCGGCTCAGGGACACACCATGGAATGCTGGGAATGTGCCTCTTTGATTTCCTGCACTGGGCTGGTGGGAACAGTTACCGTTAATATCAGGTCCCTGACTTTAACACCACACTGCAAACACACACACCATTCTGGAAAGAGAGAGAGAGAGAGAGAGAGAGAGAGAGAGAGAGAGAGAGAGAGAGAGAGAGAGAGAGAGAGAGAGAGAGAGAGAGAGAGAGACAGAGACAGCGAGACAGAGAGAGACAGACAGACAGAGACAGAGACAGAGAGACAGACAGACAGACAGACAGAGACAGACAGACAGACAGAGACAGACAGACAGACAGACAGACAGAGACAGAGACAGAGACACAGACAGACAGACAGACAGACAGACAGACAGACAGACAGACAGACAGACAGACAGAGAGAGACAGAGACAGACAGAGAGAGACAGAGACAGACAGAGACAGACAAAGAGAGGGAGGGAGAGAGAGAGACAGAGAGACAGATGGAGAGACAGAGAATCGTACATATTTTCACATTAGGATGAAGGCAGCATAAGACCCTATTTGGAATTACTTGGCATTCGATCAGTGGGAGTCGATACATCTTACTGTAGACTGGGCTATAAGTTATACTGCCTGAGTATGTGTGTGTGTGTGTGTGTGTGTGTGTGTGTGTGTGTGTGTGTGTGTACACAGATGTTTGTGTGCATCTGTGTAGAGGGCTGATCCCTCGCAGTGCGGAAGCGGACGGGAGGTCAGACAGACAACATTCAAATTAAAATATATTTTTGTCCCGCAGCTTAAGCTACTTGGAAACGGTTGTGTTATTGTTCGTCCGATGTGGCAGGGCTTGCAAACACACCAAGACAGTCGTGAAGAATGAAGAACCCCCCCCCCCCTTGCTACTACAACAGCCTCCACTCTTCTGGGAAGGCTTTCCACTAGATGTTGGAACATTGCTGTGCAGACTTGCTTCCATTCAAATCAAATGTTAATGGTCACATACACATTCCCAGATTCACAGCAGTCTAAGGCACTGCATCTCAATGCAAGAGGCGCCATTGCAGTCTCTGGTTCGAATCCAGGCTCCATTACATCCGGGCGTGATTGGGAGTACCATAAGGCGGAGCACAATTGGCCCAGCATCGTCTGGTTTTGGCCCGGGTAGGCCGTCATTGTAAATAAGAATTTGTTCTTAACGGACTTGCCTAGTTAAATAAATAAATAAAACATGGTGAAGATAAATGTATCATCCCAGAGAAGGTGTTTCCACTGCTCTAGAGTCCAATGGCGGTGAGCTTTACACAACTCCAGCTGGTGCTTGGCATTGTGCATGGTGATCTTAGGCTTGTGTGCAGCTGCTCGGCCATTGAAACCCATTTCATGAAGCTCCTGACGAACAGTTATTGTGCTTGTGTGCTCTACCACTTCGCGGCTGAGCCATTGTTGCTCCTTCTCAAAAACCACACTTAGTTGACCAGGGCAGAAATTTGACTAACTGACTTGTCGGAAAGGTTGCATCCTATGACGGTGCCTCGTTGAAAGTCACTGAGCTCTTCAGTAAGGCCATTCTACTGCCAATGTTTGTCTATAGAGATTGCATGGCTGTGTGCTCGATTTTATACACCTGTCAGCAATGGGTGTGGCTGAAATAGCCGAAACCACTAATTTGAAGGGGTGTCCACATCCTAGTGGCCATGTCGTGTAATGGGCCACGTGAGAATCTTTGGTAACTTAACCTATTTTTTGGCACATTTTGATATTGCCTATAAGGTGCAAAATTGCTAGGACTATGGCTGCCAAGCAAGCTGCATCACATACAGTATGCCTAAAATAACATTTGCGGGACTGCGGTCGGGTTCGGGACCAATTCTTGCTGGAGCGGATGAAGAAATCAGTCCTGCGCAGACCTCTACATCCGTGTGCATGTATGTGTGCGTACAGTACACAGACATACCGCATATAGCTATAGGGGGCGAGAAGCAGCCAGTAAAACCTACCAGTATCCTGTTGTGTGTGGAGGTTAATGATATCCCCAGGCCTGTAGTTTGTTCTGTGTGACCGTTGGCCTCCGCCCTGTGAGAAATAAACAGACGATTGTTCAGAAGAGGGCGAGAAGGAGTGGAGGTACAGCACAGTGGGAGGGGAGGGATACAAGCATATGGAAAACAAACAGTGCAAGGAAGGTCGTACACAGACGAATAGGGACAAGACTCTTACTCTCTAACAAGACTATGTCCCGCATGCAGACATTAAAGGTTTCCCCCATATATTTACAGCACAACACAGCTCCAAACAACGGACACGACACAGCTCTCTCTATGGATCTCCCCTCTCCATGCTTCTCTCCTGTAATAGCGCCATGTTACTGTAGCTCCAAGCTCCAGAGGCAAGCGCTAACACGCATGGTCTCAATCTCCCTACCGCCTGTAGTACTCTGCTCTAATCTGCTGCTAATGTCCGCCATACCTGTTGCCTGCGGTCGTATCTGTGGCCCATGCAAAGCCTGCTTAATGGGGCCACAGACTGTGCTACGCAGAACAACAACGTGTTCGGAAATAGACATTCTTGCATGTTTGCTGAGGATTTACACCAGACTTTTCTGTTTCCGTCGACGCGGGCCGTCATCTGTGTCGCGGGCCCGTCATCTGTGTCGCGGGCCCGGCATCTGTGTCGCAGGCCCGGCATCTGTGTCTCAGGCCACTGGTACTTTTCAGCTGGCATTTACATAACAATGGTGAACCGTGAACTTCCAACACCTTCTCACAGAGCAACAATCTTGAACGATAAAGAGGTCGTTGATAACACGAGAGCGCACATTAACATAGAACGCTGGCGGCCCACTCGTGTGGGGGTAAGTCTTAAGGGAAGGGTAGCACAGCGAGCTAGCTGGCTGGGGCCTGGGATTTCAGATCTGGGCTCTTAGATATGGGGCTTAATATGATTATGTAATCAGCTCTTGTGAAAACAGGACTCCTGTTGTTGTAGATCCCGGGCCTTTACAGCGTCGTTTGCATTACTGTTAATTAATTGGGCCCAAAAAAAATGAAAGACACAGAACTCTGAGAGGAGGAAGGAGGAAGGAGAGGGGAAAAAGAGAGGAGAAGAAGGTATGGGCACAGAGTGGAAACTGTTCCACGGTTCGCCGGGAGGAGGAAGCTGTTAATGTCATTACGGTCCCATCCGAAGGGAAGCGCCGGGAGGAGGGCGTGTGTGTGTGCCTGTGTATGTGTGCGTGCATGCATGCCTGTTTGTGTTGGGGTGGGGGAATCCCTCCCTCATGGCAAGAGCTGCTTCTGTGGAAATGGGATGGTGGGAGTGGGGTGTTGGAGGTAGGGGGCGTCCTCTCGACATGCCTAATTTGTGCCTGATTAGACAGGGTCAGGGGTCGGGTGCTATGTTTGCTCAGAGGGCCTCATGGGCTTGTAGACAAAGACCTGGAGGGGGGGGGGGTACTTTTGGGGTGGATGGTTGTTTGTGTATCTGTGTGGGTGGGTGTGGTTGGTGGTGGGGGGTGGGTGGGTGTAGTTGAGGAATAGAGGTCAGACATGCCGTGAAAAAGGACTGCACCCAGCTCACTGAGAATAACTCCACCATGTGTTCATGACGAGGCGAGCAGCATATGAGAACAGGGTGAGAGAAGGCTGGCTTGAATTCCTCCACCCCTCTTGTCACAGACAGTATGTGACAAGAGTCATCAGTCATCCACCAACATCAGTGGTGTTAAAAGACCAGATAGATGGAGGAATACAGGGACAGAGCAAAGTGAAAAGCAGGAAGAGCTGGAGGGCTGAGCACCCTATTGAGTCAAGGAGAGGAGGGCCTGTCTTCTGGTAAAAGACACAGGCTTCAAAGTCAAGTCTCGGGTGCTTTACTTTCAGAATGAGGCGGACAGTGCCGACTCCCCTGTTCTCACGTCAGCCCTGTGGAAGGCCGCCTTTGACTGAAAGTCGTGAATTAGTGGGCTCTTCCCCTGCTGAGAGCTATCGAGAGAAAAAAACAACCAACGAAAAGAAAAAAGGCAGCACTTTGGGATTGACGGGAGGGAAGAATTCACGCAATAAAAAGAGAGGTCCTATGATGCCCTCTGCTAGAGCTGAGTCGATCTGCTAAGAGGGGTTCGGCCATTAAAAGATACAATGAGAAAGCTCTGCCTATTAAGAAAGCGATCAAAGTATCCTACTGCCAAAGGCACTCGAGGCCTGTAGCTACACAGTTACAGTGCATCCATGTTCTAAGCTGATAAGCTGAAGCTACAGGCTTATAACTCTATCCAACGTAGATAGGAATCTCCCTGCCGGCTGCTGTTTAGACCGACTTGTCAGGGATGAGTAGCTTCCGTATTGGATTGGAACAGTTACCTGCTCCCTCGCCATCTGACATCTGCAGCTGGGCGTATGTGTATGGCTGTGCCGGGCCCCGTGGGGTTCGTTAGTACAGTGACTCGCTCAAGCTGCAGATTCACAACGCCTGCCAAGTGTGCTTTCGCTGCTGCGGACTACTGAACACTGGGTACAGCTTCCTTGCCAAACACGGCGATCGGCACTTCCGTATTGACGCAGAACAACAGAAATACAGAGTATGTGTAGTGTCTGTATGGTGAGTGTGCACTATTTGAGAATGTAGGTGCACTTGTGCGCTGGTAAACGCAAGAGCTTGTGTACGTGGAGACGCGTGTTATTCTTTTGATAATGTGGCAGACGATTGTATGCTCATGCAATTTTTGCACTCATAGCAATATCATGTACATGTCCAGGTTGTCCATCTGTAGAGACCTCGGTCTAATTAAGGCTAGACCTGAGATATACACTGAGTAAGCAAAACATTGAGAACACCTGCTCTCAACTCAATATTAGTAAGGTGTTCCTAATGTTTGGTAGACTCGGTGTACAACTAACCTTTTGAAACGTAAACAATAACAACGTCCTGGTACCAAAGCATAAACGGATGCCATGGTAAACAACCAGGTTACACAGGATTGCAAAAGGAGGTTATGTTTGTGTACCAGACGGTTGCTTCAGAGGTAGACCTGACGGTACTTCTTTAGAACAAACAGAAGAAATCACACTAGTTTCTATAGAGATGTAAATCTACTTTAGCTAATGTTGTTCTCCCTGCAGACGACAAGCAATGGAACATGGAGTGCACCACGGAAAGCTGACACCTGTTTCCTATCCCACTATTATGTGTCATGCATTTTCTTGATCATACTAATTGAATTTCCTAAACACAGCAGATGCGTCTGACGCACTGGTTCTATAGGCTGCAAATGGGTCCGTTGAAAAAGGAGGACAACCATTAACAATGACCTAAGCTATAATGGGGCCAGCACTGACAACAGCATATATCAAACAAGGTCAATTGTACTCTGAGCTTCTTTCTGGCTCGAATCTGTGGTCTAGAAATAGAACTTGGTACTTTAATTTGAAACTGCTCTCGACTCTGCAATAATTCACAACTTCAAAAAGGGCAAGACGACAAGATAAAGAGGGAGTTCAGGTCTCTCCGCGATAAGACATGTGGATGTGGAATCCTCCCAAGGCTACTCGTCAACACGCATGAGAGTGGAGCCCAGGACAGGGGAGGAGTTGTGGGAGAGTACAGTAGGCCTTGGGATAAAAGCTAAGTACTCGACGACCTCAGCGTCAACGGAATCCAAACCTCAATCGGTTCTGAGAAAAAGAACGAGGAGGGTGATGTCATCAGGGCGACTTCAAAAGGTTTGTGTCCTGTTCACCCTGACAGATCCTTACGATGACAATCTAGCTGACCTCAGACAAGCCTAGGGGCACGAGGTCGCGCCCTGCAACCTTTAGACCTGTCATACTCTACACTGAAGGAAGCTGTTAAACGCTCCCTATGAAAACAGCTTTACTTCTTTTAAAGTGATCTGTTGCCGCCCTCTCAATCGATTTCATTGAAGTCTAACACAAAGCAGACCTTTCGAAATAGTAGGCCTTGATGCATCGTCTGTGCACGACATTATCTCCAATCTGAGGAAAGAGGCCCTCCCTGTTCGCGTGAACGCGATAGCAACAGTAACTCTGCTTCCTTTCCAAGCAGCTCACTCTCCACGCATAACAATCAATCACAAGTGCAACCCAAGCTGCAGTTTAACAGACAGTCTTCACCTTTTAACATTTCCAAGAGAGTGCCTCTGCAGGTTACGAGATTCCTGGTTACAAGACGGCTATACTTTTCGTGGGGATTCGTTTCCCCCTCGCTACTGACTAAGGAAGGTGTTGGGTTGTGGGGAAACACATCACACCCCTGCCAAGAGGATAACATCGGATCGCATGAGCATAAGGTACAAGGTGTGTCTGTTTCAACTGAAAACACCTTGGGGCTAGACTCGGTAGGGGCCCAAGTTCTCCCCGCCTGAAAAGGCCCCTTCTCTGGTGGCAAGGCTTTGATGTTGTAAAGGTAATTCACTGGCCTGTCACATGGTTCAGTGACTGATGGTGGGGATTGAGGAGATCAGAGCCTGCCTCGAGGGATATGCCCCTTGCATGCAGGGCTTGAGACGGAGCTGTGCAGGGCCAAACATATTAAGATATCTAGCAGCAGGGTGACTGGAAATTGCATATGCTGCGATGGACCAATTATGGCTTGTGACCAATGTTCCCTGAAAAATAATTCTGGCACTGAGCAAATTTCAGGTCTGCTGAGCGGCAACTTGAACATGGTGAAAATTCTGTGCAACTTCCGGCGCATGTTTACTGTGAACACTGAGGCTGTACCCACTTTAAGTTACAGTTTTAACAGTGGCCAAGTAGGCTACTGTGGCTTTTTTGATCATAACGCAGGCCTGCCAGAGTGGCCTACTATAAAAACAATGGAGAAAATGCATCCCATAACATTTTAACATGGAAATAGCTGTTCTATCATTCAGCCTACCGTAGCAGCCAATGTGTTTAATGTTCTGCAGCCCTACATTCCATGAAACTTTTGAAAGAAAGTAAAAAAACATGTAGGACTTGACATTAACCTGTTTATCCACTTGTCCTTCAGACAAGGAGGTGACTGAAAATGTTGTTCTTTGATGAAAAAAAAAAGTTCAAAATATATATATATTATTCCTATACCATTATTACAGAGAATCAGACAAACTAGGCTACCCTCTGCCTATAGGCTACTTGGTTTATTCAAGACCGTCTCAAAATACAACACTGCCCCTTTAAGAGATAAAAAAGCTATTTACCTGACTCGCTTTTCAAATATGGCTAGAAATGTACACATTCTGTGCTCTTGTTGGAAGCAACTACTCCCCCATTGTTTACTAGAAATGAGCTATAACTGGGCTAATAACTCACTAACTAGCAAACAATATGAACAAATGTGCACAGGTGGCTACATGCAGCTCTCGCGTTGACCTCAAAACAAGCATCTACTCAGGACCGCTCAGGCAATCCAGTTCAAAGTGAATGGCACAGATCGATATATGGCAATGGCCATTTGCATTTGGGCCTACTGCAGCTCTGATTGTTTATGACGCACCGTTCTGTCTAGAGTACGGGCCTGAGTCATACATGTCAATGCAATAGAATCCTACTCCAATACGTGCTGCCTACAAGAAAATCTGTTGCACAGTTAGTTTTGCATATACTGTATGTTAGATTGAAAGTGGTTAATATTGCATTGATTTGAGCACAATTCCCACAGCAGATCAAAACGTAGTGTTGACTGAAGGGGAAATCTCTAGAAAGTTTAGTAAAGTTCGATATCGTGCTTCTCTGCGCGGGCTGATACTTAATCTGCACGGCAGTCCGAGGGGAGCTGTGCGCACCTTAGAGGGAACATTGCTAGTGACTACTTGTGCAAGTGTGGTAACCAGGAATCATAAGCAGACGTCAAGGGTGTTGATCAATTTCAAGTAGTTAAAGTTAACTACCTTTTTCCTGAACTCATAAGTGAAGTACTGATCAGCAGAGATACAATTTTTTAAATGGGCGGCACTTGTTTTGATCCAGCTCATGGGTCCAGGAAGCACATATTTGATCCAGCTCATGGGTCCAAGAAGCACGTATTTGATCCAGCTCATGGGTCCAGGAAGCACATATTTGATCCAGCTCATGGGTCCAGGAAGCACGTATTTGATCCAGCTCATGGGCCCAGGATCCAGCTCAGCACATATTTGATCCAGCTCATGGGTCCAGGAAGCACGTATTTAATCCAGCTCATGGGTCCAGGAAGCACGTATTTGATCCAGCTCATGGGTCCAGGAAGCACGTATTTGATCCAGCTCATGGGCCCAGGAAGCACGTATTTGATCCAGCTCATGGGTCCAGGAAGCACGTATTTGATCCAGCTCATGGGTCCAGGAAGCACGTATTTGATCCAGCTCATGGGTCCAGGAAGCACGTATTTGATCCAGCTCATGGGTCCAGGAAGCACGTATTTGATCCAGCATGGGTCCAGGAAGCACGATCCAGCTCATGGGTGATCCAGCTCATGGCTCAGGAATGCACGTATTTGATCCAGCCATGGGTCCAGGAAGCACGTATTTGATCCAGCTCATGGGTCCAGGAAGCACGTATTTGATCCAGCTCATGGGTCCAGGAAGCACGTATTGATGATCCAGCTCATGGGTCCCACGATTTGATCCAGCTCATGGGTATTTGATCCAGCTCATGGGCCCAGGAAGCACGTATTTGATCCAGCTCATGGGTCCAGGAAGCACGTATTTGATCCAGCTCATGGGTCCAGGAAGCACGTATTTGATCCAGCTCATGGGTCCAGGGAGCTTGTATTTAATACAGCTCATGGGTCAAGGGAGCTTGCATTTAATACAGCTCATGGGTCAAGGGAGCTTGTATTTGTTCCAGCTCATGGTTCAAGGGAGCTTGTATTTAATACAGCTCATGGGTCAAGGGAGCTTGTATTTGATACAGCTCATGGGTCACAGGAGCTTGTATTTGATACAGCTCATGGGTCAAGGGAGCTTGTATTTGATACAGCTCATGGGTCCAGGGAGCTTGTATTGTTTGATTAGATATGCACTTTGAAGCTCTTGCATCCTTCATGTGAAACCAGGTCTGTTGCATCATGGGAGCTTTGGCAGTTGACGACTACTCTCTGAGCTCAGACTCTGAAGCCAATCAGCTATGGTTAGTGCTATCCGGAATCCTTGGGACGTCCCTAGGCTAAACCCTAACCCTTAATCCCTAGCCTTACCCTAACCATTTTAAAGTTCGACTTCAATTGGGTAGGGAGTAGGGACATTCCAAGGACCCTGGATAGTAAGGACCAATCAGCTAAGGAGCATGACGTGTGCATCCCTGGCATTGGCCTTGGAGTGTTATCATGGTCACTGGACTGGTTATGTTGTTGAACTCTGACCTCCATTATCACGTAAAAACTAACACACTAACCATTCACTAATTTCATACTTCCCTTGAGACAATTGAGAAAGCAAACTGGCAAAGAAAGTTGCTTTTTGTCTAATCCCAGTCAAACAGAGAGTAGGTTAGGTTATGAATGGGAAATGTTATCAGGAAACAATGACAATGCTCTGTTTTCATACCAGCAGTCTGGGGGGCGAATGGCTCCCCTGCAAGAGTAGGCAGGGCAGCGATGGGGGGTAAGCATCCATCGTCAGTAAGACACTAAGTGCCTCTGTAAATGAATAGAAATAGGGGGTCTCTGTTTTTGTTTCTGTGTGCAGCTTCAGGGGGTTGAGAGGGGACTGGGGAGCCAGGCCATCTTTCAGTATTATGAAATGTAATATATTGTATTGATATTGTTATATATCCCAAAAACCAGCGAAGTATAAAACTAAATAAATAATAATAAGCCTAATGAAACAAATATAGATGTATAGTCCAATGAATATAAATACAGATATTAAAGCCACAAAACAAGATATGATGCAAACAAGTGTATCTCATGAAAGAGAAACAAAACCAGTTGTATGGTTTTAAAGCTGATCTAAAGAAAGTATCGTGGCATCTGTACATCTGGCATCAATAGAGATTCAGGCTATTAACACACATTGATACAATTCTAGCAGTTATCTGATCTAATACATGCCTTAAAAGGAACTGTTTCAAAATGAAGCCATGGCGTTACGATCACCATGTCCGGTATATCAGATGGTCACTCTTGCGCTTGCATGACTAACACGTGCAAAACTCTCTATATCCCATCATCTTCAGCTACAAGCCATTGTGGCTAGAGGACAAAAGCACACACACACATGCCCATCTGTGACCTACAGCCCATCTGTGACCTACAGCCCATCTGTGACCTACAGCCCATCTGTGTGTCCAAACTAGCCAGAGAAAGAAAGAAAAAACACAACATGTTCATGGTGTCATTCCAAGGGCGGCCGTTTAGAGCCACTGAAAGACTCCATTCACATTGTATAACACACAGCACTCAGAGGGAGAGAGAAACGAGAGAGACAGACAGAGAGAGAGAGACAGACAGACAGAGACATACAGAGAGAGAAACAAGAGACAGAGAGAGAAATGAGACAGACAGACAGAGAGAGAGAGAGAAACGAGACAGACAGACAGAGAGAGAGAGAGAGAAACAGACAGACAGAGAGAGAGAGAGAGAAACGAGACAGACAGTCAGAGAGAGAGAGAGAAACGAGACAGACAGAGAGAGAGAAACAAGACAGACAGACAGAGAGAAACGAGAGACAGACAGACAGAGAGAAATGACAGACAGACAGACAGACAGACAGACAGACAGACAGACAGACAGACAGACAGACAGACAGATAAAGACAAGGCCAAGTTGATGAGCAGCTGCATAACTGTGCAGCTCGCAGAGAGAGGCAGATGAAAGGGAGGAGGGAAAGACAATTCAGACGGCTTGTCAAAACTCAAATGTATTGCCGGTCAAGCAGCGAACAGCAGTGGCCTGGAGTTAATTTGCATGGAAGATGGGTCGGGAAGGAGGGAAAGAGCGAGGGAGCGGCTATTGGGCCGGTGTGTTTAAATGCAGTAATTGTGAGCATGACAGAGGGAGGGGGGAAATATCTGGGCTGGGAATAACAGGTTCTTAGCACACTGAACACATTATGCTTAAGCTCATAGAAGAGCGAATGTGATGGAGAGAAACACATCCCTTGAATGATAATTATATGGAATCGCTTTCCTTTATAAGGGTTCGGGTCTAACTCACACTCATGATTGGATGGACCCTGGGTGTTGTTGGTCCATGTTAAATTATTGGTGATGTTCAACTTCGACGCACAGTTATTACTGTTGGATAAATAAACCAATGAGATCATCTGAACTGGACACATGTCAAAGGAACCCTCTGGTTTCTAGTAACATCATGTCCCTTCTAAGCCGCTCTTACCGGTAAGATCAGGTCCAATACATGGAACAATGCTGTAAGCCCTACTATCCCTGTGCTGTCTTGTTAGGACCCTTGTATTGGGGTAGGCAGACTGCCTCCACGACTACCTCTGTGCCTTCCCTAGTATTCACCACTGTGCCCCCTACGTCAAGCCCAATCACAGCTTGCTTGGTGTGAGGCGTACTGTATGGTAAGCCCCCTGTAACATTCCTGTTGTGGCTACAGTAGAGCACGCATGTGAAGGCCCACACACTACCCTGTCCCGTGTCCATCCCGCGTGTCTCTTTCAACATGGTTCTGTTACCAACACCTCAGTTACATTTGTAGTAAGATTTAAATCTTAAATCAAATTTGCAAGGTTGATATTTAGTCAGTGGATCCCCAAATTTGCAAGCTAAGGCAGAGAGGGTTTCTTTACCTAATTTAGAGCTCATCAGATGAAGGCCCGTGCATTCTGGAAGAGGAGCAACGGGTGCCTGGCAACAACTTGTGGTGTGACACAGCATCCATTCACACTGTTAAAGACCAGAGAACAGGGCCAAGGAGCTAGCGTCGGGTGCTGAGCGCCATTAGCACCCATCCTGACACATCCATCGGCTGCTTAGCGGAGGTGACTCATGCGATTCGGGGATTACTCCGTGCAGGACAGGGGAGGAAAATCAAAGGGCCGTATGAAGTCGGTGGAAGAGAGAGGAGAGAGGAAAGGAGGGCTATCAAAGGGGGAAAGAAGGGAACGAAAAGGGGAGCGAGCCGTGAGGCAGAGCTAATAACACTCGTCCATAATTAAAGAAGACAGCTCCTTTGTGCTTCCATGTCATTAAAACAAGCTCCCACACTGCAGGTAAGATGGGCCTTCTGAGTTCACAGTCGAAGCGTAAAAGCTGGGAGACAAGTCAGAATACCACAACTTTGATTCCGCTGCATGAATATTTCAAGGCTCAAAGTCCCATTCATTCCACTGAAAATGAGCTCATGCATCAAAGTTCTGTCGTTCATTTACTGTACATGCAAGGTCATATCAATACACAGGTATCAACAGCCCAAACAGACCATAATACGTCAAAGTACTATTAATAGAGTTAGCATCAGAAACAGCACAACAGCTTTGTTGGAATCGATTTGTCATCTATTTATACGATAGGGCTGGGAATTGACAGGGACCTCATATTATCATGATACTTAAGTGCCGATACGATATGTATTGCGATTCTCACGATTCTATACGTATCGAGATTCGATGCAGCGATTTTATTCCGATTTGATGTTCCAAACATATTGCCGACTAGATGTCTGCCGAAGAGAGACGAGAGAGAGCATGAGAAAATGTGTCTCATCAGTCGTGAAAACAAAAGAGATGAAAACATGTTGGCTCACTATTTCAAAAGAAGATGGAGAACAAGCCAAATGATCCAAATCAAATCAAATGTTATTTGTCAGATGCGCTTGAACACAACAGTTGTAGACTTCACCGGGAAATGCTTAGTACTGAGCCCTTTCCCAACAACGCAGTTAAAAAGTATGAATATGTTCCCCCAAAATGTTAATATTAACACAATAAATAACAATAACAAGGCTATAAACCAGGCGTACCGGTACCGAGTCAATGTGCAGGGGGGAGGAGGTAGTTGAGGGTATATACAGTGCCTTCAGAAAGTATTCCTACCCCTTGACTAATTTCACATTTTGTTGTGTCCAAATTTAGAGTCAGTGAAAAAGTCTCAATACAATAGTCCGGGTAGCCATTTGATTAACTGTTCAGCGGTCTTATGGTTTGAAGGTAGAAGCTGTTCAGGTGCCTCTTGCCCGTGACTTGGTGCTCCGGTACTGCTTGCCATGCGATAGCAGAGTGATCGGTCTATGGCTTGGGTGGCTTGGGTCTCTGACAATTTTCCAGGCCTTCCTCAGACACCTCCTGGTATAGAGTGGCGCAGTGGTCTAAGCCACTGCATCTCAGTGCTAGAGGCGTCACTACAGACCCTGGTTCTTTTCCAGGCTGTATCATAACCGGGCCGTGATTGGGAGACTCGTAGGGCGGCGCACAATTGGCCCAACGTAACCCGGGTCGGGTTAAGGTTTGGCCGGGGTAGGCCGCCATTGTCAATAAGAATTTGTTCTTAACTGAGTTGCCTAGTTAAATAAAGGTTATATAAAATACATTAAAAAATAGAATAAATAGAAGTCCTGGATGGCAGGGAGCTCGGCCCAGGTGATTTACTGGGCCATCCGCTCCACCCTCTGTAGCGCCATGTGATCAAGGGCGGTGCAGTTGCTATACCAAGCGGTGTTGCAGCCAGTTGAGATGCTCTCAATGGTGCAGCTCTATAACCTTTTGAGGATCTGAGAGCCATGCCAAATCTTTTCAACCTCGTGATGGGGAAGAGGTGCTGTCGCCCCTTCTTCACGACTGTGTTGGTGTGAGAGGACCAGGGCATAAAATTAACACCCATCCGCCAAATGTGAGAATTTAAGTGTTGGACGGTAAGAATGTATATTTCACCAGCCACGTTGGCGGATGGTCAATTTGCCAGGCTCTACAGCGCAAGCATTACATTCACAAATAAAAATAGTCAAAAGTCAAGTATGAGCACAAAATGCTGCTGTAGCTGTATCAAAGTATTTCTGCTGTTTTGTTTCATAGATGCTATTCGCACAAAGAAATCCAAATCCTATATCCCACCTCAAGCAGCAACACTGCCTGACAGGAGAGCTGTGCGCTCCAAGTGAAGTGCTGAAAGATTCATTTTTGGAGGCTCTGCGCACAGACATAAAAGTTGGTGTAATTTACTCAAAAGTCTTGTCCTCGTGTTTGTTGGCTATTTACATAGTTTTGGTCAGAAGCTCAGTTGTTTTTCAACGTTAATTTGAGTTTGCTGCTTTAACTGATAGCAAAGAGACGCCCTAATTAGATCCCAAATCTCACAGACACAGTGACACAACTTGAGTGGCCCCGTTACCACGGTAACCCCTTCCCTTAAAGGGCCAGCTGAACATTCTGCCTCATCTGATATTTTGGTAAAAAGACTCGGTTCACAAAATGTTTTATTAAATTGAACAATATACACACATTACTTCTTACTAATAAATGTATTGTTTTAGAAACATTACAAAGCATGGTCATCAGTATGTTTTTTTTTTTTTTTTTTACGTAAGTATGGCCAAAATTATTTTGGCTGGTCAATTCTTTTTTTATCTACCTGCCACAGTGGCTGGTGGACCAAAAATAAAATGTTAGGCCCTGGAGAGGACCATGTTCATTCCTTGGTGATGTGGGCACAGAGGAACTTAAATCTCTCGACCCGCCCCACTATATCTCTGTTGATGTGTATGGGGGTGTACCCTCTGTTTGGGGTGTGTGCCCTCGTCCCTCTGTTTCCCGTAGTCCACGATCAGCTCCTTTGTCTTTCTGACATTGAGGGAGAGGTTCTTGTCCTGACACCACACTGCCAGGTCTCTGACCTCCTCCCTTTAAGCTGTATCATCGTCGTCGGTTATCAGGCCTAACACTGTTGTGTCGTCAGCAAACTTGATAATGGTTTTGGAGTTGGACGTGGCACACAGTCATGGGTGAACAGAGAGTACAGGAGGGGACTAAGCACACACCCCTGAGGGGCCTCCGTGTTGAGGGTCAGATGGGTTGTTTACCTACCCTCACCAACTTGGGGCAGCCCGTCAGAAAGTCCAGGATCCAGTTGCTGAGGGAGGTGTTCAGTCCCAGGGCCCAGAGCTTGGTGATGAGCTTGAAGAGGACTATGGCATTGAATGCTGAGCTGTAGTCAATGAAAAGCATTCTCACATAGGTATTCATCTTGTCCAGGTGGGAGAGAGCAGTGTGGAGTGCAAAGTTATTTCTTCATCTGTGGATCTGATGGGGTGGTATGCGAATTGGAGTGGGTCCAGGTTATCTGGGATGATGTGTTGCTGTGTGTCATGACCAGCCAAAGCATTTTGTGGTTTCAGATGTGAGTGCTACAGGATGATAGGTGTTTGGACAGGTTATCTAAGAGTTCTGAGGAACAGGGACAATGATGGTCTGCTTGAAACATGTTGGGATTAGACTGGGACAAGGAGATGTTGAAAATGTCCGTGAAGACACTTGCCAGCTGGTCTGTGCATGTTCTGAGAACGCGCCCTGGTATTCTGTCTGGCCCGGAGGCATTTCGAGTGTTAACCTGTTTAAAAGTCTTACATCGGCCATGGAGCTGTGAGTAATAACTACAGCCGGCTGACGCTACCTAGTGTACTTTTTACAAATCGATACTTGGAGTCATAAAAATCATCTAAAATAATATTGCGATATGTAACTGTATCTTTTTGCCTGCATCACTATTATACTAACACACACACCCAACACATATGCAACACAATGACAGCCAACGACTCCCTGGATAGATCACGCTTGTCAAGACCATCGGGTTCTACTGATGTCCCGTTGAGAAACATTGATTGTCCTGGGGCTGGGCGGTATACCATATTTTACGATATACCTGTATTAATGCACTGACCAGTTTGGGTTTTTACTTGTCGTCATGTCAAACACGGTATTCAAAGTGCCCACTATTATAGTTTAACTATAGAATTAGAATAATAATTATATTTCCATGATTCCAACAGTTCACCAAAGTGTTTTGCTCTAAATCACAAGTCAAATCGCAATTGCAACATTTGGTTAAAAATAAGGGCCAGATTTTGCCCTTATCGTGGAGCCCTACGTGGCAATGTGGAAATGATCTCAAATTAGTGGAGGAAATGCAAAAATTGGTGAAAATGTAATTGAAAAGTATAAAACAAATAGAATGGAGAAAGACACATTGAAATCACTTAGAATTTGTGTTGCCACCCCAGGATCCCTCACTACTTATAAAGCAAATGTACAACTTTTATTATTCAAAAACATAAAATAACATCATACCATTTAATCATTAAAATACCGTGATGAAATATTTTGGCCATATCGCCCAGCTCTAGATTGCCCCAATTAAAACAACAGTAATGTAAGAGAAAAAAAATGGTGATTTACAACACTCTATGTAACCTCTAGGGACGGCCTTAGGGTCAAGTTAGCCACTGGTTGTCGTATGTACTGTTGCCAATCCAGGGTCAGTGTATAGGCCAACAGCAGGCTGTATGAATGCCCGTGCACATTGACAGTTGAACTTTGTCTCCCCTTCTTCAATGTGCAGACACTCTCTTTGTGCATTTTGTTTTCACTTCGTCTATCTGTTTAGGCTATTTCTTTCCTCCACCCCTTCTCTTCCTCTCCTTCAGGGAATAAATTGTGAGTGGTCATATTACTCATTCAAGCGGAACGGCACAGTCATCACACACCTGGGTTCACAGAATGGGTACACACACAAACACAACTCACACTCACTTTTGTGGATAAATAAAACATCTTTGAAATAAAGCCAGGCATTTGAGTGAACAGCCCAGTGTGGGTAGTAGTTTGTACTCTGAGAGGACCATGGCTAGAAAGTATACAGCTTTTGTGAGATTAACATCAAAATACTATTTTATTTAGCATTTTAGCTAACCCTTTACCTAACATTAACCTAATTATCCTAACCTGCTTTGTGAATTATCCTAACATGCTGCGTAAGTTCTCCTAACCTGCAACGAAAAGTCAAATCTGACAAAAGCTGTATCCCATCTAGTCAAAACCCTCTGACAGTGTGTCTGGTGGGGCAAGAGAGAGCACGCCCCCTAGAGAGTAGAGAAAGCACCTCCCCAAATGCCCAGCTCACCCTCCTATTCACACAATCACATCTGATTCCCACTGACAGGCCCAGGCAGATGGGCGCAAACACACACAAATCCACGGAGGCGCAAAGAGGCTTTGGGAGAGGTAATAGAAAAGAGAGTATGTGGTGGTGTCAGTGCATGTCTGCTCAATGTGCTCCTCTCCATTTGTCAATGTGTGTCTTTCTGTATATGTAAGAGTGCAGCAGTGCTATGCTCTCTCTCTCTCTCTCTCCTTCACGTGAATGCTCACTCACATGCCCCCTGCAGACACAATGAGAGGGAGAGGATGAGAGAGTGAGCGCTGTTTGCGACGCATGGCCCCGGCTGCAGAAATCAGAAAGAGAGAGGGAGAAAACTCTGTCCCCGTGACTGACCCAAACTTAAGGAAAGCTTTGACTATGTACAGCCTCGGTGAGCATAGCCTTGCTATTGAGAAAGGCCACCGTAGGCAGACGTGGCTCTCATGAGAAGACAGGCTATGTGCACACTGCCTCACAAAATGAGGTGGAAACTGAGATGCACTTCCTAACCTCCTGCCCAATGTATGACCATATTAGAGACACATATTTCCCTCAGATTACACAGATCAACAAAGAATTCGAAAAGAAACCCAATTTGGATAAACTCCCATATCTCCTGGGTGAAATTCCACAGTCTGCCATCACAGCAGCATGATTTGTGACCTGTTGCCACAAGAAAAGGGCAACCAGTGAAGAACAAACACCACTGTAAATACAACCCATATTTATGCTTATTTATTTTCTCTTGTGTACTTTAACCATTTGTACATTGTTACAACACTGTATAGATATAGATATATATAATATGACATTTGTAATGTCTTTATTGTTTTGAAACTTCTGTATGTGTAATGTTTACTGTAGATTTTGATTATTTATTTCACTTTTGTATATTATCTACCTCACTTGCTTAGGCAATATGAACCCTATGCCAATAAAGGCCCTTGAATTGAATTGAGAAAACTAGGGGAAATAGGGAAAGGGAAAATAAGGTCTGTTTTGGAGCGTGTTGAGTCCATACCCTATAGAGAAAACACAGACATTCTGTTCTGCAAACTTATGGTGGAGGGTCTGTCACTGCTGAGATATATTCTCGGTCTGTGTTATATTAAGGCCACATGCCCTATTAGCTGATTTGCTTGATGATTAATGCTCCCATTAAGCTGTCATGTAATAATAGCATACTTTCCTTCCAGAACCATTGGAGAAAATACATAGACACACCCTTATTTGTGTTAGCTCAGCTCCAGTACACCCACTGTGTGTGTGTGTGTGTGTGTGTGTGTGTGTGTGTGTGTGTGTGTGTGTGTGTGTGTGTGTGTGTGTGTGTGTGTGTGTGTGTGTGTGTGTGTGTGTGTGTGAAGAGCATCTGTGAGTGTGTGTCAGCGTATGTGCTAATCTGAGCGTGTGTGTGTGTGTGTGTGTGTGTGTGTGTAATGTACACGATGTACTTACCATGACATGATACAATGCCAGGCCATTGCGTAATCTGTCGCTCTATTCCCTGCCTGCCCTGCTGCCTACCAGGCTGGTTGTTTGTCTGGTTCAGATGCGGGACAATAGAAGGGAGAATGGCCTCTGCCTATTTGTCTATGTGCTCTGATGTTTAAAGGCATTGTCCTTGTGGAGAGGCGACACCAATGGATCTATACCATGAACAGAGGGGGCTTTATCGGGTGAAGTCACAAGCCTGCCTTTGTCTTTTAGCTCATTGGCGGGGTAAAGGCCTCCCTTAGCCTTTAGCATGTGTGATGGAGAGAAAGAGTGGAGGCATGGAGGGAGTGAGGGGTGTTGAAGGAGAGCCAAAATCAAATTGTTCGTAGCAGACGGCCATGAGATTGAAACATTGTCCGTTTACAGCCTCCCCAGAGCCAATAACATCTCATGTATAAGGAGTTCAAGGCCAATCCAGTCCTGAGGGCTAAAAACATGCTAAGCTAATAACAACTCTCAACAATAAAGTTATATCATAAAGAAAAGCTTTAGGTGGCTAAATGGTCACTGCTGAACCCTAAAGGGTAGAGGTCAATGCGATATTTTCCTAGAAACCACAAAACTCTGCTTGCTACGATTACAAGAAATCCTTGCTACGATGGCTAACGCTACAGTACAGAGGTAGGCCTAGCATAGGCTAACCTAGCCTCCTGTCTTTCTCAATTTTTAATAAATATTTAGCCTGAAGACCTAGCTGAATGGAGTCAGACCTATAAAAACAAGAATATGCAGGCCTGACATATGCAGCAGCCCAGCTCCGGAGCTTCCACTGTTTTCACAAGACCTGATTACTTTCTGCTCACCAGGCCGCGGTTAATGGCAGAGGGAGAGAGCTACACTACTGCGCAATACTGTACCTGGCCTGTCCTCACGTGAACCTGCCGTTCAGTAGCCATTTTGTTCTTAAAAGGCAATGCTGTTCCACCCATAAAAGCAGAGTTATAAATTCTAGCATGTGAGAGCTGGTGCTTGAGCCGGAGCCTAATCAACTAAGAGGGATATTATCAAATGAATAGGGTCGGGTTGTGACTGAGTCAGGTGAAGTTTTGGGAATTGGTACATTTATTAGGGACTTAATTCTTGGCAATGGCCAGGTGACCGTTGGTAAAAGATAGGCCTAGTTCCAATCCATATTAAATGAGCAATCTTTCTAAAGAAAAAAATTGACTAGAGACAACAGTGACGTAGATGTATTGGTACATTAGCATGGATATTGATTGCGATAGATATTCATAATTGGAGGAGCAGCGACTCGATGAATCATTTCTGGCTCGCTGTAGGGGAGTTGAGGTAAGTTGAGCCACCCTTGTTTCTAGGAAACCATACACAAAATTAATAATTTGACCAAATATTTAGGAAGAGGTGACCATTTCCTGGAGTCTGTGAAGGAAGAATCCACATGGAAAAAGTGGTAAGCAAGTTGGTAAAAAAAATATATATATTTTTTACCAAGTCAAATAAATGTATTGTGTTAGAAGCTTCATGAGGTTTGTATCTAAACCAAAGTAGATTATTTTAAGATTTTTCTATACATCAGTGGCTATAATCTTCAATATGAGGTCCTAAACCTAGCATGAAAGTGCAGCCTTTTAGCTTTGTGAGCTAATATAGTCAAAATGTTTGCCTTGTGGTAAATTGAGCCAATGGTTGAGCCAATGCCAAGTTGAGCATATTGAAGTGTTTTCTTCCCAGGCGTAATGCAAGACATTAACGCTGGGATATGAGGTAAGAACACGGTCTGGCCTCTATTAATAGTGTTAAGCCTGTGTTAAAAGATGATGAAAAGGAAAGACAAAAAAAGTGATTGTGTTGAATTGTGTTTGGGAAATAAAGATAAACATGGTTTTTAAAAGGTAGTGGTAATATTTCATTAAGTACAGAAATGTGTAAGCGGCTTAGCTTATCCTGTCCTGCGACTCAACTTACCCCATACTCCATTGGTAAGTTATGCCAAGAGATCACATTTTTGGGACAAGCTACAGTATGTTTTCAAAGCTGTAATGTTTACAAGAATTCAGATTATTTCCAGGGATACACAACATCCTGAAATATATGTAGACATCTTTGTTAGAAATAATACTATATTTCCCTTGACGGAGTCATGCTGAATGTAAAAAAAAAATGGCTCAGCTTACAACCACTCTCCCCTACTGCCCAGCTGATCGTGCCTAAGTTCATCATTAAGTCAAATCCATTTCCTCTCCCCCACACCCTGCCTCAACCTTTCTCTCTCCCTCCCCCCTTACCGGATAACCGCAACAACAGTCAACTAGGGCTGGCAGGGGAACAAACACGCGGCCGCCAGCACAGCATCAACATTGTCAGTTTCCCCGCCCTCAATTCCCCACGCCAGATTCTCTAATTGCGTACATGTGCTCTGCTGCAGTGGTTTCCTCAAGTCTAAAACACAGCCACACACAGCAACACCGCTGTGGGGACACCGCTGTGGGGACACCGCTGTGGGGATAACGCTGTGGGGACACCGCTGTGGGCACTTGGGACACAGAGGGATACAGTTCTGTTCCTGTGGCTTGACACATCGATGCGCTTGAGAAATCAGAGCGATTCGACATCCTGGATGGGGATCTTGTCCCCATTGGTACATGTTATAGGAAATCTAGCTTGATGGTTCCCTTGGTAACTGTCCCCCCAAAAAGCATGGAGTGGGTTAGGAGAGTGAGGGAAGGGGAGGTGGGAGTGGGGGCCGAGGGTGAGTGCCTCACACCGTTTTACAGCTGTGGGGCTAATGGATCCTGTGACAGGTGCTGTTAAACTTACGCAGCTGGCAGACCACCAGCGTAGCCCATCGCACATAACAAACACACCTAAGAAGGAAGCCAATCCACAGAGGCTGAGTGGCCTTTTACAGTCAACTCCATGTGACTTCAGAGCCGCAAGAGACAATATGGTCCCCGACATTCAGAGCAGCCCCATAGGAACCAAACCATTGGATCCCCCACAACCAAAACAAAACTTGACGCCATAAACTGTACATTATTGATGGTGAAACACATGAACTACAGTGTAGCAGCAGATCAGGTCAATCTGTGAGTCCGGTATTTAGAAGGCACTCCAAGGACAGTAATGGTATGCAACCTTTTGTGCAACTTCGAGTCAGAGAGGTAGATGGTTTACAAGAGCTGTGATGAAATCATTGATAAAGTGGTTACACTTTCCGTGACCTATCACTGAAGCCTTCTCGATGAAGCCTGCTTTCTTCAGGGGTAGTGCACGGCCTGAGGCTATAATGAGTTATAGCCTAACAAGTATGTCCTACTGTAACAACAAAATAGTGATACCAGTTTATGCCAAACTGAGATGAGACACTAGCACTTTACAACTCGTCAAGTTTGTTGGTTTGAAAACATTTGATAGTTATCCATTAATCAAGGGGGCGTACTGTGTGTTAAGATACAGTGCTTTCAGAAAGTATTCACACCCCTTGACTTTGTTGTGTTACAGCCTGAAATTTAAAAAAATATATTTAAAATGTTTTAGTTTTTTTGTCACTGGCATACCTCATAATGTAAGTACGTATTTCAATATTTTTTATAATGGTCTTGAGTCAATAGGTATTCAGCCACTTTGTTACGGAAAGCCTCAGTAAGTTCAGGAGTAAA
The DNA here is from genome assembly GCF_036934945.1 of Oncorhynchus masou masou. Classification (NCBI taxonomy): domain Eukaryota; kingdom Metazoa; phylum Chordata; class Actinopteri; order Salmoniformes; family Salmonidae; genus Oncorhynchus; species Oncorhynchus masou. Next base: position 60,770,979 of record NC_088229.1, on the reverse strand, counting down.
AATGTGCTTGACATGTCACGCAATAAGATGCATGGACTCATGGACTAGTGTTTAATATGATGCTGGAATGACTACCTCATCTCTGTACCCTACACAAATAATTATCTGTAAGGTTCCTCAGTCGAGCAGTGAATTTCAAACACATATTCAACCACAAAGACCAGGGAGGTTTTCCAATGCCTCGCAAAGAAGGGCACCTATTGGTAGATGGGTAAAAAATAAAAAATAAAGCAGACATTGAATATCCCTTTGAGCATGGTGAAGTTATTAATTACACTTTGGATGGTGTATCAATATACCCAGTCACTACAAAGATACAGGCGTCCTTCCTAACTCAGTTACTGGAGAGGAAGGATTTCCCCATGAGGCCAATGGTGACTCAAATAATGACAGAGTTTAATGGCTATGATCGGAGAAAACGGGGGATGGATCAACAACACTGTAGTTACTCCACAATACGAACCTAAATGATATAGTGAAAAAAAGGAAGCCTGTACAGTTTTGGAATATACATGTATTTTGGAATTAACATGCATCCTGTTTGCAATAAGGCACTGAAGTAAAACAAAAAAAAATGATTGGCAATGAAAGAAATATAATGTCCTGAACACAAAGTAGAGGTCGACCGATTAATCGGAATGGGCCGATTTCAAGTTTTCATAACAATTGGAAATATTTTTTTTTTTTTTTTTTACAACTTTATTTATCCTTTATTTAACTTGGCAAGTCGGTTAAGAACACATTCTTATTTTCAATGACAGCCTTGGAACGGTGGGTTAACTGCCTCAGGGGCAGAATGACAGATTTTTACCTTGGTCAGCTCGGGGACTCAATCTTGCAACCTTACAGTTAACTAGTCCAATGCTCGAACCACCTGATTACATTGCACTCCACGAGGAGACTGCCTGTTACGTGAATGCAGTAAGAAGCCAAGGTAAGGTTGCTAGCTAGCATTAAACTCATCTTGTAAAAAACAAACAATCAATCATAATCACTAGTTAACTACACATGGTTGATGATATTACTAGTTTATCTAGCGTGTCCTGCGTTGCATATAATCGATGTGGTGCATATTCATGAAAAAGGACTGTCTTGCTCCAATGTGTACCTAACCATAAACATCAATGCCTTTCTTAAAATCAATACACAAGTATATATTTTTTAAACCTGCATATTTAGTTATATTGCCTGCTAACCTGGCTCGTTGCGAACTCTGAGCTTTGAGCTATTTATGACTTCAAGCCTATCAACTCCCGAGATTAGGCTGGTGTAACCGATGTGAAATGGCTAGCTAGTTAGCGGGGTTCACTACTTGGAGTAGTTATTCCCCTTGCTCTGCATGGGTAACGCTGCTTCGAGGGTGGCTGTTGTTGGTGTTCCTGGTTCGAGCCCAGGTAGGAGCGAGGAGAGGGTCGGAAGCTATACTGTTACACTGGCAATACTAAAGTGCCTATAAGAACATCCAATAGTCAAAGGTATATTAAATACAAATCGTATAGAGAGAAATTGTCCTATAATTCCTATAATAACTACAACCTAAAACTTCTTACCTTGGAATATTGAAGACTCCTATTAAAAAGAACCACCAGCTTTCATATGTTCTGAGCAAGGAATGTTAGCTTTCTTACATGGCACATATTGCACTTTTACTTTCTTCTCCAACACTTTGTTTTTGCATTATTTAAACCAAATTGAACATGTTCATTATTTATTTGAGGCTAAATTGATTTTATTGATGTATTATATTAAGTTAAAATACGTGTTCATTCAGCATTGTTCTAATTGTCATTATTACAAATAAAATAAAACATTTAAAATCGGCTGTTTAATCGGTATCGGCTTTTTTTGGTCCTCCAATAATCGGTATCGGCGTTGAAAAATCATCAATCGGTCGATCTGTTTGGGGTAAACCCAACACAGTAAAAGGAAAACCTGGTTCAGTCTGCTTTCCAACACTGGGAGACAGTGATTGTGGCATAGTTACAGTTTTGACTTAAATCGGCTTGAAAATCTATGGCAAGAACTGATAACGGCAGTCTGGCAATGATCAACCACCAACTTGACATCACTTTGAAGAATTTTAAAATATTGTACAATCCAGGTGTGCAAAGCTCTTACAGACTTACCCTGAACGACTCACAGCTTCTAACATGTATTGACTCAGGGATGTGAATAGTTATAGAAATAAGATATTTCTGTATTTCATTTTCAATACGTTTGCAAAAATTTCTAAAAACATGTTTTCACTTTATCAGTGAGGTTTTGTGTGTAGATGGTCCAAAAAATATATTAAGTCCATTTTTAATTCAGGCTGTAACACAACAAAATGTGTAATAAGTCAAGGGGTGACTATTAGCTATTAGCTTACACAATAAGTACTTGTGTACAGAGCATTCGGTAGTGATGGAAAGATTTGCTTCCCGAAGACATATGTTAACACCAAAAAGCAGGTCCAAAAGAACACACAAGCAAAAAAAACACTGTTTAAATCCTTGTGTTAAACAACTGTGATACATAAAAATACCTGATGCTATTTCATAAAGACATAAAAAGACCATCTGATGCAATTTCATCCAAAGCAGTGTCATTTAATGATATAATGTACATTCAATGCCAGGTCAAAAAGCATTTGACTGCACTACAACACAGACTGCTATTGAACTCATAGAGAGGGGAGTGGGACTGGTATGGTCAAAGACGATTGGCCAAGACCTAGGAAGTGACGACAACGTTTTCAGAGATGATAAAAACAGATAAAAACATTACACTAAAAAACAGATATGCCTATACAGAAAGGCCTATACAGAAAGTGCAAATAATAACAAAAGAGAATCTAGCTACAGAAAATACAGCAACAATACAGCATTTCACAATACAGCATTTGTTAGCTTCTAAATGCCATTCTGTTTTGGTTAGACAAGCTACTTTGAACCAAGTGCTGCTCCATATTTTCTGCAATTAAATTGGAGGGTTGAGACCAGCAACTCCCCCTGCCACTTTCAGTAGTCTCAATGTTGATGTGTAATGTCCAAACCCCTTCAATCCACATACTCCTCCTCAAAAATGCAGAATTTCCATTCTGTCTTCGCCACCAGATTATTTTGATTCTCATACCTGTGCGGCTGAATGTACGTATGCTCGTAAAACCCATGTGCAACACCAGGACCAACATGGCCCTTTGGAATGATGGTAATCAGAACCTTAATATTGGTCTTGATTTTTGTTTGGGGGATTTTCTTTGTTGTGTTATTCAAGTAAAAAAAAAACACATTCAGTAAGCGCTACCAAAAGGAGAAACGGTGATGTTGCACAATGAAAACCGTTGGGGATGAAAGATGTGTATTTCCACAGCAAGCAAAACATCAAAGATCTGTCTGTTACAAAACCCACATGCCTTGATTCCACTAAATCCCTGGTGCTTCGTGTGAGAATAAGTACAGTGAACGACATTACAGTTTGACTGGATGTTACAAGGAATCTAAAGGCTTTCTTCTTCCCAGCAAGCCCACAACAAGCACATCCGGTCTGCACGTCTCCCTTAAAAAAGAGCCACAAGGCTGAGAATCCAGCCCAGACCCAAAACAATGGACAAAAGCTCAATGGTGACATTTGCAGTGCAGGGATGAAGGAGTGTGGGGAGGGGGGGGCAGTGCTACGGCCAAAGTCAGTAAATCATTACGGTAATGTGCAGCAGGCCTGCCATCTGAGCATCATACACAGCTGGGAGCCCCAGAGGCTGCCTGGCTAACAAACACTGGGCCCACAGAAGAGCTACAATCACACAAAACGTTGTGGACATGCATAAACACAAACACACACATTCACAGCGGTACTCACAAATGCACGCACACACATAAAACATCCAGGCACGCACAGACAGAGACACACACTGATAGACACATACACAAAAGCACTCAAAGTGCATGTCAACAGATAATAATGAATCAATTAGGGTTTTGTTAATTGACATGCATGTATAATGGCTGGTGAGTTCAAGGGCTGCTGGTGCCACGAAGAAAGGTATCATCAAATGCAATCCTCCTTAATTCAAAAGAACAAATTAGTGGTAGCAGACACAGAGAGAGAGAGAACAGACAGAGAGAGAGGGAGAGGGAGAACAAGGGAGAGATAAAGGGGGGGAGAGAGAGACAGAGACAGACAGAGAGGAACGACAAGGGTAATCAGACGGAAGGGTCATATGAAGGTATAGGATAAAAAGAGAAGCAGACATGCCAGAGGGAGGGGGAGGAGTGTGATCCCCTGTCCAACAAAAGCACTGATCCACAGACATCTGTATAACACATTTTTACAGCCTGAGTAGTCTTTTTTCTCCCTCTCTCATCTCCAATGGTAGACCAGGGACAAGACCAGAGGCAGGGCAGCCAGAGAGGGGTGGAGAAGAGAGGGGGTACTGTATTAGAGGAAGCCTCCAAAACACACTCACAGCCACAGCCACGCACAGAAACACAACGTCATTCTGTTTGTATGACGAGGCCTATGACAATCTGGACCGTCTATTCCTGAAACTATCCGCCGCCATTGTCGCAACCCCTATTACCAGCCTGTTCAACCTCTCTTTCATATCGTCTGAGATCCCCAAGGATTGGAAAGCAGCCGCAGTCATTCCCCTCTTCAAAGGGGGAGACACCCTGGACCCAAACTGTTACAGACCTATATCCATCCTGCCCTGCCTATCTGAGGTCTTCGAAAACCAAGTCAACAAACAGATCACTGACCATCTCGAATCCCACCGTACCTTCTCCGCTGTGCAATCTGGTTTCCGAGCCGGTCACGGGTGCACCTCAGCCATGCTCAAGGTACTAAACGATATCTTAACCGCCATCGATAAAAGACAGTACTGTGCAGCCGTCTTCATCGACCTGGCCAAGGCTTTCGACTCTGTCAATCGCCATATTCTTATCTGCAGACTCAGTAGCCTTGGTTTTTCTAATGACTGCCATGCCTGGTTCACCAACTACTTTGCAGACAGAGTTCAGTGTGTCAAATCGGAGGGCATGTTGTCCGGTCCTCTGCCAGTCTCTATGGGGGTGCCACAGGGTTCAATTCTCAGGCCGACTCTTTTCTCTGTATATATCAATGATGTTGCTCTTGCTGCGGGCCATTCCCTGATCCACCTCTACGCAGACAACACCATTCTGTATACTTCTGGCCCTTCCTTGGACACTGTGCTATCTAACCTCCGATCTAACCTCCGAACAAGCTTCAATGCCATACAACACTCCTTCCGTGGCCTCCAACTGCTCTTAAACGCTAGTAAAACCAATGCTTTTCAACCGTTCGCTGCCTGCATCCGCACGCCCGACTAACATCACCACCCTGGATAGTTCCGACCTAGAATATGTGGACATCTATAAGTATCTAGGTGTCTGGCTAGACTGTAAACTCTCCTTCCAGACTCATATCAAACATCTCCAATCTAAAATCAAATCTAGAGTCGGCTTTCTATTCCGCAACAAAGCCTCCTTCACTCACGCCGCCAAACTTACCCTAGTAAAACTGACTATCCTACCGATCCTCGACTTTGGCGATGTCATCTACAAAATAGCTTCCAATACTCTACTCAGTAAACTGGATGCAGTTTATCACAGTGCCATCCGTTTTGTTACTAAAGCACCTTATACCACCCACCACTGCGACCTGTATGCTCTAGTCGGTTGGCCCTCGCTACATACTCGTCACCAGACCCACTGGCTCCAGGTCATCTACAAGTCCATGCTAGGTAAAGCTCCGCCTTATCTCAGTTCACTGGTCATGATGGCAACACCCATCCGTAGCACACGCTCCAGCAGGTGTATCTCACTGATCATCCCTAAAGCCAACACCTCATTTGGCCGCCTTTCCTTCCAGTTCTCTGCTGCCTGTGACTGGAACGAATTGCAAAAATCGCTGGGTTGATACCGAAATGTTGATATTGATTGTTGTTTGACTGTTGTAAAACTTAATTAATCCTCCTTTATTTCATTCTGAGTGAAAAGTGTAACACTTTTTTAGGACGCATTCACCATCACATGTACTTGAAATGATCTCGTGAAATACATTTGAATTGTTAATAAAAAATGATTCCACTGTCTCAAGTACCATTTACCTTTTTATGAAATTGAGCACATTGAACAGATATTAAGTCAACTTTGAATATGACCGTAATATAAACTGTACAGCCTTCGGACTTTGATGTTTGTCTTCATTGGAGAATACATGTGCTGGAGGACATCTGCAAGATGATGCTGGCTGTAAGGTTCTGCTTTTATTTTCTTAGTCAACCTTATGTGCTTTTTCTTTGTGTTCTTGAACGTAGCCCTGTTTCTTTGTGTTCTTGAACGTAGCCCTGTTTCTTTGTGTTCTGGAACGTAGCCCTGTTTCTTTGTGTTCTGGAGTAGCCCTGTTTCTTTGTGTTCTGGAACGTAGCCCTGTCTTTGTGTTTCAGCCCTGTCTTTCATTTTTGTTCATTGATTTCACCTGTGTTTGTTTCTCACCTGGTCTCATCAGCTCCCTATTGAGTTCAGTTCTTTCTGTTTGTACAGTTGTTAGGTATTGTTTGTTTTTGACTGCCTACCTGTTTTTGACCATTGCCTGCGACCACGATTCCTGCCTTCTGCGAAGGCTTAATAAACATCTGCCGCACTCTGCGCGTGAATCTACACCTTATTCTCCCTGAGTATACATTACAGAATACCTCAACTAAATACAGAATAGATTCAGCGGAGCTACAGCGGTACCTAACCCAGCAAGAGGAGCTTATGGAGGAAATTTGTCATGTTCTCCGCCAGCCTATCCCTACTCCTCCGATACCAGGTATCGTAACCCATAGCCCTCCTTCGTTCATACCCATGGCTGGAAAGTATGACGGTTCACCTGGGAAATGTCAGGGATTTCTGATGCAATTCGGCAAATAAACTGAGCACGACCCCATTAACTTCGCCACCGACAAGAGCAGGGTGGATTTAGTTGTGTCTCTACTCACAGGCAAAGCCCTGGATTGGGCCACCGCCACATGGACTGCCAACAGCACAGAACTCTGTTCCGAGACCCATTTCCACACCCTCTTCAAAGAGGTATTCGATCACTCTGCCTCCGGTCGTCCTATAGGAGACCTCCTCATAGAACTTCAACAAGGATGCAATTCAGCTGCCTAGTATGCCCTCGAGTTCTGCACCATGGCTGCAGGGAGTGGATGGAGTGAGGCTGCTCTACTTACCTTCTACTGAAGAGGGCTCAAAAGGGAACTTCAGGCGGAGCTGGCCTGTGGAGGTGACCTTCAGGATTCAAATTAATACCATCGTATGTCCATCTCTTCCGGCGGTCGGCGAGGAGGTGGTCGATGAACTCTGCCACCCAGGAACCCGAAACCTTCTCTTTCCGTGATTCTTACGGATAGGCCTTAAATCCGAATGGTTTGGGATAGGCTTAAAACAAAAATCTCAAAAACAACTTTCTATCGCTGGATTCAAAATTGCAGCCTTTGGAATCGGAGGCAGATGCTTACATCCGTCCACATCCACAGCACCCTAGCAAAACCAAAACCTACTTGAAGGTAACAGCACTCACTGTTGCCCCTAGTGGCCGGTTTCCGCACTCTCCAGACGTCAGACATGGACGGATGTCGAATACTGACTCGTATCACGGGTAACCTAGCTGTCCTCTCTGCTTTCGTGTGTGTGTGTGTGGCGCACAGTACATGGCATGACTGTTTGTGTGGAGTGGTGGATTTTAAGTACTGTACGTTGAAGAAGCCAATTGGATACACAATATGTCAAGGCAAGAGAGAGCCAGGGAGAGAGAAGGAGAGAGAAAGTGAGTGAAAGGGAAAGCGAATGGGGGAGAGAGAGAAAAAAAAAATAAGATCATAAAAGGGGATTACAGTGCAGTTAAAGGAGGCTGGATGTCAGCCAAGGGTCGGGCCCCTTTCCAGCTGCAAATGTACAGGGGTGGAAAGAGCTACACAAACTGCACTGGGTAACCAAGGAGGTATGAGGCCCACAGGAAAAGGAAAATGAGACTCAACACCTAAGGGTGGATGAGATCAGATACAGAGGGATGAGATCTCATTCCACCCAGTTTACCACCATTGCATGTTAATGCTCAGCTTTAAAAAGGTCCAATGCAGCCGTTTTTTTATCTCAATATCAAATAATTTCTGTGTAACAATTAAGTACCTTACTGTGACTGTTTTCCATTTAAAATGGTCAAAAAGAAACAAAAATAACGTCTCTACAAAGAGCAAATTCTCAAGTGAGAATTTAGATAGGACTGTCTGGGAGTGGTTTGAGAGGAAAAACAAAAAATGTGCTGTTTTTAGGAGAGGTTTGGAACTCTTTTTCTTATTGGTCTATTAACTATGGTGATGTCACCATGGAATGCCAAAACTCCCTCCCAGCAAAACAGGCTGAAAATTCAAGTGGTCTTTTCAAACAGCTCTTAAACTAAAAGGGCATTATCATAATTTAGACAATTTCACAGTATTATTCCAACCAAACATATATAAAACTGCAATGGGCCATTAAATAGCTGGTTGATCCATCCACATGCTCTTTATAAGCTGAGGCAATTAGTCTGGCTATAGATGTATCCCCTATTCAAAGAAAGCCACCTCGCCCCTCCTGCTCTTCCCACTCAAAGTGCACCTTCCTGGTGTTTCCCCCCGACCTCCCCCCAATCCCTGTGTAACAACTGAATTAATGTTTGCAGACCGGGTAAGCCCTGTTCAGGCTGACATTTGACTTGCGCTAGCTACATAGCCTAGCCTTACTAGCCTAGAGCACACTCAGTAGGCTACAGCCTGGTTAGGCTAAATGTCATCACCTTGACTGACCTATTTAGTGTAGCCTACCTAGCCTAAGCGCTAGTGGACTCTTACCTAACAGCCTGGGCTACATCATCAACTTGACTGACATGTCCTATTTAGCCTAGCATACCTAGCGAATAACAGCTTCAAACAGCACCGGTGTGGCGGGATGAAGCAAGATCCTTTTCTTCCCCTTTATCAGCACCTTCTATTAATAGTACCGTTGCTGTGATGTTTGAGTCCAGTATGTTCCACCAAACACAAGCCGGACCACATCCCAGAGGCATGTCTGGCAGCTAGCGTGCTCACTGAACACTAATGTATGGACGTGTATGTTGTAAATATGCAGGGCAGAGGCAGATACCAGGGGGAGGAAAGGGGGCAAGCTGAGAAGGTATTTCAGAAACATAGCTAGCTGTTCAAAGGGTCTGAAGGTGAGGGGCCAATCCAAATTGAAGAGTTTACAGACAGGCCAAGGGGTTATTCTCAGACATTTGCTGTGAGGGTTGGATACTGTAACACAGGGTTCCCCAACTGACGGCCCATGATTTTATTTGGCCCCTAAGTTTTCTGAGCAAACAACAAAATGATAAAAGATCCCAGAATGGTTCCACACGCACAAAAAGCTTATTTCTCTTACATTTTGCGCACAAATGTATTTGTTTAGGACAACATTCCACAATCAACAGCCTTATCCACTCTATGCGAAGGAGATGTGTCGTGCTGCATGAAGCAAATGGTGGTCACACCAGATACTGACTGGTTTTACTTATTTGGCACCATAATTTGCAATTTCATAAAAAATCCTACAATGTGATTTTCTGGATTTTTTTTCTCATTTTGTCTGTCATAGTTGAAGTGTACCTATGATGAAAATTACAGGCCTCTCATCTTTTTAAGTGGGAGAACTTGCACAATTGGTGGCTGACTAAATACTTTTTTGCCCCACTGTATATACAGTATATACACTGTATATACAGTATATATACACACACACACACACACACACACACACACACACACACACGTTCAAAAGTTTGGGGTCACTTAGAAATGTCCTAGTTTTTGAAAGAAAAGCAAATCAGCTCCAAGTGATTTTAAAGTAAGATATATGTGATTGTATACGGATGTAAGGAAGGCTTGAATTTATTATGTTTTAGTCAAATATTATATCTGTTTGGGCTCCTTGCGGTCAACTTGCAGTCTACAAATCATTTGTGATGATCTTCTGGCCTCCTGACCATCCGCTCAAGAAAAGAATTGGCCTGCGTCTAGTTGATGATCCCTGCTGTAGCAGGACAAACACACACACACACACTGAATCAGCAGCAAGGGACACACACTCACTCTCAGGGGTGTGGCACCGACAGTGGCACACTTTGCACCCGGCTAACCTTGGCAGGGATTAAATGAGGTGCTTTGCCAAAAGGCACGTGGGGCACTCTATTGGCTGAAGGGTTATGCAATGATGATAACACACCGGAGCTGGCAGGCAGAGCGTAGAAAGAGAGGGCGGAAGAGCGAGTGAGGGGGGTCCAGAAATGACAGGAACACCATTAACCATGGGCCTGTCCTCCTTTATAGCGGGCTCTGGCAGGAAGCTGGAATGGATAAAGGATCATGAATAAAGGATATTATACCACCAGACCCACGGTGACAAAGGTCTAAGTTTAATGAGAAGGTGCAGAACATGGCTGACTGATTTGGAACATTTCCAAATACCAAAGTTAGGTTATCCATTCATCTCTCCCCTGCCTGTGTGGGGAAAACAAATACGGATGTGTGATTTTGGTTTTTACTATCCTCGTAGGGACCAGAAGTCCTTACAAGGATAGTAAAACAAGGACAATATGCCGGTCCCCACAAGCAAAAATGTTATTTTAGGCTTAGGGGTTAGATTTGGGGTTAGAGTTACAATGGGATAGGGTTAGAATTAGGGTTAGGGGATAGGTTTAGGAGTTAGGGTTAAGGGTTAAAGTTAGGGTTAGGTTAAGTATTAGGAACAGAGCTCCGAGTGCTAGATGCACCTTACAATGACAATGCATGAACCCCTGGGAGAATGCACTCTGCTTTGTGACAGGCAGGATGAGGAACCCTGACCCACACCCACAAGCCTCAGGGAACACAGGTCACCATAGAAGATTAGGGTTAAGCACCACCTCAAAAGGTTAAGGTGAGGCACCCCACCCCAAAAGTTAAGGTGAGGCACCCCACCCCAAAGGTTAAGGTGAGTCACCCCACCCCAGTAAGGTTAAGGCTAGAGTTCAGGCCAAGAAGAACGGGAGACATGCGAGGGCGCCGACAGTAACAGGGAGAGAACCCTCACAGTGTCCGTTATGTCCTCCCTTCCAAAAGGTCAGCTACGGTTACAAAGAAGGGTCATCAGGTGAAAGCAGCAGTTGGCCACACAACCGCCACCTCTGACAGGTGACTTCAGTGTCTGGGTTTTTTTTCTTCCCCCCAACTGTTAGATGCATCCCTTCTATGATCCATGCATGAATCAGTGGCACTCCGCTTGACCGTCAACACACCGGAGAATGAGAGCCCAAGCGTGGACTATTCGGCCCCCTATTGTTCCAGTCTAGATGTATATACCCACCCAGAAAGGTCAGATGGAGAGCCGCACCATTGTTATGCCCCCTGCCTGCTTTGAGAGCGAGCCACTGAGCCCGCAAGCCCTTGTGTGCGTGTCTGCCTGTCTAGCTATCCGTCGGGTGGCCCCTCCCTCGCCGCAACCTAAGCCCGAGCTCCTTGAAACTCAGCAACAGACTGACCACGCAGCGCGCCCACACACCCACATACACACACAACGTGGCCCCTTAGGACCAAAACATTGCCTTTCCTGTGTCTGCACATGTCTGCACATGTCTGTGTGGCTGAGTGGAGCCAGTGGGAAGGAAGGTGAGTAAGTAGAGGAGAGAGAAAAGAGAAAAAGAAGGGAAATGGAAAAACACAACAAGCAAAAAAGAAAAAAACTCAGGGCAAGCACCTGTCTACCTTATGGCTATCACCTCGGCGGAGGAGTCGAGCTGCAACGCGTTTCGGCCTTCTCCTCCTCCTCAGGTAGCAGAGAAACAACATCTATCTACAAAAAAACTCAAACTAAATATAGGTGACGGTAAAAAAAAGTTGCCAAATTGGCCCAAAGTGCAGAAGGTCCACTGTGAAGAAACAGAAGAATTGGTGCTAATCCCATCCAGTAAGAAAACAATTAGAGGTTGGAGAAAGCAGCTCTTCTCTCCTTGACGGTTGGGGAAAATAGGTTTTTGTTTGGTCCCCTCAAGGATTGTGTGTGTGTGTGTGTGTGTGTGTACAAAAGTCCACAAATAGATAGTAAAACAAGGAAGACAAGGAAGTGGGGGACATTTCCCAGGTCTCCATGAGAAAAAAAGGGTTAGGGTTGTAACCCTATTTTAGGGTTAGGGTTACAATTAGTATTGGAGTTAAGGGTTAAGGGTTAGGTTTAGGGGTTAATGCTTGGGTTAGGGCAAGGGTTAGGCTTACGGTTAGGGAAAATAGGATGCTGTGTCTTGTGTGTGCTTTTACGTGTTCATCTGCCTGTGTTATCCACTGTGCCAAATGAGTCGTTCCCTCCCATGGCTTTGCCTGGATGTACAGAAAACCTATCCCACATGCTCTTAACAACTCCAAACAGAAACTATTAACCGACGGACCTCTGTGTGCATACCATACGGGTTACTGGATGTGTTAGTGACCCTGTGTGTTAGCGCGGCCTCTCTCTCTCCTTCCTCCCTCTGTGTGTGAATTAAAGCGCTTCCCTCGATTCTTCTTGCGGCGCTGTGAACTACAGCAACCCTTTTTACTGGAGGGTTCCACAGCTCATTTGTGTGGTGAGCGTGTTGGAGGGAGGCTGAGGAAGCGGAATACTTGTGGCTGTCAACAAAAGACACGGAATGCCCTCTCTAAACTAGCAAGCTAACGATGCCCACCGCTAGCCTCCAGTTGCCACATACGTCCCTTATCTCTGCCCTCCCCCTCCCTCTTTTCCTTTATCCCCCCCCCCCTGCCTTCTCTTTAACTTGGGTTACTAGTCTGGTCTTGATTACAGCGGTGTACACTGTATACAAAGCATTGTGACTCTGTTTATTACAGTTTGGACGCAACAAACACGCTAATTACGGATATCCTAGCTGTACAAAATAGCCCAAAGTGACCCTGACCACAATGTGTCTTTTCTTGGTGGAATCAAGCGTTTGAAATCAAGACCAGCACTTTGCACCATCACTGCACTTTTCATTATTACTCAAGCAAGGAACAGTGTTTCGCCGAGCCCTCAATCCCTTACACACACACACACGCGCGCACGCACACGCACAGAGTGAGCCAGCATGTTCTTACGTCTCAGGGTAAAATTACCCAGTTCTTCCCCGATTATTTCCAGACTTACTGTATTACTTATCTACAGAGAGTGTTACTTATAAAGATTCACTGTTAAACAGCAACGGACCCTCTTTTGTCCTCAGCTACACACAATAGGTACTTATCCATGCTATGATATCCTTATCTCTAATCCTATAAGGCTGAGCCCACACAAAGTCAAAAGGAAAACACACATTGCAATCGGGAGTAGGGACACTGAAAGCAGAGTGGTCCAACCAGGTCCCACTCTCCAAACAGTTCCTTTTATTCTGTTCAAAGACAAGACTAGACTGATTGTATAGCGTGGTCGCCCGACTGTTTAAGCAGGGTCTCAAGTTCATATCACTCCATCCCGGCTGCAGAGCAACTTTGTTGGCGTGGGTTCTTATTGAACACGAGGCAGAATTGTTGGAATGTGATCAATATGACACATTGAATGTATGCAATTGTGCAACAAAAAAAGTTATGGTTAATAAGTAATGTTTTATAAATAAATAAATATAAACTCACCAACAACCACGAGACGAGACCATAGTCTTGATGAGCATAACAAAGCAGGTTAGTGTCTTTGAGGTACACTGCATTATTTTGTAAAGCGGCAGAAGGCATATTTCTTTTTTTTCTTTCTTTTTTTTTTTCTTTTTTTTACTTTGTCAGCCGAACAAAATAGCACTATTGTTTATGTTATATGACTGGAACTACTCATCTTTCAAATATATATTAATAATGACCTTTTGGAAATCCTCCACATTGTTAGGAATTACCGTTGGATGATGGATGGGGAGGAAGGTAGACTAATGTTTAGGAGCGTTGGGACAGTAACCATAAGGTTGATGGTTCAAATCCCGAGATGTCTAGGTAAAAAAAAATCTGCTGATGTGCCCTTGAGCAAGGCACTTAACCCTAATTACTCTGGATAAGATCATCTGAGTAGAACACTTGGAAAAGAAAAGGAGAGCTGCACACTCTAGGAGCTCATTTAGACAGACAGACAGACAGTCTTCATCCTCTGTGGAGATGGAGGAACCTTCCTGAAGGACAATCATCTCTAGAGCACTCCAACAATCAGGCCTTTATGGTAGAGTGGCCAGACGGAAGCCACTGCTCAGTTAAAGGCACATGACAACCAACTTGGAGTTTGACAAAAGGCACCTAAAGGACTCTCAGACCATGAGAAACAAGATTCTCTGGTCTGATGAAAGCAAGATTGAACTTTATGGCCTGAATGCCAAGTGTCACATTTGGAGGAAACCTGGTAACATCCCTACGGTGAAGTATGGTGGTGGCAGCATCATGCTGTGGGGATGTTTTTCAGCGGCAGGGACTGGGAGACTAGTCAGGATCGAAAGAAAGATGAACGGAGAGATCCTTGATGTAAACCTGCTCCAGAGCGCTCAGGACCTCAAACTGGGGCGAAGGTTCACCTTCCAACAAGACAAAGACCCTAAGCACACAGCCAAGACAACGCAGGAGTGGCTTTAGGACAAGTCTCTGAATGTTCTTGAGTGGCCAAGCCAGAGCCCGGACTTGAACCCGATCGAACATCTCCGGAGAGACCTGAAAATAGCTCTGCAGCGATGCTCCCCATCCAACCTGACAGAGCATCTACAGAGAAGAATGGGAGGAACTCCCCAAATACAGGTGTGCCAAGCTTGTATCGTCATACCCAAGAAGACTCAATGCTGTAATCACTGCCAAAGGTGCATCAACAAAGTAGTGAGTAAAGGGTCTGAATACTTATATAAATGTGATATTTTCATTAATTTTTTTATACGTTTATACGCTTTTAGCGAGCACCGCTAACTAGCTAGGCATTTCACACCAGTTACACTTACACACAAGTGTTGTTATTGTCGGTCAGTCATAGCTGCACTACAGTCAGAGGCTCCATGTGTAGCAGGTAAAGTGGGAGATTTCTAATCAATACAAAATATAGTTACAATTATGGAATTAAGTTGGCGAAATGAGAAGGAGTAGGCTACAATGATCAACCAACAGGTAGGCTGTTGTCCGGCTTTGTGGTTTTAATGGCTGTCAATCTCGTGAGCTAGCATGGACGTTTCTACCTTGAGAGACAGAGCGGTATAGTGTCAGCAATGAGTGGTTGAAGGCCCCTCAAAATAAATGAGGTGTGGGGGCAGAGTGGTGAGGGCCTGGCTCCAAAATAATGTGTTTGACCTCATTCTGACCCCAGAGCTTTTAAGTATTTGCAATTCAAGAAAAACATGCTGTTGTAGCAGAAATTCTCATGTAATTGTTAGCCTATATAAGGCGGTAAGTAGCCTAGAGGTTAGAGCGTTGGGCCAGTAAACGAAAGGTTGGTGGATCGAATCCCCAAGCTGACAAGGTAAAAATCTGTCGTTCAGCCCCTGAACAAGGCAGTTAACCCACTGTTCCTAGAATTTGTTCTTAACTGACTTGCCTTGTTAAAAAAAAGAGCTGTAGCTTCAGTTTAACTTATGGATGTTCTCAAAGAGGGGGAAAGGGCTGAATGGAAGTGAACAACTTCCTTTTGACGTGGAAAAACAAACAACTACCCCACCGGAAAGGATACCAGGCTCTGGGGGAGGGCACTCGCCATGACAACCAGGCACCAGCAGCTGTTCCAGAGCTCATAAGCCCCTTATGAAGAGGGCCTCAAAGGACGGGTGATGTGGTGTCAAGGCAACCCTAGCTAGTCCCATGGTAGGGTGGGTATTGCTTGCCCATTATGCCCCATTTCCATAATGTAATGATTTTCACACATTGACTTTAACATTGACACTTAAGTCCAATCAAAAAGATACCATTTCAGCCTGAGACCATATGAGATTAACAGAATGGAAGATCATATTTCCATTATACTATCTAGTTGCATGACATTGTACATAGAATGAAAGAGACTTGATAATGGCTCCATGGCACAACCCATTTAATAAAACAACTGTTTCTGATATTTCCCATAGCAGACACAAGCTTTCATTTCACTTAAAAGGCTGCCGTTGTTGGTCTTTTTCTGGGCTAGTCTAGTGGCAACAGGAAGTTGCAGCGGTAACAAAAGTTACGTTTGAACTCGACGACTGCAGTGTCTTAGCAAACCGTGGGTTCACGGACTCAACCAACTTCTTTATGACCCATGTCACACGGCCTACTCCGCAACCAAAAGAAAGTGAAAACATGTAAATGGGTTGTAAGCAGAGGAGAAGCATAGTGTCATCTGTCATTGCGCTTTATGTTAAAGCACAGTGTGTACTGTGTCAATATGACATAGCAGATTAGGTGCAATTGACGCCATACCTCCCATGGGTTTGTAGACTAAACAAAGTAGTCATTGTCTTTCCATCACCACTTTGTGGCTTACTAGGCCCCATCTCCAGACGTTAACCTCAACAAAATGATCTTGAACTAACCGTGACCCCGGACCATCCCAGCCAATCAGCTCAGGTTACAATAAAAATAGAGCCGTGAAAGTGAAGCTATCATAACAAAGAATAAAATGACTCAACGCTACACCGTAAGCACTCCATCTACCAACCAACAGTTTACTCTTCATCTGGTGCTCTCTGGTTGACCCATATTTCTTTACTGCTCTAATACTTTTGTTGACTGCTGACTGTGGGGAGAGGCAGACAAGCCAACCACTTCCCTCTGTTCAATGACGGAGCTGACAAATAAAACCACAATACTAGTCAACAGCACCCACTGCCTTGCCTCACTCCAACCTAACATTATAGCATTATAGCATTGCACTATTGAGCCTGCTCTGCAACCTAACATTATAGCATTATAGCATTGCACTATTGAGCCAGCTCTGCAACCTAACATTATAGCATTGCACTGTTGATCCGACACTGCAACCTAACATTATAGCATTGCACTATTGAGCCTGCTCTGCAACCTAACATTATAGCATTGCACTATTGAGCCTGCTCTGCAACCTAACATTATAGCATCCCACTGTTGATCTGACACTGCAACCTAACATTATAGCATTGCACTGTTGATCCTACACTACTCAGAACCTTCATCATTGTAACCACTTGCTCTGCATGCACAGATCAACTAAATTTCATATGCCGATAATACTTTCAGCACACTGCAACCAAAACATATATTACAGGTGTATTACCAATATACAGTGCTTTAGGAAAATATTCAGACCTCTTGACTTTTTCCACATTTTGTTACAATACAGCCTTATTCTAAAATGGATTAAATAAATAAAAATCCTCGGCAATCTACACACAATACACCATGATGAAAAAGCAAAAACAGGTTTTTAGAAATGTTTGCAAATCTATAAAACATAAAAAACAGATACCTTATTTACATAAGTATTCAACCACTTTGCTATGAGACATGAAATTGAGCTCAGGTGCATCCTGTTTCCATTGATCATCCTTGAGATGTTTCTACAACTTGATTGGAGTCCTCCTGAGGTAAATTCAATTGATTGGTCATGATTTGAAAGGCACACACCTGTCTATACAATGTCCCACAGTTGACTGTGCATGTTAGATCAAGAACCAAGCCATGAGGTGGAAGGAATTGTCCGTAGAGCTCCAAGACAGGATTGTGTCGAGGCAGAGATCTGGGGAAGGGTAGCAAAACATTTCTGCAGTGTTGAAGGTCCCCAAGAACACAGTGGCCTCTATCATTCTTAAATGGAAGATGTTAGGAACCACCAAGACTCTTCCTAGATCTGGCCACCCGGCCAAACTGAGCAATTAGGGGAGAAGAGCCTTGGTCAGGGAGGTGACCAAGAACCTGATGGTCACTCTGACAGAGCTGTAGATTTCCTCTGTAGAGATGGGAGAACCTTCCAGAAGGACAACGATTTCTGCAGCACTCCACCAATTTTATTTGTATTATTTGACCTTTATTTATCCAGGTAGGCCAGTTGAGAACAAGTTATCATTTACAACTGCGACCTGGCCAAGATAAAGCAAAGCAGTGTGACACAAACAACACAGAGTTACACATGAAATAAACAAACATACAGTCAATAACACAATAGAAAAATTGATATACAGTGTGTGCAAATGTAGTAAGACTAGGGAGGTTAGCAAAAAATAGGCCATAGTGGTGAAATAATTACAATTTAGCATTAACACTGAAGTGATAGATGTGCAGAAGACAATGTGCAAGTAGAGATACTGGGCTACAAAGGAGCAAAAAAAATAATGATATGGGGTTGAGGTAGTTGGGTGGGCTATTTACAGATGGCTGTAGCATGAATGCCAAGAATCATGTCTGGAAGAAACCTGGCACAATCCCTACGGTGAAGCATGGTGGTGGCAGCATTTTGCTGTGGAGATGTTTTTCAGCAGCAGGGACTGAGAGACTAATTAGGATCGAGGCAAAGGTGAATGGAGCAAAGTACAGAGAGATCCTTGATGAAAATCTGCTCCAGAGCACTCAGGACCTCAGACTTACCTTCCAACAGGACAACAACCCTAAGAACACAGCCAAGACAACGCAGGAGTGGCTTCGGGACTAGTCTCTGAATGTCCTTGAGTGGCCCAGCCAGAGCCTGGACTTGAACCCGATCAAACATCTCTGGAGAAACCTGAAAATAGCTGTGCAGCAACGCTCCCCATCCAACCTGACAGAGCTTGAGAGTATCTGCATAGAAGAATGTGAGAAACTCCCCAAATACAGGTGTGCCAAGTTTGTGGCGTCATACCCAAGAAGACTTGATGCTGTAATCGCTGCCAAAGGTGATTCAACAAAGGACTGAGTACTTACATAAATGTGATATTTCATTTTATTTTATACATTTGCACAAATTTCTAAAAACCTGGTTTTGCTTTTTCATTGTAGGGTATTGTGTGTAGATTGATGAGGAAAACAATTTAATACATTTTAGAATAAGGCTGTAACGTAACAAAATGTGGAAGAAGTCAATGGGTCTGAATACTTTTTAAGAGAACCTCTTAAATAATTATTATTTCCTGTCTTGACAAAAAAAAATAACTTACCAGAAACAATTGGATCCACTTGATTTCCAGGTGAAATTTCTTGTTAAAATGTCACAACCTGGAATAGAAATGACAATTACATTTAAATGCCACTGAAGTATGTATTTGTGTGGATATATCCCCATAGCTTTGGTTTAAATGTCACAGTCTCTAAGCATTGTAATGCAGCAGGAAAAAAATACATCTGTGTAAGTGTCTTTCCAGTAAAGTATAGACTTAAAATGCCCATCTGAAAAATGAATTTCTCTCAAGTGTAGAGTCAAGGTTCAGAATGCATCCGGTCCAAAAATATCCACTGGGATTACAGTGAGCCATGTGGTGAATCATACAGTTGGAGATTCAGGCAACCCAGAGACTGGCATCACTCCCACTGTATGCTAAATGCATCCTAAGTCAGTTCTACTGAAAAAATACTGTAGCTTGCTTCCTCCATTGTCCCAACTGAGAGAAGAGGTGAGTGTACAAGGAAACAGGTTTTTTTTCTGGATCAAACAGGGTCTTCAGTGGTGTCCGTGGCAAGGGGCTTGTTTGGCCTGGCTGAATTTTAGAAAACACTTTCTCAAATTTCTCCATGGAGGATTAAAATAAAATTAAGTTTGGACTTAAACGACCTGAAAAAACATAAAACCTTCTTTTTAATCGCTCAGGCGGCCTGCCCAAGGATTTCAATGGAAGCGAAATCCCTGGGAGAGAACGAGAGAGTAAGTAATGCTAACAGCGCCAATAGTGACAGATGGGCAGGGAGTGGCAATACACTTTGACACTCCCACCTGAGAGGCACGAGTGAGGGATCTGTGTCAACACTGCTCCATCCTCCGGCGCCTGTCCTCTCATTGTCTCTGACAGATGCTCCACTACAGTCAAACAACATTCACTTTGAACTGCACCCACTCCCACTCTTCTCCCTCTGAAAACACACATCAAGCTGTTTCTCACCAACTACAACCGCTAGCTATTCGCTAACACATTCCTGCACCACACTACACTGCACATACAACATGCTAACTGTTCCATATAGCCCAGTGACTTCTCATTTTGTCACACGATGTTCGAAATATAAAGAATGCTATTTTTCCAACAAATGAGAAAACTATTCAAGATGAATGCTAGACATTCACCAAACTGCTCACTGTGCCGTCAGGGGGATCCTCGCACATTTATTTATATGGTTTTGATGATATCCTCACGTTGGCAGGCTCCTAATTCCTTAAACAGACAGCAGTGCCTGCTGCCATTCATGGGCAATATTCACATGAAAATATCTGTAGCACATATGCATGGTGCTAGTGTAGAGCAGACAAGGTGACCCATGGTCATGGCCAAAGATAGCTCCTTGTGCTGTGCATTTGTGTGCTACGCAAACATGTCAATGACCTTATGCCCATACAGGCAGCAAAGCTCCCACTAAACCCATCCCACTCCCTCCTCCCCATTTCCAACCACCAAAACCTGATATCTGCACCTGTGGAGTCATAAACACTGCCCTAGAACAGGGGAAAATAAAACCCTCCCTCCCTTCTGCCTTTTATTCTGGTCTACTGTACTAACATATCTCACAGATATGTCAAGTAGTTCTCTCTAGCAAAAGGATTAGTGGCCTCAGAGACGCATAGAACGACAACTGTTGAAAAACAATCCACACGATTAAACAGCTCAATACGCCTGTGGTATGAAAGGTCAAGTGTCCTCCAGACACACTATACATTCAATAAGGACAAGAGTTAGCTGAAGAAACTTGATGTCGGTGATCCGTGTGTGTTCTGGCTAGCCAGGGACAGGCAACAAGTAGTTGAAGGTTCAGGAGGGGTGGCAATCAGAGGGAGCTGCAAAGGGTGGGGTTTGAAGGGGGGTGGTGGGGTCTGCTGGTCAAAGCAAACCTCTACAGTGAATTTCATGTGGCCAGCTTTCCTCAAAAAGGCTTTCCATCTTAATCCTCCAGCCAAATGGAGGTGTCTAACCTAACACTCAGTCTATTGCTTGTCTTAGGTACATTTGTTCAGTAATGTAAGTGGATGGTGCAGCCTGCAAAGGATTTATACAGGATTTACGTTATATATTATATTCCCCAATCGTCTCTCAGTCCACTGCTCGCTGCTACTATAATAATATATCTTCCCTGCCACTACTGGATCATTGAGAGCTGCAAACGTGTCATTTTAACAAATTAACTTACATAAGAACAATTACAGTGCTTGTGCAACTCAATAAATACCCTTTCAACTTTGAATAACCCAGTTTTTGAAATTCTGAATGTACAGACAAAGTATCTCACATATCAACATGGATACAGTGGCCGTCTATACCAAGGCCTGATACCTTCATTAGGTTCAGACTGAGTACGAATCTATATGCAGATATACATTTTATCATCAGTATCTGATTTGGCAAATGTACCAACATAATGCAATTTAGTCAGGACAGTAGAGTACACTTTATATACTCTCATTATTCAATGGCCCCTTTTTGTTTTTGGCCATTATGGCTTTGCACATCTGATGACATTCATTTATATTCACTGCCAAGAAGGTCACGGGCACTCTTGGGATGCCACTTGATGTGGCAGCCACAGAAGGTGAGTCCACTCCTACCTATTCAGAAGATAATGAAACAATTCCAATGTCTACGCTTCGTTAAGTTTACACGTGTAACAAACTCTTTTGCCTTTTGATCCTGGCTTTGGCTTGCCAACTTCGTCAATGATCCAGCTGGCTTCAGATGGATTCTTGGCCAATTAATCAACTGTTCAACAAGACTTTGCACAGCAATAGTGTCAGAAATGTAATGACCTGTCTGAAAGTTTGAAGGGGCTCTCCCTTACTGTTGAGAGACCATTAATTTAAAAAAATGCATCTCTTGACCAATGGGTAAAATAATATCTTACATTGTGTAAAGAATCATGTAAAGAATCATCTAAGAATCATCTAAGAAAATCAATGGTCCAAATGTCCCTATCATAATCCGTTCAGAACTTTTTGGAGTTTCTACCCTCATCAAGGACAACAACCACACAAGCCACTGCCTGTTCACAACCGCTACCATCCAGAAGGTGAGGGTCAGTACAGCTGGGAACAAGAGGCTGCTGCCCTAATATAATATATATATAGACTTGAAATAACTGGCCACTTTAAAAAATTGGAACACTAGTCAATTGAATAATGTTTACATATTTTGCATTACTCAACTCACATGTATATACTGTATTCTTTCCTATTCTGCTGTATCTTAGTCTATGCCGCTCTGACATTGCTCATCCAGATATTTATATATTCTTAATTCCATACCTTTAGATTGTGTGTATTGTTAGATATTACTTGTTAGATATTACTGCACCACTGGAGCTAGAAACACAAGCATTTCACTACACCCGCAATAACATCTGATAAACACGTGTATGTGACAAATCCAATTTGATTTGATTTGTAGGATGGCCAAAAGTAGGGCAACTAAATCAATGGAGGCCAGAGAAAAAAAATGGTCATGAAAATGGCATCACGTCAACGAGGCTGGATGCTGGGAAAGAATTAAGGCTACAGGACAGGCTTACCATTGAACTTGTCATCCTTCTTCTCAAATACGGAGGACATAAAACAATAAAGAGGTAGAATAGATATACATTTTGAGACATGACGTGGTATTTTCATATTGTAAAATATGATGTTCATATTAACGCAAAGTTCCTGTTCTTTTTCATAGTTTTCTCACAAAAAAAAACATGTGTATCTCTGTTAAATGTCAATGAGCTTTTTTTAAAGCCTCTTACATTTAATTCGGCTCATTTCATGCTAATTTAACTATTTGCGACCCGCGGAAACAACTTTGAAGACGACGAACACAAAATGTAAAATCCTAAAAAGTTTTGGTGATAAAGTTGCACTGCTCTGAACAGAGCTCGGTGCATATTATCGGGTGCATTAGGTTAAGAAATCCTACTTTTTTGTATATAATGTTAATGATTTGTTAGAGAAAGAGCCCACTGAACAATTCAGAACATTAAAAATGTCTTGGTAAAATGTATTTAGAAACATAAGGAAGTGAAATAGCATCACCAAAGCATGTTTTCTCTCACTCTGGGCAGAGTCACCTGAATTCATTGCGGGTGCATTGAAATCAGAAAACACTGTTGGCACTCATGTATGTTACTCCCTTGAGGGGCACTGTTTATATTAGCAAAGGCAACTAACACACTATACACTTAATACCTGGAATAAGCAGTCAATCGCTTGTCAACACATAAACCTGTACTGCCTCCCATCTTTAGAGGCTCCGAAAGCTCTTTAAAAGGATAGTTCAGGATTTTGGCAATGACGCCATTGGCAAATCACTCAGACCCCTTGAATTTTTCCACATTTTGTTACGTTACAGCCTTAATCTAAAATGGATTTTAAAAAGTGAAATATCACATTTACATAAGTATTCAGACCTTTTCTCAGAACTTTGTTGAAGCACCTTTGTCAGCGATTACAGCCTTGAGTCTTGGGTTTGACGCTTACAAGCTTGGCACACCTGTATTTGGTGTGCAGATCAGCAGGTCCTCTCAAGCTTTGTCGGGTTGGATGGGGAGCATCGCTGCATAGCTATTGTCAGATCTCTCCAGAGATGTTCAATTGAGTTCAAGTCCAGGCTCTGGCTGGGCCACTCAAGGACATTCAAAAACTTGTCCTGAAGCCACTCCTGTGTTGTCTTGGCTGTGTGCTTAGGGTTGTTGTCCTGTTGGAAGGGGAACATTCACTTCTGTCTGAGGTCCTGAGTGCTCTGGAGCAGGTTTTCATCAAGGATCTCTCTGTACTTTGCTCCAATCATCTTTACATCGATCCTGACTAGTCTCCCAGTCTCTGCCACTGAAAAACATCCCCACAGCAAGATTCTGCCACCACCATGCTTCACCGTAGGGATGGTGGCAGGTTTCCTCCATATGTGACGCTTAGCATTCAGGCTAACGAGTTCAATCTTGGTTTCATCAGACCAGAAAATCTTGATTCTCATGGTCAGAGTCCTTTAGGTGCCTTTTGGAAAACTCCAAGTGGGCTGTCATTTTCCTTTTACTGAGGAGTGGCTTCAGTCCGGCCACTCTACCATAAAGGCCTGATTGGTGGAGTCCTGCAGAGATGTTTGTCCTTCTGAAAGGTTCTCCCATCTCCACAGACAAACTCTGGAGCTCTGTCAGAGTGACCATCGGGTTCTTGGTCACCTCCCTGACCAAGGCCTTATCCCCCAAGTGCTCAGTTTGGCCAGGCTGCCAGTTCTAGGAAGAGTCTTGGTGGTTCCAAAATTCTTCCATTCAAGAATGATAGAGGCCACTGTGTTCTTGGGGACCTTCAACACTGCAGAAATGTTTTGCTACCCTTCCCCAGATCTGTGCCTCAACACATTCCTGTCTCAGAGCTCTACGGACAATTCCTTCGACCACATGGCTTGGTTTTTGCTCTGAGAGGCACTGTTAACTGTGGGACATTATATAGACAAATGTGTGCCTTTCCAAATCATATCCAACCCAAATGTGGGAAAAATAATCAAGGAGTCTGAATACTTCTCTAGTCAGCTGAACTCGTGGATACCCTTTTTATGTCTCTGCTTCCAGTACAAAGGAATTTAGCGGTAGTTTTGCGAGCCATTCGTAACTAGTTTAGCAGCTCCTAATCTCCCGAACTACCACTTTAAGCTTTTCATGGACAAGAGGCAAAAGGGGTTTTCATAACTACGTACATTTTTAAGTGTTTTTGATTTGAAACCACATTTTACACCCGTAGGGAAATACCTGAAAAGTGCAAACATGAATTCAGCAGCAGCATCTACAGACTTAGACAACAACTCAACCCCTGATCTCTACCCACAGCCCAGGGTCAGGGGTCAGCAGTGCATTGTGAAGCCCTGATAATTCCAACAAACTGTAGTCACTGTCGTCCAGAGCTGTCGCCGATATCAAATGTTGGTTTCACACACACTAACGGTACCTTTTTAAAGCAGTGCACAGTGGCTATGGCTGTTTGGTGTTGCCTTGCATAAGATTGTCATGCTATTCCTTACGCTAAGGTAGCAACGGGCTGTTGACATGCCTCTCAGAGAGGGATAAATATGCACCGGCACAGGCTGGCCAGATAAGGTCAGCTGTGGACTGGTAGGGTTCAAACGGTCAGTGGCCCAGGCCTCCCGTGCCCTTCATTTTACACAAACAGGAGGACAGCAGGAAGGATTTAAGAGTTCACTCGGCGGTAAACGGCTAATAACGTTCCAACCTCCCGTTCAGGGTCAGTCAAGCCTCTTATTGCGGTCTGTGGGGGAGGTCGACTAGCAGCGATACTTCAATCCCTGGGTCGTCTGTCACTTCTTTTGCAAGCTGTTTCTCCCTGGCGCTTTCTGTAGAATTGTGCGGGCGGTTCACCGTGTGTCTATGTGTGACTGCGGGGGTGTGCGTGCTGGGTGTGTATCTGTGCGTGTGTGTGTGTGTGTGTGTGTGTGTGAGTTAGGAGAGCAGTGAGAGGAGAGAGCAGCACATCTTATAAGCTAAGTCAACAACATTATATCTGCCTCATTTGTTTAGGCAAAGATGGTAGTTAGCAGGGTTAACAGTGAAAGGGGAGATTGGGAAATGCCTCTCAGTGTGGAAACCCTGGCATTCAAGTATACTGTAATTTCCATTCCTACATGGATGGTTGCGCACACTGATAATGCCATGCTTAACAATATTTCAGGCTAACACAGATGGCCAGCAATGGACGAATATATGTATGGCCTAACAGTAGACAGTATAACAATATAAACACAATAGAGAACAGAACTGTAGTCCTTAAATACCTAACCGGACCAAACTATAACAACAAAACCTTGGCTGGATGGAACTTTGAACCACACAGATAATGCAGCCTGTGTCTGAAGCAGCTTGACTGTGGTCGTTACTATAAACACCTGTCTTCCGTGTGGGATGACAAGTGGGAGCTAGTCATGCCATCGTAAGGCTGATGGATAAGAAGGCATGGTTTGAAATGTAGGTAGCCTATACCATATCCTCCTTTCCACTCATTCCAGCCAAAACTCAATTTAAAAAAAAACAAATGGGCCTCTGCCTGGACGCTAACTTAAAGTAACAGTATACCTGGATGTTTCTGGCAAAGCAATTTCGCTCTAATATACAACTATCAGTTTTCAGACTTTCCCAGAGGAGCCAAAGTCAGTGAGTCAGTTAGCGACGCCTCACCAGAGTAGCCAAGCCAAAACCAACCCCCAGAGAGAGTTTGCCAAACCTCACTCTTGAATCATAGCCTTCTGTTTGCATATTATGGAAATCGGTGGAGCTATATTAATCTATGGGTGTAAATTACGAATAACATGCGGTGCAGGGTAAACAAGCCCATGGGGGGTATGCAAATGACGACTCTCTCTGACACAAAGTTGCTGGCTTGGAACATTAAATACAATCAGGTCCATAATTACTGACACCCTTACTAAAGATGAGAACAAAAGACTGTATAAAATAAATAACACATATACTGAGCTATATTGTACGCTATACAAATTTGGGGAAATTAAATTTTATACTAATAAAATTGCCCAAGTAATAGAAAAACTCTCAAACGATAGGGGTCAAAGTTATTGGCACCCCTGTTGTCAATACTCCGGGACTCTCCCCCTGCTAGGATAACATCACTGAGCCTTTATCAAAACATCTTTATGAGATTGGAGAACATATTGGGATGGATCTTAGACCATACCTCCATACAGCATATTGAGGACATTGAGGTACTTTTCTACATAAGCTTCCGATTTTTAAACGCCAAACGCACCACTGGTGTGCGTGGCCAAAGATCTCTATTTTCATGTCATCTGACCAGAGCACCACCTGGAGTTTGATAAACAGCATTGGCACTTGGATTGGAACCGCTGCTATGGTCAGATGACATGAAAAGAGGCTATTCCATTCGGTTCTAGTCCATTTGTTTTCTAATAATAATACATAAATTATTTGGCGAGTACATATATATGTTATTTCATTACCCCTCTTGAACTAAAACCAATATCTTTGTGTTTTAAAGTCACTTTAATCTATGAGTGGCCAGTTGCTGTGCATAGTTTATAGAGCTGCGCATAGTTTATAAGTGCTAAGCTGTAGCGAACACACACACACACACACACACACACACACACACACACACACACACACACACACACACACACACACACACACACACACACACACACACACACACACTAACCAAGCCAATGTGGAGATTAATCAGCTGGGGCCTGTCAAAAATGGGGCCCATCCTTCGCAGGCAGGGCAAGCCAAATAACTCTCCTTGTACTTTCTCTGCACTCTCTAATGCCCAGAGAGAGAAACGTAGAGAAAGAAGGGAGAGAGAAACATAGAGAAAGAAGGGAGAGCGAAATGTAGAGAAAGAAAGTACTTTTTTTGTCTGGTTTCTGTATAAGCACTTTTGTGACATCTGCTGACGTAAAAAGTGTTTTATAAATACATTTGATTTGATCAAAAAGGGGCTTAAGTGGTGGGCGTGACAGGGGTGTGGCAGGAAGCACGGTTCGGCCCATCAGCGTGGCAGAATTTTCTAGTCGATTTTAGAGGCCCCAGAGGTGTAGAGACATTTTTAAGCCGATTTCCTACACTTCTATACATTTCTCCATGGAGCTGAGACAATGTTGCAGTTTTAAAAGCACATTTCCTGCAATTCTACATATTTTGCCATGCAGCTGAGAGAAAGTATTGCCGTTTTTAAAGCGAATTTCCTGCGATCCTATGCATTTTGCCATGGCTAACACAATGGGCTTTTGCTCAAACATAATAAACAATCAAATCTATTGTTAAATTCATTGTTTCTTTAAAAAAATGTATTATCCCTGACTGTCTAGCCTTTATTTTGGTGATGGTTAGTTCTGAAAGATATATATATATATAACCAACCAAAGGACATCCAGCCAACTTGACACAACTATAGGAAGCACCGGAGTCAACATGCGCCAGGAACCCTGTGGAACGCTTTTGACGTCTTGTAAAGTCCATGCCCTGACGAACTGAGGCTGTTCTGAGGGCAAATAGGAGTGCATCTCAATATTAGTACACTCAGTGTATCTTTTCTACATATTATATAGCTGGTCTAAGTCATTTAAGCTTTACTCTGAAAGCATTTTGTCATCCCCAGAATGTATTTCAGGATGGACTTAGGCGCGGTGTGGATTTAGGAGAAAAAAATCCCAGAAAGAAAAAGAAAAGAAAAGAAAGCCAGAGATCCTGGTAAGGTCGGATAGCATTCTGACACCCTTTTTAGAAAAAGGAATGCCTGACCTAATTCTCTGCCTTTCCCATTCCCTCTCAGTTCTGTGTTACAGAGGAAAGAGAGTATCTGGCTGTTATAGGCGGCCATTGCAGAGATGGACAAGTAGATCTTGTGATTTGTGTTTATTGTCCTTTACAAGAAATGCCAACAGCTGATGAGAAGTCTTGTTGACATCCTCAGAATAGCCCATGCCTGAACTGTGAGCATGCGCGTGTGTGCACGTCCTCAAATCCGGTTCAATAATCAATTATTTCATTGGAACATTCACGCACACACACGCACACACACACTATCTCTCTGGGGCCACACGGACAGCCTTAGCCCCATAGCGTACTCCAGATGTGGAATGCAGGGACGCACAGGGGACAGTTGGACACGTCCCAACCTGGACAAGGGTCAAGGACTCAACCGAGGCAAGGTGGAAATGGAGTATCTGTTTGGAACATATCCCACGAGCCAACTCTACTGTACCGATTTGCTACTCAGTCATAGAGTTCAACTCAATTTACAGGCTCTTAGGGCAAGAACAGCTGCACAGAAGACAGTTATCTATATTAACACTTGTTGTCCAAGTTGTCAAAACATATATGTGTGTGTGTGTGTGTGTGTGTGTGTGTGTGTGTGTGTGTGTAGGTGTAAGAGTGCTGCTTACAAATGCATGGAGGACTATCTGTACTTGTATGTATGCATTCATATGGGTGTGTGTACTCTGTCCCGGTCAGTGAGTCTATTGCTCTAAAGGTCTGGTCACGTGCAGTAATCACAGATCCATTGCATCATGAGGATAATGTTTCCTCACACCAGGGAACTATAGAGAGATATTCACATGATCCTGAACTCTGCCCTTTCATATGAGTACATAAACACCGACACAGCCAGCTGCACTTAAACATATGTCAAAATCTTAAAGGCGTACTGTACATTGATGCATAACACCATCCAAAATGCACAAGTACACCCCTAATAGACTCTAGAGGGTTTTCAATTACTGTTCACAAAACAATGTCCATACAGGCTAGAACACTTTACAATGGAAGAAGACACCGGTAGAAAGCTAATATCAATTAACTACCCTAGTACTTTGTTTGTGTTAATATGCAAACCATCATGCAAAAAATACTTATTTCAAAGCTGTTTGCCACCAAAAACTTTATTCATTCACTTATTCTCTCTCACAAAGACTATCTAGTATTGCCTCAGTGAACTGACTGCCTTGTGAATGACATCATTACTGGTTAAAGAGACAGCGCACATTTTTTATAAAGAAAGCTCCTTCTAGGCTTGGGCAGTATACCGTATATACTGTATACTGGGGTACTTGGAAAAAGCCACGGGATGGTTTTTCAATATCGTCAATACCGTCAAAACTATTTCTTTGAAGATTTTCAATAATTGTGAATATTTGTAGATACTTTTTAAAGTTATTACCAGCAGTGCAATAACTTAGGAGATAAAGCAGATTGCGTTCTTCATTTCACCTGTCACATTATTTTAAATGATGAAGCTTACCATAGTTCTCCCAGAACAGGTGAGACACTCTCACGTGTTGGTTTGTAAATAGCACAACAGGAGAAAGCGAGCTGGTGAGTCCATAGCGTTCTATATCAATCAGTGAGTCTCTGTTGTGCAGCGCACATGAGTTGATGAAGTTACACTTGAAAGCAATTTACTTCTAAATGTTTGCTATCAGATACATTATTTATACAACAGCCTGTTGAAACCACTTCAAATTAGTGGATTAGTGCTATTTCAGCCCCACCCGTTGCTGACAAGGTGTATAAAATCAAGCACACAGCCATGCAATCGCCAAAGACAAACATTGGCAGTAGAATAGCCCTACTGAAGAGCTCAGTGACTTGCAACGTGGCACCGTCATAGGATGCCACCTTTCCAACAAGTCAGTTTGTGAAATTTCGACCCTGCTAGCGCTGGGGGGGACCAACTCCATATTAATGCCCATGATTTTGGAATGAGATGTTCAACGAGCAGGTGTCCACATACTTTTGGTCATGCAGTGAATCTTATAATGGATTTCTGCCAGAAATCAAAGAGCTCTGGATGAGTTCTGTACAGCTGCCATTTTTCTTTGTGCTTCCTACAAGTTTTAGTTCCCCTGTGCTTACTACTAGCGTTCTACTAATTTCTGCTCTGTGTACTACACATGCTGCTCTTCCTCAGAAAAGCATGCATCACAACTTTGTTCACTTGTGCAATTTCTCCAGTTCACTTTCGCTTGAAAATGTCCACACTCACTGAAAATGACATTCGGTAGAGACTAGCTATGCTTATATAACTTTATGAGTTGGATTTGCCTGTTTTTGCAATTTGTTTGTTTGTTTTCGCTCGTTAGCATTTAGCTAACATTGTCTATGTGATTTCGCTATTAGTTTATGCTAATTGTTTTAGCATTCTGGTGTGCTATGCCGGTAATACCATAAATCGCAGTATAAGAGAAGGATGGTATGACAATATGAAAATCAGGATGCTGCCCAAGCGTAGCTACTTCTATGCAAATGTTGTTTATCAGTACAATAAAATAAGTCCCAAATAGAAGGGAAACCGATTGTTTGTCATCTGTAGCCCCATGAAATCACCTAAAACAAGCTCAGTAACTCAATGCATGCACACACTCCTTTTGAAAGTGCATTCACCTGATTTGTGGATAGGCCTAGGCGACATCTTAATTTACCCCGTTTATCAATAGAGATTTACCATTCAAATAAATGATTACCATTATGTAGTTAGATTTACTTTTTATTTTTTTACCAAAGTCAAATTGATTGTATGACTGTATAATTGACTCATTAATGCATACATGGCAGTCTGAAAAAATGTTGATGTATAGAAATTCAAACTCAAAAGCTGCCCAAAGTTTGAACAGAGCAGTAGCTGATTTCATATTTTTGGATCAAGGTCCATTCTGTGACTTTGGCTAATATTCCTTATTTTTTGCCGTGGTATCGTTTTGGTATTGAGTATCGTGATATTATTGTGTATTGTGATACTAAACCTGGTATAGGTCAAAATTCTGGTATCGTGACAACACTACCCTACATTGGGGCTCCCAAGTGGCGTAGCGGTCTAAGGCATGGCATCTCAGTGCTAGAGGTGTAACTACAGACCCTGGTTCGATTCCAGGCTGTATCACAACCGGCTGTGATTGGGAGTCCCATAGAGTGGTGCAGTGTTTTCTGGGTTAGGGTTTTGCCTAGTTAAACAAAGGAAAAATAAAAATAAATAAAACATTGCTCCAAACTGTTTTTGTGCATTAATTAGGTTGGAAATAACTTATTGGTGTTGTACAGAGTTCTTCTTCGAAAGCGAGATCAATGACGGTCTTGTAATGACACGGCACTCTATAAATATATGAAACAAGTGTCAACAAGCTGTCGGCTAATGGACATCCTGGTAACTCCAAATCAAATCAAACAGTCATCAGGGGTTGGAATATAAATTCATTTCTAATCGTTTCGTTCTGAATAGAACCATATATTTTTCTTCCCCGTTACACTGTTCTGACAACAAAATAAAGTTCTGAACCGGTTGTAACCCCCAAAAATGTACAGTTTACATTGTTCCTTTCTGTCCCTTTTTAAAGCTGCAATATGTAAGTTTTTGGGTGACCCAACAAAATTCAGATAGAAATGTGAGTTATAGATCTGTCACTCATTAAAACCCTATGAAGCGGTAGATCTGTTTTAAGTGCCTTAGTTCCATGCCTTCCATTTTTAAGTTACTTTTTTTGCGTCTTTAGCTTTCGGTTTTGTACACCAGCTTCAAACAGCTGAAAATATTTTTGGTTATGGAAAATATACTTCATAGCAGTTTAGATTAGAGGTCGACCGATTATGATTTTTTTAACGCCGATACCGATACAGATTATTGGAGGACAGAAAAAGCCGATACCGATTATTTGGCCGATTTTTTTAAAATGTATTTGTAATAATGACAATTACAGCAATACTGAATGAACACTTATTTTAACTTAATATAATACATCAATAAAATCAATTTAGCCTCAAATAAATAATGAAACATGTTCAATTTGGTTGAAATAATGCAAAAACAAAGTGTTGGAGAAGAAAGTAAAAGTGCAATATGTGCCATGTAAGAAAGATAACATTTAAGTTCCTTGCTCAGAACATGAGAACATATGAAAGCTGGTGGTTCCTTTTAACATGAGTCTTCAATATTCCCAGGTAAGAAGTTTTAGGTTGTAGTTAGGGGAATAACTACTCCAAGTCTCAGAGCGAGTGACGTTTGAAACGCTATTAGCGTGCACCCCGCTAACTAGCTAGCCATTTCACATCACATCGTTACACCAGCCTAATCTTGGGAGTTGATAGGCTTGAAGTCATCAACAGCAAAGCTGCTGGCAAAACTCACAAAAGTGCTGTTTGAATGAATGCTTATGAGCCTGCTGGTGCCTACCATCGCTCAGTCAGACTGCTCTATCAAATCATAGACTTAATTATAACATAATAACACACAGAAAGAGACATTCCGATTAATCGGTCGAGCTCTAGTTTAGATGGTACAACGATTCTCTACATTATACTTACTTGTTTGGTCAAACTATTACAATTTTAGCAACCAGGAAATGTCAGGGGAATTTCTGCATAGTGCATCTTTAAATCTCTGAAATATCCCCCAAAAAAATGTACATTTAGCTTGACAGTAAATTACTTCAGCAATCAGTGCTGATAGGGCAACTTGCTGTGGATCGGGTATGTGATTTAATTATATATATTTTTTTACCTTTATTTTACTAGGCAAGTCAGTTAAGAACAAAATCTTATTTTCAATGACGGCCTAGGAACAGTGGGTTAACTGCCTGTTCAGGGGCAGAATGACAGATTTGTACCTTGTCAGCTCGGGGAATTGAACTTGCAACCTTTTGGTTACTAGTCCAATGCTCTAACCACTAGGCTACGCTGCCGCCCTAAAGGGAAGTTGTTTAGAGCAAATGCTATTTTAAGGGGGAGGAGATAACGAGAGAGGGTGGAGGAAGCTTGCCTTGAAGCGCTGGGCATCTTCTTATGACATGCATTATCTGAATTGGCCCACAGAATTACACCTATGGAGGCGAGCGGCTTCTATCGAGGAACTTTGAATGTCTTTGGTTTAACGTTGGACCAGAGCAAGCGCTAGCTAGCCAAAACTAACAAACTTGTGTGTGAAGAGAATTAACTAGAATTAATAACACATCTTACTTTTTTGTAGTTAATAAATCCAATGTGAAACAACTTGCACTTGTAATATTGTCAGTGTGTGAAGTAGTCTATAGTAACCTATTTTTATTTTTATTTTATTTATTTAACCAGGCAAGTCAGTTAAGAACAAATTCTTATTTTCAATAACGGCCTGGGAACAGTGGTTTAACTGCATGTTCAGGGGCAGAACGACAGATTTGTACCTTGTCAGCTCGGGGGTTTGAACTTGCAACCTTCCGGTTACTAGACCAACGCTCTAACCACTAGGCTACCCTGCCACCCCTATGTAGGCTATAGTAACCTATGTAGGCTATAGTAACCTATGTAGGCTATAGTAACCTATGTAGGCTATAGTAACCTATGTAGGCTATAGTAACCTAGGCAAAGATTTCCAGCTGGCAGGCAGAGGCTGGAATAAGATTCTGAGTGACAGAGTGAGGGCTTTGCATAGGCACTTTGCTGCGATTTATGTGGAACTGGAAAAAAATGCCAGGAACATAAAATAATGTTATTAACGGTTCCCATGCTTTTAAAATAACAGTTCTGTTCTGGAACAGTATAGATCACTTAGATCGCTCTAGTTTTCGGATCGGCTTCTGCTCCTCCAATAATTGTACTATTTTCCTTTTTTTTTGGTTCTGTTCCCTGAACCGGTTCCAACCCTTGACAGTCATGGTGTATCACAGTCAAAGACACGGACGGTGACGTTTCTACTTGTTGGTAATAGTATACCTGGCAAACAACAATCTCAATTTCTTGACGGGAAAAGTGCGTATTGTTTAAATGCATCCACACCCATGAGGACACAATGGGAATTCACACAGACATGCACACAAACGCACGTACGGGCATACAAACACACACAAACACACCCAAGTCCCCTTGAGCCATGACTTCATTGTGACATGCACCCAACCACTGCCTCTTCACAGACACACACACACACACACACTCTCACAAAAGAATATCAAGAGGCCTTCTCATGGCCAAGTCACCTGATGCATGAAGTAACAGGTGTGCAGGACGGGAGAGGGAGGGAGTGACGGGGGTTAAGTTGAGAGCTGAGATAACAATCGGGACAAGATGACAAATGGAGGTAGAATCAGCAGCAGCGGACACGGCAGCGTCAACAAACAGAGGAGTGTTTTGTGTCGTGGAGTTTCCTACTTCCTGTGTGCAGGGCACCCTTCGCCGGTTGGGTTGCTAGCACGGTTGCTAATCTTCCGGAGGGGAACTCCTGCAAGCCCTCATTACAGGATCTCACCTTGGCTAGCAACCCAGCCCCAGCCCTGCCCTATTCCCAGCTATTCATCCCTCACCTATCTAATCAATCAACACAGTTCACAGAGTACATTGGTTGCCCATTCGCTGCATACTGACTACAATAGATCATTGGAAATCATCTCCATACCGGGGGTATTTTGACACAGAATTTGAACCAATACTGTATCATGTTCATGTGATGCCTTAATTGGTATCACAAGTCGTATGATAATATCAGTGATAGTGATACATTACTGTGGTTGTTCAATTAATTACTGTGGTTTATGAGATTATTTCACCACAGGAATAAAAACAAAACAAAACCAGTAACTGCCCCAGGCTTGGCTTACTGTTGAATGTACAGAAACTCAGTCAGAGTGTAATCATGTGAAGCTGAACAATATGATTCAGGAAAGTTCATCTTTCAGATGTCTCTCGTCAGACAAACATTGAACCTTGGGACTGGGATTGCGGCTCACTGGGTAAAGGGTCATGTCTTGTCCCCCCAAAAAATGGAGGGAAAACATCAACACTTCAGTTTTTCAGTGCAAGACACAAACAAATAAACTGTAGTTATTCTCTGTCTCTCTCTGTAGCCAAATGAATATTTTACACACATCTCTCTGTTCATCGCTCCAGGGAAACTGATGTGGGACTATGTGTTAAGGGAGAGAGCCAGAAGTGTGATCAAAAACTTGGGCGCTCTCCAACTGAAGCAGCTTGCAGTAAATTAACATGTAAGCCTTGTAGTGACAGTCAAAAGGAGGCAGGATGTCATAGCCCAGCACAGTAAAAGCTTAATAAGGCCTACTCTCTCACACACACATTATCCCAAAGTAAATTCACTTCCCCACACACACACACACACACACACACACACACACAAACACACACGCATTATCCCAAAATCCATTCACTTCCCCATACTTGGAATTCCACAGCCTGTCTTGGGTGAAAAGCCGGGGCTTTAACGAAAAGCCACGTTTCTATTTTAAGGGCCAACTGTGCAACAAGGAGCTCTTATTTGGCCTTGTATATGTTAGCCAGTTAGCGTTAAAAATAAAATAGGACCCTAGTGTAAGAAGCGGCCTTAAATTTGAAAGGCTCAATGAAGAGGTGGACGGACTGCTGCTTGGGACCTGCTGAGTTCCTGGAATAAGTCCATCGAAAGTTCCTGAAGCGTGAAAGATTACAAAAACAGGGCAATAAAAGGGCAGTGTTTCTTCACCATAGACACCCATTTATTCTCCCCACCCTGATTGGCAGTTCTGTGGAGGCTTCGGGAGGGCAGAGCTAAGATCGTGGCCATCTTATGTAAACTTCCGTGCTCGTTTGTAATTTCCTTCCCATTCTGTTGCAGTTTGATGATTGTTCTGAGGCAGTATGCTGACTCGGCACGCTAACTGAGTAAGTGTTTCTTGACAAAGTAAAAAATAATGGGTAAGATAAAAATATATATATATAATAATAATTGAATGTTAATAAACAAATTTAGCAGTTCAATTTTCATTTAAGCAATAAAACGATGACCTATTTACAGATAGCAAGGTACAATAGCTGAATAGAACTTGGTCCGCTGCCAACATTCTAATCATCCCTTTTAATTCGGTCTAGCCGATATGGCCAAAATGTCAAGATTTTTTTTTACAGGACTGTTTTTGACAAGTTCTTAATTTCTACATTTGCTTTATGAGTAGTGCGTGACCCTACGGTGAGACCACATACATTCTAAGTGACTTCAATGGGTCTTTCTCCATTCTGATTGTTTTATACTGTTCCATCAAACTTCAACCAAAAATGTATTTCCACACTGCCACGTAGGGCTGCACGATACGGGCAAAACATCTAGGCCTTACTTTTAACAAAATATTGCAATTATAATTTGACTTGTGATTTACATCGAAACACTTGGCTAAACTGTCAGAATCATTCTAATCCTATAGTTAGAACGTAGTGCCCACCACAGTCTGGGTTGACATGACACCAAATTAAAAAGCTTTTTCATTCAGGTCAAACAACACCATATTCAAAGTGCCCACTATTACATTCTATCTATACATTTAGAATACTCATAGGGTCTTTATGTGGAGGCATTATTGGACGCGTTCGATTGGATAACTTTTGTCAAGTCGGTGTCATTGCCGGTGTCAAAACTCCAGTGATCACAGTTTATGCAGTTCTTTATGAAGTCGCCTTCAATTCACTGCAGTTGCTTCTCACCAACTGCAACTTGCAGCCTTCGCCTGCATTGTGGGAGGCACTACTTGTCAACCAATCATTAGGGTGGTTTTGTTTGACCCACGTTCACATGGCCAAAGACGTGAGTGAAACAGGAACCAACTTTGCCGCGATTACAAAGCTACAGGGGGTGAAAATGAAAGTGACATGAGACTTCTCTCTAACTAATTAATTGTACACAAGGTTCGCCGTTTGTGAGTGTGTGATATAGGGGTATATACAAGTTTATTTATACAGAAAACCTATATAAAACAATAGCATTTATGTTGACACTGCCATGTTGATCTGAGCCTTGCTGTTTGAAGCATTCATAACTACAAGGAAACAATTATACCTTAGGGACTATTTTGTAAAAAAAAAAAGAGTCAAGATTAGACTACTACTTGTGGTTTAAATGATGATATTGATATTCTGAGCAGATTAAACTACAGTAGTTGTAGTCCAGAGAAGACCGGTGTATATTTATACTGAATCATGCTACGCCATTCAGGGTTGCTACTCTGCTTGCCTGTGACATCTCCGCAAATCCGTCACGACTTCATTTCTCTCCCAGTGTGTAAACACAAACAGAGAGGCTACTAAAATGGGCCCATGCCAGACAGTGTCAGATGGACTCCGACTCGTAAAGCCGTCGCCCTGGCAAAAATAATGCTCCCGCGCCGCGCGCCAAATCTTCCAGCTCATGAAAGAGGTTGTAGAGCTGGAGGGAACAAGCAGTCGTAACCAGGGCTACATGACTGCTTTTGATATGTGTAAAAACAGCCTCAACTCCCCCTGTCCAATAAAGGGACATTTTATTCCTTATCGTGTCCCTGTGAGCTGAAGTCAGCTGCAGATTAAGACAGAAAGAGAGAGAGGGGCAGAGAGAGAGAGAGGCAGAGAGAGAGAGAGAGGCAGAGAGAGAGAGGCAGTGAGAGAGAGAGAGAGAGGCAGAGAGAGAGAGGCAGTGAGAGAGAGAGAGGCAGAGAGAGAGAGGCAGTGAGAGAGAGGCAGGCAGAGAGAGAGAGGGGCAGAGAGAGAGAGGCAGAGAGAGAGAGGCAGAGAGAGAGAGAGAGAGAGAGAGGCAGAGAGAGAGAGGCAGAGAGAGAGAGAGAGGCAGAGAGAGAGGCAGAGAGAGAGGGGCAGAGAGAGAGAGCAGAGAGAGAGAGAGAGAAGAGAGAGGCAGAGAGAGAGGCAGAGAGAGAGAGAGGCAGAGAGAGAGAGAGAGAGAGGCAGAGAGAGAGAGGCAGAGAGAGAGGAGGAGAGAGAGAGGGCAGCAGAGAGAGAAGAGAGAGAGAGGCAGAGAGAGAGAGAGGCAGAGAGAGAGAGAGAGAGGAGAGAGAGAGAGAGAAGAGGCAGAAGAGAGAGAAAGCAGAGAGAAAGAGAGAGAGAGCAGCAGAGAGAGAGAGAGGCAGAGAGAGAGAGAGAGGCAGAGAGAGAGAGAGAGGCAGAGAGAGAGAGAGAGGCAGAGAGAGAGAGGCAGAGAGAGAGAGAGGCAGAGAGAGAGAGGCAGAGAGAGAGAGAGGCAGAGAGAGAGAGGCAGAGAGAGAGAGCGGCAGAGAGAGAGAGCGGCAGAGAGAGAGAGCGGCAGAGAGAGAGAGAAAGAAAGAGAGAAAGAAAGAGAGCGAGGCAGAGAGAGAGAAAGAAAGAGAGAGGCTTTTGTATATTATCTACTTCACTTGCTTTGGCAATGTTAACATATGTTTCCCATGCCAATAAAGCCCCTTGAATTGAATTGAGAGAGAGGCCCTGAGGCAGAGAGTGGGCTCATGGAAGTCTCGCAGTCATGATCATACTAGGAGTGGCAAGAGAGGTGGAGGAGTGCGCTGTCTGGCATCCATTTGCATGGAAATCCCAGCCGAGAAGAAAAAGCAAATAAAAACGAGCAGAGACAGAAAAGTTATGGGGACCCTGCCTGCTAGGAAATGAAGAGAGGAGGCTTGGCTTAGCTTGGCTGGAGCTGAAAGAACAGAGACGAAAAAATCTTTGGAAAGCCACACATTTGCCTCTGAAGGCGAGACGCAGGCGGTTTGTTGGTAGTGGTCTGTTTGTGTGCGCGCGTTGTCGTCTGTGGTAGTGTGCGTTATCTCAAAGACGCCAGGCAAGCTTATCAGCAGTTAGGGGGCTGCGTTGTCCTCTGAACAGGCTGAAAGCAGCCAGTCAAAGTTCAGCTTCATTAGTAGTGTAAGGAACTCAGCCGCCACTTCACTCAAGTTCACACTGAGAGGTGAACAGGTACCTACGGTTCATGAAGTTCATTGTATGTGGGCTGAAAAAGTTTGTTGCCCAAAATCAATCATTGCATTCAAGAAGAAAAGCATCATAGAACAATTTGTCACTTTTTGGGAGACCTGACCAAATTCACATAGAATGTGTTATAGATTGGTCATTCTACTTGAAAGCAAGTCTAAGAAGTAGTGGATCTGTTCTATGTCTGCTATTTCTATGCTTCTTGTTCTTAAGTTTTGCTTTTGAGTCTTTTACGTTCAGTTTTGTACACCCGCTTCAAACAGCTGAAACAACAATATTTGTGGTTATGGAAAATATATTTCAGAGGTTCAGATGGTACAATGATTCTCTACACTATACTATCTTATTTTGTCACAAACTGAAATTAGGTGAACTATTATAGTTTTAACAACCAGGAAATGGTGGAGCGGTTTCTGCATAGTGCAACTTTAAGCTTGGGGTGACGTCGAAGCTCAACTGAAATGGTGCCTGAGGAAAACCATTGGCCACACAGAAATGACAACCCGCACTCAGTAAATAGCCCCGTCTTCACCTCAGCCAATGGCGAGTCACAATGACAACCCTAAACCATTTAAGTCTCATCTGACCTCATGTCATTTGACCCCTATCTACTGGTTAAACCATAGACGAGTGGTCAACAACCTTTTCTGAGTCAAGATCACTTTTGCAGTCAAAAAGCAAGCCGAGATCTACCATAAAAACATGAACCTAATAAAAACAGTTCTGTAGGAATGAGGTTTGAACAGTAGGTTTAATACATTATCACAGAATATTGGCTACATGCCTGGCCTGCCAATATTGTTCTTCTCAGACCGTATTACATTTAAAAACTCAAAATTTGATTAGGAAATAGATGAGTTTGTGTAGCACCTGCGAGTTCCCAGTTGTCTTGAACACACTGAAGTCGGAGATTTCCGAGTTCCCAGTTGTCTTGAACAAGGTATTAGTCTCAACAGAGGGAGGGAGAGATTAGCAGAGGGTCCGCCTCTCACGAGCCCTGCTCTCTCCTTCCTTTCCTCCGGTGAGACTGACCAGGAGAGGGGACACCGTCTTGTCTTCGACCTGATGGCGAAACTCGAGTCGGTAACACATCTGCCTCAGGCACAAATTCACGTTGTTCCTATGACCAGAGAAAGTGAAATACTCCTCAATATTAAAAAAGACACAACGAGCTGCTAATAATAGTACAAACGAAGGGCTATCGATACACTTGGCTACGCATTCATGCAGTTGCAGAGAGAAGTAGAGAGAAGTGTGTTTTATGTTTTGTAATAGTGTTGAATAATCTTTTTGGGGGCAGTGCTGAATAAAAACTTAAACATGAACTCGCTCATTAAAACAGCAGCTCTTTGCTGTAGTTATTCTTTGATAGTCTATGTATAGTAATTGTTTTAAAAGAAATCGCTATCTATAGTAATTGTTTTTATGAAATAGCTGTGGCCAGGGTCATGGAAGCTTTAGGTAGGCACAGTTTTTTTAGCAATCCGATTGGCCAGCGCAGTTGGCACACTCAATTTATTTAGCCACAGATCTCCCGGTCCGCCTGGTAAGCGGAGTTTGTCTTTTCAGACAAAGGAAATGGCTAAAAAATGGGAACTTTTGAATCAAGTGCACCTACTGTGCTCGACTGGTTGGTGACCACTGCCATAGACCGTAAAATGAATCGACAAAGCCATCAATGACGCCA
This sequence comes from Oncorhynchus masou masou, assembly GCF_036934945.1. Lineage (NCBI taxonomy): Eukaryota > Metazoa > Chordata > Actinopteri > Salmoniformes > Salmonidae > Oncorhynchus > Oncorhynchus masou. The sequence goes on along the minus strand of NC_088229.1, from coordinate 60,729,922 downwards.
CCCCATTGTTTCCTATGTGAAGTCTCAGTGGGCATTTGAAGATCAGGAAGTGTCGTTTTAGTGCGTTGCCATCTTGCTTTACGGAGGAGTTTTTGGAAACATTGCACAGATTAAGCTATTCTAGGAAGTGACTTTCCAGGCAAGCTCAGTGCTGTCCCCTCTGAGTATCTCAAATTGAAGACCGACCGAGGTACTGCAGGCTGCAACTTATCCTTAACTTCTGTGTGCAATTTTCAAATAATTGGTTAAAGGAAATACATCTGGTGAAATAGAAACAAGTATTGGTACCATGATTGTGTATGAAAAATGTTTTGTATCCACAAATATTCACCACCATACTCTTTTGACCTATAATGGGGGATATTGCTTTTTGATAACATTGCCTTTGTGTACTCTGGTGCACTTCACACATTGTCCTTGCTAGAGTGGAATAACTACAGAAGCGTGATTAATCTAGAGTTGAGATTGAAATTTCAGAAAGTTTTCAGATTTCACAGAAAATAAATGAACAGAAATATAGTTGCTAGACAGGATAAAAAGCTGTTACTATTGACTAGAAATCAATGGGAGTGTGTCAAACACAGAAGTATGGTGAAGAGAGTATAAAGGGATTATAAACTGGCTGGTTCGAGCCCTAAATGCTGATTGACTGACATCCATGGCATATCAGACAGTGTATCACGGGTATGACAAAACATGTATTTTTACTGCTCTAATTACATTGGTAACCTGTTTATGATAGCAATAAGGCACCTCGGGGGTTTGTGGTATATGGCCTATATACCACGGCTAAGGGCTGTATCCAGGCACTCCGCACCGTGGTGCATAAGAACAACCCTTAGCCGTGGTATATTGGCCATATACCACAAACCCCCAGGGGGACCTTGTTGCTTAAAGATAGTCACTTGTTGGTAACTGCACAAAATGACCTCTAATGCATCGGGCCAGGACATGTTTCAACTCTACCTCTGGGAGAAAGATGACATTTTGGTCAACCGTGTTAATAAAATAAAAATGGTAAACGTTGGCATTGTCACACACTGTTATAACACTAATTTATCAAAAGCGCACATTTAAAGCCTTTGGGAGAAGGTCAGTCCAATTCAATTCAACCCGGCGGATCAACAAATTGGATGCACAATGGTATGTGAGCATATCTCAGGACAGACAACGCTGGCTATTGTTTAGCCAGTCAAACAATCTCAATTGTTATCCGCTCACATCTATGGGACCAACTCTACATTACCTTCATCTTAATCATTCAAATGGACTTTGATATAAAAAGGTTTTGAGAGAAGTTTATCTGTCGTAAAGACGATGTGCCCCAAATGCTGTCATTCGCAGAGCGAAAACATACAGATCAGCTGATGGTATTTTGTGCTGGACTGCCTGCACCTTTCTGAACGGAGACCACGAGAGCAACCTGTGAGCGCATGGCATAAATCGGTGACATAATCTAATTAGTCATAAACATGAGCAGGGACAATCACGCGAGAGCACTCCGGGGACATGTGTGGGATGACTAACTCTGCTGCACTGTATTCAGGTCAAGTCGACATGAAAACCATTCACTGTCAAAGCGACGAACATTGTAACCCAAACAAATATATTTCTCAAAGACAGTACATTGTCCAGTCTTAGTCGACATTGTAGAAGTAAGTAAAGGAATCCGGACAAATTCCAGTCTGGCCCCATTGCCCACTCTCACCCTCAGCCTAGACTGTTCAGGAAAGGGCTCAACGTGTTTGACTACCCAGCATTTCACGGTCTCTCTGTAGTCTCCTCTTCTCTGCTCTCTCTGACATCATTATAGAGTGGATTCAGATCAGGACATCGGCTGCACTGCATAGCCTGCTTATATAACTGAACTCCATCTCACTTTATCTAAGCTTCCAGCACCACTGCCCCATACAGAGAGAGACCGAGGGGCAAATGAGGAGGAAAAGCTGAAATGTCTTGAGTCAATAAGTATTCAATCCCTTTGTTATGGCAAGCCTAAATACAAATTTGCTTAACAAGTCACATAATGCGTTACATGGACTCACTCTGTGTGCAATAATAGTGTTTAACATAATTTTTTATGAATACCTAATCTCTGTACCCCACACACATACAGTTATCTGTAAGGTTCCTTAGTCAAGCAGTGAATTTCAAACACAGATTCTACCACAAAGACCAGGGAGGTTTTCCAATGGCTCGAAAAGAAGGGCCCCTATTGGGAGATGGGTAAAAAAATACATTGAATATCCCTTTGAGCATGGTGAAGTTAGTAATTACACTTTGGATGGTGTGGCTCAGTTGGTAGAGCAAGGAGCTTGCAATGCCAGGGTTGTGGGTTAGATTCCCATGGGGGACCAGTAAAAAAACTGTATGCACTCACTTCTGTAAGCCACTCTGGATAAAAGCATCTGATAAATGACTAAAATATCAATGCAAGTGTATCAATACATCCAGTCACTACAAAGATACCGTTGACAGAGAGGAAGGAAACCGGGATTTCACCATCCGGCCAATGGTGTCTTTAAAACAGTTACAGAGTTGAATGGCTGTGAGAGGAGAAAACATTGTAGTTACTCCTTAATACTGACCTAAATGACAGAGTGAAAAGAAGGAAGCCTGTACAGAATAAAATGATTCCAAAACATGCATCCTGTTTGAAGTTAGGCACTAAAGTAAAACTGACAAAAATATGCAAAGAAATTAACTCTATGTCCCGAATACAAAGCGTTATGTTTGGGGATAATCCAGCACATCACCGAGTACCACTCTTCATATTTTCAAGAATGGTAGTGGCTGCATCATGTTATGGCTATGCTTGTCATCGGCAAGGACTAAGGAGATATTTAGGATAAAAAGAAACAGAATAGAGCTAAGCACAGGCAAAATCCTAGAGGAAAACCTGGTTTAGTATCCTTTCCAACAGACACTGGGAAACAAATCCACCTTTCAGCAGGATAATAACTTAAAACACAAGGCCAAATATACACTTGAGTTGCTTACAAAGATGACATTGAATGTTGCTGAGTGGCCCAGTTACAGTTATGACTTAAATCAGCTAGAACATCTACAGCAAGACTTGAAAATGGCTTTCTAACTTGGCAGAGGTATAAAAAAAATATGCTAATATTGTAAAATCAAGGTGTGGAAAGCTCTTAGAGACTTACCCAGAAATACTCACAGCTATAATTACTGCTAAAAGTGATTCTAACATGTATTGACTCAAGGGTGTGAATACAGTACTAGTCAAAAGTTTGGACACACCTACTCATTCAAGGGTTTTTCATTATTTTACACATTGTAGAATAATAGTGAAGACACCAACACTATGAAATAACACATACGGAATCATGTAGTAACCAAAAAAGTGTGAAAAAAATTCAAATATATTTTATATTTCAGATTCTTCCAAGTAGCCACCCATTGACTTGATGAAAGCTTTGCACACTCTTGGCATTCTCTCAACCAGCTTCATGAAGTAGTTAGGTTCGTGCCATGGGGGAGATCTTCATAAGCTATACTCAGCCCTGTCTCAGGGTAGTAAGTTGGTGTTTTGCGGATATCCCTCTAGTGGTGTGGGGCTGTGCTCTGGCAAAGTGGGTGGGGTTATATCCTGCCTGGTTGGCCCTGTCCGGGGGTATCGTCGTACGGGGCCACAGTGTCTCCCAACCCCTCCTGTCTCAGCCTCCAGTATCTATGCTGAAATAGTGTATGTGTCGGGGGGCTAGGGTCAGTCTGTTATATCTGGTGTAATTCTCTTGTCTTATACAGCGTCCTGTTTGAATGTAGGTACACTCCCTCTAATTCTCTCTCTCACTCCCGGAGGACCTGAGCCCTAGGACCATGCCTCAGGACTACCTGGCCTGATGACTCCTTGCTGTCCCCAGTCCACCTGGTCGTGCTGCTGCTCCAGCTTCAACTGTTCCGCCTGTGGCTATGGAACCCTTACCTGTTCACCGGACGTGCTACCTTGTCCCGGACCTGCTGTTTTCGACTCTCTCTCTCTACAGCACCTGCTGTCTCAAACTCTGAATGCTCGGCTATGAAAAGCCAACTGACATTTACTCCTGAGGTGCTGACCTTTTGCACCCTCTACAACCACTGTGATTATTATTATTTGACCCTGCTGGTCATCTATGAACGTTTGAACATCTTGGCCATGTACTGTTATAATCTCCATCCGGCACAGCCAGAAGAGGACTGTTCACCCCTCAGAGCCTGGTTCCTCTCTAGATTTCTTCCTAGGCTCCCGCCTTTCTAGGGAGTTGTTCCTAGCCACCGTGCTTCTTCATCTGCATTGCTTGCTGTTTGGGGTTTTAGGCTGGGTTTCTGTAAAAGCACTTTGTGACATCTGCTGATGTAAAAAGGGCTTTATAATTACATTTGACTGATTGATTGACTGATAGTTACCTAGAATGCATTTCAATTAACAAGAGTGTCTTGTTAAAATGTAATTTGTGGAATTTATTTCCTTCTTAATTCATTTGAGCCAATCAGTTTTGTTGTGACAGGGTAAGGTTGGTATAAAGAAGATAGCCCTATTTAAAAGACCAAGTCCATATTATGGCAAGGACAGCTCATATAAGCAAAGATAAACGAAAGTCCATCATTACTTTAAGACATGAAGGTCAGTCAATCTTACTGATATCCCCCCCCCCGAACTAAACATAAACAGTATGCACTAATACACACATAATAAACCATGTAAACCTGTACACATTAGTGCATTTTTGTTGTTGTTGTATCTTTAACTCTTATTTTACCAGGTAAATTGAGTGAGAACAGATTCTCATTTACAGCAACGACCTGGGGAATAGTTCCAGGAGAGAGTAGGGGGGATGAATGAGCCAATTAGAAGCCTGGGATGATTCGGTGGCCATGATGGTATGAGGGCCAGATTGTGAATTTAGCCAGGACACCGGGATTAACACCCTTACTTTTACGATAAGTGGCATGGGATCTTTGGTGACCGCAGACAGTCAGGACACCCTTTTATCATCCCATCTGAAAGTGACGGAACCCAAAATGTAGGAGGCTGAGTTACTGTACACAAATGAAATCATTGAAATGCAGAAACCTTCCAAAGCCCACACAGGGTTTATTTGCTTTCAGAAAAATGTTTATGGTGTAATGTCTGATTTGGCCAAGGGCCAAGGCTAATCAACAGAGGCAAAGAAGACAGAGTTTTAAACACCTAGGTAATGATTAATGTGTAGGTGGAAATCTGGATGAAAGTCAAGGACTCGATGTATTAGGTTTTATCATAGAGCTGGGAAATATCTCCCTCCCAAATGTAAACAGCTATCAGTATCCCTGATATTTGCTCTACCACTTGTATGGCGTTGTTCTGAAACCACTGCCCCCAAGTCATTGTGACATCGTCAAGTTCACCACCCCCACCCCGTCCATTGGTCTGCCCTTAATGGAGATTGTGCGCGCCCGGTCGAGCGTGTGTAGCAAGCTAATTAGTTTAAATATCAACAGTACTGCCACAGCAGCATAACATTTGATTAACACTTGATAACACTTGATTTACATCACCATCAATATTCGGCCTGGTTGGCTGATAGCACTTAATCATTTCCTTAGCTGCGGGAAAGTTGCTGGAGGTGCTGCAGCACCCCTGATAAATGTAAATACATGTGCCAAAGTTATAGAATTACTGCTGTCTGTTCAGAAAGAAATGACATTTTCAGAATAGCCTAATGTACCCGAGTAGTCCTATAATGTAGCCACAGAGGATCAATAGCTTTTTATTTTTTATTGCCAAGATGTGGTTGGAAAGCAAAATGGCTCCTGCTGAAGAGAGAAGACTCTAATCTGTCTGCTTTAAGCTACCTTAATATTTAATCAACTTCCAAATAGGCCTATTGAGCAAACATTGTTTTAAGTAAAACAAGAGAGAAGTAGGCTTTGGCACGAGCGCATTGCGAGCTGTGCATTATTGGGCGAGTCAGTGAAACTGAAAAGCTTTTTTAGGACTATAATTTTCTTGTCATATTGTACAATATGTGTGTCTCCACACACACCTAGGCCCAGGCTATTGATGGATTCAAGACAAGGTTGTTTTTATTGATCTCTGATTCTCAGTTGGTCAGTGTCAAAGTAGCCTGTCATTTCCATCAGTTGTGCCATATTACAAAAGTATCCAGTCCTGCACAATGATGTATAATTGCATGAAATGCGCTTATAAAAAAAAGGCCACATTTTTCCTGGACCCTAGGCTACTAAAAATGCCATCAGTGATTGGATCATTTCGAACCAATCAGAGTATCAAAGCCAATGACACATTTTCAAAAACACCGCTTTACCCATGTGTGTTCGGGGTCTGGCCCAACCCATCCGTTTCTGGGACCAATCAGAAGGTCTAGAATGGATTTGCTCAAGGGGGGGGGGGCATTCCTGCAGAGCCAGGAATGGCCAGATGCAGGAACGCCCTGAATTGCGGGCTGCAGTTGTACACTATTGACTCATTGAGGAGAAGAAACTTTAATGTCCATGGGCGTGGTGTCGCGTATGGCCAGAGCATAGAGTTTGGATAGCCAGGCAACATTTAAAAACATTTAAATGGACATTACTGTATGACAGCGCTAAGAAAACAGACACATTTATTATAATAGAATAGTAAGTAACGTTGTACCAAGCTATTGACATTACACAGGAATTTCCCAAACGAGACTAAATGATATGGCTGTGCGTAACTGTCATGTGTCCCATGATATTTCCCAGGCCCATATTGTTGGTATGCCCTATGACTGTCAGAAATCAATATTCATGGCGCTATAGGCCTAGAATTATCCGTTTCATTCTGCGGTATCATAGCAAATGTGATGTGTAGTTTGTACTGTAACCCTTAGAAGTTGGCAGTTAGCCAAAGTATTTGCTGCAACTGTGCTACAAACATACCTGCACCAGATTTGAACAATATGACACTTACTTGCTAAAATAATATTTGAACCTCCTACACACAAAGCCACACAACCTGCACAATAATAGACAGATGCGCGCGCGCGTGTTGTGTGTGTGTGTGTGTGTGTGCGTGTGTGTGTGTGTGTGTGTGTGTGTGTGTGTGTGTGTGTGTGTGTGTGTGTGTGTGTGTGTGTGTGTGTGTGTGTGTGTGTGTAGTATCATAAATTAATAAATACAAGTTAGGCCCCTCAGTTGATTACGTGAATACATTTCACACGGACTATCTGCATCGACAACTGCATCAGACAATAAATTAAATAAACAGTACAACAGTAATTGCGGCGAATTATATTTTAGCACGCAAACTGTAGGAGGCCAAGGTGAAGCTATACTGTAGCCTACATAACGCTGCTGATCTGTCAAACCATGCAGCTACTGGGGCTAGCTTGGACAGAAAAATACGCACAAATGCGACATGCAAGGTGGGTAGAACACGTTTGAAAGTAAATATGTGCCAATGAGACTCACCGTCAGGTTCTTCTACTGTTTTGGACGGGAATACGGTTGCTTTGAGACAAACGAGGATGAAAAAGTCAAAGCCACTCCGTATAAAGCGCAAGTGGAGTGGTAGGGTATGCAACTGCACAGTACCGGGCTTTTCTATTTTAAAAATTCCTCTGCAAAGCGCCGCTTGCCGTCAAAACGTCTCGTGCGGTTCCTAATTTGCACTTAAACAAAGTCACAAGGTGCTCGTTATTTGGGATTTCCCATGAGGTGTGTGTAAAAAGGTGCTCCAGTAACGTTTCGGTAGGCTGCCACGACAGGGAAATGGAATCAAGAGATATACTATTGCTCCTCCCTCCGCATATGTACAGTATGGGGCGCACACTGCTCTGGGCCAATGCAATGCTCTGGGCCCGCATAAAACAATTTAATAAAACTAGCTATCTACCGCTCTCTACAGGACTACCACTCTCTACAGGACTAACAGTGTAAAGTACAAACACATCTACCTCTGATTCTAAAAACGTCTTTAAAAGTAGCAATATTCGCTTTGAATGTGAGACCATGAGAATGAAGTGTAGCCTAGTGTGGCGATGTTGAGCATCCCCTGGCATTCATTCATACAAGTCTGGCGTGGTGCGTTATTCTCGTCCTCATATAGGCTAGGTTCACCGAGGACGCGGTCCAGCTCCTCCCTTCACAAAGAAGAATGAAAGACCTCAAGTACCTGACTTGCCTAACCCGATGGGAGATGAGGTTAGGTGAGGACCATGAGCTTTTCTCAATAAGACAAAAACATTTTCAATCAAACCATTAAATACCCTAAAATAAATTACACCAATGAGATGAAAATATTAAGGCTATTAATAAAATATAACAATTCTTATCACATGCCATGCGTATTGTCTGCTTATAATGATACACCTTGAAGGTATTCTATAGTCTATACAGCAGTTTTGTATGGACCCTGAAAACCTACGCATCTGACTGACAATATTTTGGACCGAACGCTGAGTGAGGACTTGGAGACAGGGCTCAACACTTGGGCAATGTTAAATACTCTACAGATAGCAGATGGGAAATTGTTATTAATAATGTGAGAAAGCCTGTCTGCAAAGCAGAAGTTTGGGTCGTATCCAAGAGCAATATGGGAGTGGATTGCATTTTCTGTCATATTGTATCAGTAGGAAGAGCTCCACATGTTACTGCCTAGAGACAACAAACTGGCTAGCTTATATAAGGATTTGATTTAATAACGTCCAAAATATGTATTTTACCATGACCCCAATGATGATGATTCCAAAACTGTCCATTGCTTTATATTAAGGTGACGTGCTAAAACATGACAACTTTTGCTTCCATTCGGCCTAAATAATCCCCCTATTTTTCCCATTAAACAGAACACTAAGATTTATATCATGACTGACAGATATTTCCATCAATAGCATATGGATCATTTCCTAGGTGGTAAGAGCTCATATATAATAATTATGCTATTTCTGCTGTTAGAGAGAACTCACACATTAAATGGCACAGGGTTTGAGAAATCATGAGGCATGATGATATATGCTTCCAAGGCATCAACGATGATTCAGAAAAATTCCATCTATTTCACCCATTTCCATCTCATCTAAGAGCTGCAAGGACATGGCTGAGCAGAATGTATGCTTACTGGCTCGGTTCAGTCAAACATCAGTCACATCATCTAATCTTCCAGACAAATATGTTTAGAGAAAAGAACACTATCAGGTGTATTAGGATGTGTTTTTTCAGAACATTTAATGCTAGCACTTGTGACATGTACATTGGATGGAATCAACTATCGATTGAAATCACCCGTGTGAGGGAATAAAGATGGATCCTTCGTTGCTAAACCCTTGTCAACATGGTGTTTGCCTGACTGATGTACAGCAGATGGGATCTGGGAGGTTTGATATGGGGAGTTGCTGTCTTTGATGGCAGCACCCTACACATTTCCGTTTGATCACTTTGAGCAACAGTGTTTTCCCCCGGAACAAAGCAGCTCGTCCGTCATAGGCTCATCTGACAGTCTGATCGAATTTATGTGTGTGTGTGTGTGCATGTGTGTAGGGGATTGAAGGGGAAAAGTGGAGGACTAGAGTGCCGAAAGGGCAATAGTAATTATTTTAGCTTCCATCGTGTGTTCAAATGACATGTAAACAAAGCATTCAGTCCAATCACTGACTAGAGCACCCAACTGTTGTTCAATCCCTCTTGATATTCAATTGGAGATCTTTTCAGTCTGAGTTATTTTTATTTTGACACCAGCCACTGCGCAATGTCATCCATAACCTTGTGTTACTATATTAAGGATGTCCGTAGCTTACGCCTGCCTATAGCATAATCCTACTGCCACCATGGGGCACTCTGTTCACAACGCCATACTCGTGGTCTGCGGTTGTGAGGCCGGTGGGACGTATTGTCAAATTCTCTAAAACATAGTTGGAGGTGGCTTATGGTAGAGAGATTAAGATTGATTTTTTTTGCAACAGCTGTGTGCAAAGTTTTCATCAAGGCAAAGGGTGGCTACTTTGAAGAATCTCAAATATAAAATATGTTACACTTTTTTAGTTACTAGATGATTCAATATGTGTTATTTCATAGTTTGGATGTCTTCACTATTATTCTACAGTGTAGAAAATAGTTTAAACATTTTTTAAACCTGGAATAGTAGGTGTGTCCAAACTTTTGACTGGTACCGTATATATAATTTTATAGACAGTATACATATAAGGAGCCTGCGTCAGTCTTCGGAGGTGGAACCTCAACAAGCAATTCAGCTCTAGAACAGGAATTATATAGAAATAGGGGCGGGCATTTCCCTCAGGTGGGGTCCTTTTAATACTTTTTGTACTGAATTACAACAAAAAATGGACTCTGAATATCTCATTGTGGAATGATACATGTTTGATGTGATCTGCAAAATTGGGAATACTACCAGGGAGTAGAATTATTAACCTTTATTTAACTAGGCAAGTCAGTTAAGAACAAATTCTTCTTTTCAATGACAGCCTAGGAACAGTGGGTTAGCTGCCTGTTCAGACAGATTTGACATCCAGGGATGATGGTTTAGGCGGGATACAGTAGGTAAAGACTATAATTGGATCATGTGAGACATGCAAAGAAAGGAATGTCCACTTCCCGCCATCAAACCACACAGTACACAAGCATTTCGCTACACCCGCGATAACATCTGCTAAATAAGTGTATGTGTAACAGTATAGCTTTAGTCCGTCCCCTCGCCCATTCCCAGGCTCGAACCAGGGACTCTCTGCACACATCAACAACTGACACCCACGAAGCATCGTTACCCGAACCTCCACAAAAGCCACGGCCCTTGCAGAGCAAAGGGAACCACTACTTCAAGGTCTCAGAGCAAGTGATGTCACCGGTTGAAACGCTATTAGCGCGCACCACCGCTAACTAGCTAGCCATTTCACATCCGTTACATATGCAACCGATAAAATTTGATTTGTGTTAACCGTGACAAGCGCTATGTAAATACTTGACCTTAATGACAAGTCTACAGCTTGTAAACTCTAATCCAATAAATGAATGGGATAGTAAAACCCCTCTTAAAAGGAATCCAAAACACACACGCGCGCACAAAAGGACAGTGCACACTCACAGTCAGCTTTCAATTCCTATAATCCAATTACAAATGTCCACTTTTAGATTATTTTTAATTATGTCGCACACACACACACACACACACACACACACACACACACACACACACACACACACACACACACACACACACACACACACACACACACACAAAGCCCCTTGACAAAGATGCAGTGGGGGGAAAAAACATGTCTCAGTTCAAACCATTACCTTCCTTATCTGTTATTGTCCTATTGCTTTAATTGTTACTTTACTGTCCTTAAACAACACTCAATTTCAGGTTATGTGCACTGAACCTTGATCAGACGTGTTCAAGCGTATTTGCAGTGGTGTAAAGTAACTAGGTAAAAATACTTTGAAGTACTACTTACATTAAACCATACAATCCCAATATCCCCCAAAATCTACACAGAAAGAAGAGAAAGGAAAGATGTGGAAATTTGAGACACATTTGGCAGGGCACCATATGTATGATATACAGTATATTTCTTGGTAAATATACAGTTACATTTCTATACAGTTATATTTCTGTATTTCACAGATCACTGCAAAGACAGGTATATGTTTAAGTGTTACAAATTCGGAGTTACTGGACAACAAACAACATCCTCTTTGCTAAGCATCCCCTGCAAGATCAGCTCATTAATTTCAGGGAATTTAACAAAATCTGCGTTGAAAACAATGAACCATTCTCCAACTTATGCATGGTGAGTTATGTTGATTGAGGTCCTGAATTAAAGTGAGTGTGGATTGATTGAGGCCAAATTCTTTCTGTCTATTATTGAGAAAGGGTGAATCCTCAGTGAGAATTGTAGCCTAATTAACACTTTGGCTTTCACCTGAGGAGGACACTCATTGACCTGGAAGCAGTTGTAATTACTAAAAAGCCTTTCTAAATGATGAATATCAATGGCTCATATTATGCATCAACATAAATAGTGGGCTAACCTCCCTCCTCCTGCCTACACTTGGGTAAGAGAGCAGTCCCATGAATATTTACAAAAGTAAATTAGCACAATCAATCTAATGTAATGATGTTGATTTAGAACTCTGATGTACTGTATGTAAAGGCTGATAGGAACAAAATTCCTGAAATCCATTTTACATTGAAATTTTAGTCATTTAGCAGAAGCTCTTATTCTAGCGACTTACAGTAGTGACTGCATACATGTTTTCTTTCCATCCATTAGCATATGTAAATCATTGTGGACCATTAAGCAAAAATGTTCCCAGTGACTAGCCTATCAGTGATGCGAGGAACTGGTGCTCTGCGTGATACAATCAACATGATAGGAACCCGAGGGGTTAACATGGTTCACCACAAAATAAGCAGTGGTGGAAAAAGTACTCAATTGTCATACTTGAGTAAAAGTAAAGGTACCTTAATAGAAAATAACTTAAGTCATGATTAAAAGTCTAAAAGTATCTGGTTTTAAATGTACTTTAGTACAGTGGTGGAAAAAGTACTAAATTGTCATACTTGATTAAAAGTTCAAGTAAATGCTATACATCAAAATCCTTACATTAACCAAACAGACGGCACAATTTCTTTTCTTTTTTTAATGGACAGCCAGGGGCACACTCCAACACTCAGGGACCATTTGCAAACTCAGTATTTGTGTTAAGTGAGTCCACCGGATCAGAGGCTGTAGGATGAAATTGCGTTATATTGACAGCTGTGTGAATTTGACCATTTTGCTGTCCTGCCTAAGCATTAGACATGTAACGAGTACTTGTGGATGTCAGGGGAAAAGGATGGGAGTAAAAAGCACATTATTTTCTTTAGGATTGTAGTAGAGTAAAAGTAGAAGTTGCCAAAAATACAAATAGTATAGTAAAGTATAGATACCCCACAAAATGACTTAAGAGAAGTCCTGCAGTGGCCAGTGTTTGTGACATTTTCTTTGGGAAACCCTATTGAGGAAGTGAAAATTGCAACAATTTGAGTGAAGAAAGGCCCAGGGCAGCTACAGCAACATACTGTGCCTTCAGAAAGTGTTCACACCCCTTGACTTTTTCCACATTTTGTTGTGTTACAGCCTGAATTTAAAAAGGATTAATTTGAGATTTGTGTCACTGGCAATGATGTCAAAGTGGAATTATGTTTTTAGAATGAATTACAAATTAATACAAAATGAAAAGCTGGAAAGTCTTGCGTCCATAAGTATTCAAGCCCTTTGTTATGACAAGCCTAAATAAGTTCAGGAGTAAACATGGTCTTAACAAGTTACATAATAAGTAGCATGGACTCACTGTCACATTCTGACCATAGTTCTTGTGTGTTTTCCTTGTTTTTGTGTTGGTCAGGACGTGAGCTGGGTGGGCATTCTATGTTGTGTGTCTGGTTTGTCTGTTTCTGTGTTTGGCCTGATATGGTTCTCAATCAGAGGCAGGTGTTAGTCATTGTCTCAGATTGGGAACCGTATTTAGGTAGCCTGTTTTGTGTTGGGTTTTGTGGGTGGTTGTCTCATGTGTCAGTGTTTGTGTCACATGGGACTGTTTTGGGTTTTCATGTTTCTTGTTTTATAGTTTATTACATGTATAGTTTCGTTATTAAAGAACCGTGAATTATAACCACGCTGCGTTTTAGTCTGCCTCTCTTTCACCAGAAGAAAACCGTTACACTCACTGTGTGCAATAATAGTGTTTAATATTATTTTTTATGTACCCCACACATACAACTATCTGTAAGGTCCCTCAGTCGAACAGTGAATTTCAAACCCAGATTCAACCACATCACAAAGACGGGCACCTATTGGTAGATGGGTAAAAAAAAACACAAAAAACAGACATTGAATATACCTTTGAGCATGGGCTTTTCACAGTCCCCAGGTCCAGAACCAATTCAAGGAAATGTATAGTATTGTACAAAGCCATGAGTGCATAGAACTCCCTTCCACCTTAGTGAACAGTAAATTTGGTTTAAAAAAACATAAAGCAACACCTCACGGCACAACGCCTCTCCCCCATGTGACCTACTTGTTGTGTATATGAACTGACAGGTAAACTATTTTTACCAAAAGTAGTATGGACACCTGCTCATCGAACATTGAATGTTCCTTAGTGACCAAGTTACAGTTTTGACTTAAATCGGCTTGAAAATCTATGGCAAGACATGAAAATGGCTGTCTAGCGATGATAAACAACCAACTTGAGTTTGACATTTTTTAACAAGAATGTGTGTGTGTGTGTGTGTGTGTGTGTGTGTGTGCGTGCGTGCGTGCGTGTGTGTGTGTGTGTGTGTGCGGCTTACGCGCGTGTCCACAATAATGTGTGCGTGTGTGTATGTGTTTATTGCTGTGCGTATGTGTGCGTGCGTGTAAGTGCGCATTTGTGGTTCAAACGAGGGTAGCTTATACGGCAACCAACTAGCCTTTACAATTTACTATTCTCCCTTTGTACTCTCAGAGAGGAATGCTAACAAATGAGAGTTCATGTAGCAAATGCATATTAGGGGCTGATATTACAGAGGTTTGTCTGCTCTGCTCAGAATAATGGATTGGGTCGTCTACAGCTGTCCACTCCCTAAACGGCGCCAGCTCGTAATCTGCCTCATGATGTATTTCCCCCTGATTTAAGTTAGCATGTTTTCCTCTGGGGCAACACAGACCCTCCAAATTAAACACTAATGTGATAATGATATACTGCAAAAGCAGCTGTAACACAGCACAGGCAATAGTTTCACAAAATGAAAGACCCTTTCTATAAGATGCTGTTTTTAGTGTGTGGTTTAAAGTGAGTGGTGACGAGCCAAGGCGGAGAGGGTGTGAAGTGAAAAGCAATATGTAGCCAAGATGACTGTGGCCACGGAGAACCGTGCAACAACAAAAACTGATCCAAGCTGTATCCGGAGAAATGATATTCCCCTATGGGTTTTCATTCTGTCACAGTATGAACACGAGGGGCTAATCCAATGTTAATTAAGAAGGCAGATGAACCCAAGTTGCTGCTAGTACACAGTATATCACGTCCCCTTGTTGACATGGAAGCCCCATTCATTGTCATGGCAACCGAAAAACCTGTCATGACTAGGAAAACCTCCAACAGGTTAAACTGTGAATAGTCTCGTGCTAAGACAATACCTAAAGGGTAATGATTATGATTATGATACATTTGTTCTACTTGGTTCTTCAAATGAGGCATACAGATGTAGGAACTTAATTTGAGCCAGTTTGCTACAGCAGGAAAATAATCCTACAGCTACAGTAATGTGAATTATTATATGGATTATAATTAATGGACATCATCTGAAATTTCTAAGTGGAACTTACAAACTTCAGAAGCCTTTTTAAACCTTAAATACACTACAATATTTGAATTTCCTACATTGCAGGTAAGTTCTGTAACAGAGAACTCCGATTAAGAGCCTACTGTACATATGTAAGAGTATGCTTAGGACTCAAATTTGTTAATGCTGATTTTGCAGTTTCGTGAGTAACTCATATGGCTGTTGTATATTGTTGGCTTATGGTCTTGTTATTGTTTTTGTTCACTTTCCTGCATTGCGTTTTTATTTTTTCATTTAAGCATCCATATCTGAAATGTGCTATATAAATCAAGTTTGATTGGATAATTAATCGCTTTTTTCATGCTTACACATGCATGTAGAACAAAAAAAACCTGCGTGTTCGACAGTCGTGTTTAGCTGAGTCACTTGCCGGTGTGTAGCTGAAAAACACTCACTGAGGACTGAATTCTATGTACAACTATATGGGGGCTGTATTCTAATTCTAATGGTTAAACAAACATGTGATGTGCCATGTTGAAGACACGACATCAGCCTCAGCTTTCGAAGGAATATTTATGAGGCATTCTCAGTATTACCTTTGACTTGTATTACCCAGGTCGCCATGGGAACCTATGTTGCAACTAGAAACTAATGGGTACCTGGCTCTCGAAAGGAAGGAAATGGCTGAATGAAGACAGGCATTATGGGTTAAGGCACTTATGGTGTAACTAATAACACATAGACATGTTGCTAGCTGTAATGGGCAAAGATTGATGTTTTTTTACCCCCCCAAGCACTATTACATTGCTCTGCTAAACCCATTAACCCCATTACCGAAAAGTTTATTTCATACAGTCAGTCCCAAGCAAAATCATAAAATCTCCTGACTCTATGAGACAAGCAGATGTTTCGAGGAAGTCAATACTTTTCAGAAGAAGACACAACAGGAGATTCTCAATTGGTCAAAATGCCTGTCCTCTCTTTGGCTCCTCCGTCCTCCTCTCCTCCGTGACCCAGAAACCATTAAGTGTTCGCCGTATGAAGGAGAGTGTCAATTTGTTAATAGGCGAATGGAGGAGTTTGCTCCAATGCTCGATTGCCTCATCCGACAGAGAATATATTATAATATATATATATATAATAATATTCTACCGCAGAAGAGTTTTGAAGTCCACCCCACCCCTTTGAAACAGCTTGTTGAGAAAAGCATGCACACATTTATTCAAAACAATATGCTTCTAATTCTTTAATTTATACAATGCACAAGAAGATACATTTGTTTTGATACACACACCCCCTCTGTTAACATAATTTGCCTGATGATGCGCTAGTGGAGATCTTATTTCAAACAAGCACATTTGTTTCCACATTTCATTTCCTTGCCACCTCTCTTCGATGAACTTTTACCTTTTTCAAAAGGTGGCAAGGAGAGGGCAGAGGAGAGGAGGTGAGGAATGGAGGAAATCTCATTGTAATTCTCCCAATGTCTTTAAATCCTAATCCTTAATGGCGCCCAAATGATCTCTCATGTCCTCCTGGTAATACGAGAATGGCTGTGCTCGACCCACTGTCTGGTTAATACTTGGTAAATCCCCTTAAATCCCCTTTCTCTCTCTGGCATAATCTGATGAGAGAATCTGTTCTCAACCCAGCGTCACATCTCTGGCATCTACCGCTGATGGAGTTCATGAGCTGGGCCCCTCTGAACTGGATCTCTCTGAGCTGACGTCTGTCTGTGTGTGTGTGTGTGTGTGTGTGTGTGTGTGTGTGTGTGTGTGTGTGTGTGTGTGTGTGTGTGTGTGTGTGTGTGTGTGTGTGTGTGTGTGTGTGTGTGCGTGTGCGTGTGCGTGTGCGTGCGTGCGCGTGCGTGCGTGCGTGTAAAATACATAAAAAAGAAACGTCCTCTCACTGTCAATTGCGTTTATTTTCAGCAAATTTAACGTGTTAACGTCTTTCTGAAAAAGGGACAATTCTTGTTTTTGCTGAGTTTATACAGTATACCTATGGTGTATGTAGGTACCTGAGCTGAGCAGTAAGAGAAACTGGGTTAGGGGGGGTAATGTCCAACCTCCCCCCACACACAAACTCTTTTGATATGAAATCACCATCACCCACTAATTAATTAGTACTTTTGCAGATTAAAAGTGTTAGAGCTAGTAATGCAATATTTATTTATTTTAAATTAGCTGATATTGCCATCTAATACTGTATACAGTGGAAGTCGGAAGTTTACATACACCTTAGCCAAATACATTTAAACTCAGTTTTTCACAATTCCTGACATTTCAGCCCAGCAAAAATTCCCTGTTGTAGGTCAGTTAGGATCACCACTTTATTTTAAGAATCTGAAATGTCAGAACAATAGTAGAGAGAATGATTTATTTAAGCATAAATTTATTTAATCACATCCTCAGTGAGTCAGCAGCTTACATACAATCAATTAGTATTTGGTAGCATTGCCTTTAAGGTGTTTAACTTAGGTCAAACGTTTCGGGTAGCCTTCCACAAGCTTCCCACAATAAGTTGGGTGAATTTTGGCCCATTCCTCCTGACAGAGCTGGTGTAACTAAGTCAGGTTTGTAGGCCTCCTTGCTCGCGCACGTTTTACAGTTTTGTCCACAAATTTTCCATAGGATTGAGATCAGGTCTTTGTGATGTCCACTCCAATAACTTGACTTTGTTGTCCTTAAGCCATTTTGCCACAACTTTGGAAGTATGCTTGGGGTCATTGTCCATTTGGAAGACCAATTTGCAACCAAGCTTTAACTTCCTGACTGATGTCTTGAGATGTTGCTTCAATATATCTACATAATTTTCCTACCTCATGATGCCATCTATTTTGTGAAGTGCACCTTTCCCTCCTGCAGCAAAGCACCCCCACAACATAATGCTGCCACCCCCGTGCTTCACAGTTGGGATGGTGTTCTTCGGCTTGCAAGCCTCCACCTTTTTCCTCCAAACATAACGATGGTCATTATGGCCAATAGGTTCTATTTTTGTTTCATCAGACCAGAGGACATTTCTCCTAAAAGTGAGATATTTGTCCTCATGTGCAGTTGCAAACCGTAGTCTGGCTTTTTAATTGCGGTTTTGCAGCAGTGGCTTCTTCCTTGCTGAGCGGCATTTCAGGTTATGTCGATATAGGAGTCGTTTTACTGTGGATATACTTTTGTACCTGTTTCTTCCAGCATCTTCACAAGGTCCTTTGCTGTTGTTCTGGGATTGATTTGCACTTTTCACGCCAAAGTACGGTCATCTCTAGGAGACAGAACGCGTCTCCTTCCTGAGTGGTATGATTGCTGCGTGGTCCCATGGTGTTTATACTTGTGTACTACTGTTTGTACAGATGAACATGGTACCTTCAGGCGTTTGGAAATTGCTCCCAAGGATGAACCAGACTTGTGGAGGTTTACAATTTTTTTTCTGAGGTCTTGGCTGATTTCTTTTGTGTTTCCCATGATGTCAAGCAAAGAGCCACTGAGATTAAAGGTATGCCTTGAAATACATCCACAGGTACACCTCCAATTGACTCAAATGATGTCAATTAGCCTATCAGAAGCTTCTAAAGCCATGACATAATTTTCTGGAATTTTCCAAGATGTTTAAAGGCACAGTCAACTTAGTGCATGTAAACTTCTGACCCACTGGCATTGTGATACAATGAATTATAAGTGAAATAATCTGTCTGTAAACAATTGTTGGAAAAACTTGTGTCATGCACAAAGTAGATGTCCTAGCCGACTTGCCAAAACTATAGTTTGTTATGAAATGTGTGGAGTGGTTGAAAAATGAGTTTTAATGAGTCCAACCTAAGGGTATGTAAATGTTCAACTTCAACTGTATATAGCACAACTTTGGATTTCACCCCCATCTCATTTTCAAATGGTTTAGACCGTTTGGAAGTTTTGACTAGGGGTGAGCTTCTCTTCTTCTCCTGCTTGGACCATGCAGTTCAGGTAGCAAAAATGATTGCTGTCCTCATTATAAAACTATTAACTAACTATGTAAGCTCAGCAAAAAAAGAAACATCCTCTCACTGTCAACTGCTTTTATTTTTTTAGCAAACTTGTGTAAATATATGTATGAACATAACAAGATTGAACAACTGAGGCATAAACTGAAGCATAAACAGACATGTGACTAACAGAAATTGAAAAATGTGTCCCTGAACAAAGGGGGAGGGGGTCAAAATCAAAAGTAACAGTCAGTATCTGGTGTGCCCACCAGCTGCATTAAGTACTGCAGTGCATCTCCTCCTCATGGACTGCACCAGATTTGCCAGTTCTTGCTGTGAGATGTTACCCCACTCTTCCACCAAGGCACCTGCAAGTTCCTGGACATTTCTGGGGGGAATGGCCCTGGCCCTAGCCCTCACCTTCCGATCCAACAGGTCCCAGACGTGCTCAATGGGATTGCGATCCGGGCTCTTCGCTGGCCATGGCAGAACACTGACATTCCTGTCTTGCAGGAAATCACAGACAGAACGAGCAGTATGGCTGGTGGCATTGTCATGCTAGAGGGTCATGTTAGAATGAGCCTGCAGGAAGGGTACCACATGAGGGAGGAGAATGTCTTCCCTGCAACGCACAGTGTTGAGATTGCCTGCAAAACAAGCTCAATCCAATGATGCTGTGACACACCACCCCAGACCATGACGGACCCTCCACCTAAAAATCGATCCCACTCCATAGTACAGGCCTTGGTGCAACGCTCATTCCTTCGACGATAAACGAGAATCTGACCATCACCCCTGGTGAGACAAAACCGCTACTCGTCAGTGAAGAGCACTTTTTGCCTGTCCTGTCTGGTCCAGCGACGGTGGGTTTGTGCCCATAGATGACATTGTTGCCAGTGATGTCTGGTGAGGACCTGCCTTACAACAGGCCTACAAGCCCTCAGTCCAGCCTCTCTCAGCCTATTGCGAACAGTCTGAGTACTGATGGAGGGATTGTGCGTTCCTGTTGTAACTTGGGCAGTTGTTGTTTCCATCTTGTACCTGTCCCGCAGGTGTGATGTTCAGATGTACCGATCCTGTGCAGGTGTTGTTACACGTGGTCTGCCACTGCGAGGATGATCAGCTGTCCGTCCTGTCTCCCTATAGCGCTGTCTTAGGTGTTTCACAGTATGGACATTGCCATTTATTGCCCTGGCCACATCTGCAGTCCTCATGCCTCCTTGCAGCATGCCTAAGGCACATTCACGCAGATGAACAGGGACCCTGAGCATCTTTCTTTTGGTGTTTTTCAGCATCAGTAGAAAGGCATCTTTAGTGTCCTAAGTTTTCATAACTGTGACTTACTTGCCTACCGTCTGTAAACTGTTGTCTTATCGACTGTTCCACAGGTGCATGTTCATTAATTGTTTATGGTTCATTGAACAAGCATGGGAAACAGTGTTTAAACCCTTTACAGTGAAGATCTGTGAAGTTATATGGATTTTTACGAATTATCTTTGAAAGACAGGGTCCTGAAAAAGGGACATTTCATTTTTTGCTGAGTTCATATCTAAAAATGACCATATAGCCTAATTGTCACACCCTACTCTGTTTCACTTGTCTTTGTGATTGTCTCCACCCCCCCCCCCCCCCCAAGTGTCGCCCATCTTCTCCATTATCCCCTGTGTATTTATACCTGTGTTTTTGTTTGTCTGTTGCCAGTTCGTCTTGTTTGTCAAGCCACCCAGCGTTTTTGTGTCAGCTCCTGTTTTTCCCCAGTCTCTCATTTCTCATCCTCCTAATTTTTGACCCTTGCCTGTCCTGACCCTGTACCCAACCGCCTGCCCGATCTGTCTGCTCCTGAACTTGAGCCTGCTTGCCGTCCTGTACCTTTGCCCCACCTCTGGATTACCGACCTCTGCCTGGCCTGACCCTGAGCCTGCCTGCCTGCCATCCCATATCTTTCCCCCTGTTGCTATAATAAACATTGATACTTCAACACGGTCTGCATCTGGGTCTTACCTTGATACCTGATACTAATTGTTTAAAGCAAAACTATCAAAACTATTGCTGATGGTGAACTTGAAAAATCAAAATCAAATCTAATGTAATCCCCAATCAGAATGGAGCCTACCTACAGCCAGATGAGAGTTGTCTCTGATGGTAACTTAGGCTACTTTTATGCCGGTAAAACACAATTTTCAATAGCACATTTGATCAAAATAACCTAGCAAATTACATGGGTTGTCACTCAACTAATGGCCTAATATTGTGCAAGTAATTTTACAAAAATGTGAATGCTGAAGGTGACACACAGATGTGACAGATGAGGAATAGGCCTACCTCTCGTTAGTCAGCATGCGAGCTGCGTTCAGTCCGCAATTTGACTATGTTATTAATATTAACTGGGTTTGTTCGGGCATGCAAAATAACTTGTAGATCAATGACTGCCAACCTAATTACATGCTTAGTTTGAGAGGACGCAGTTGTCACAAATGGTGAGAGGTATTTTTGGAAGGTAGAAAGAAAGTAACTTGAGCAACCAAAAAAAGTGTGATCCGGCGAATCTTTACTTTTGAATCGATTTGCTGGCCGATTTGCTGCTACAATTTGAATGGTTTGGGTTCCTGCTGACAGATGCACTCATATCTTAAACATTTTAACCTGGGACCGATGCGTATCGGTTACTTCTCTAAATGAATACCCATTGATGGTGCGTCACAGACACTGCGTACTTTTTGGAGACAGCGCTATGGTAGTTTGAAAAAGATTGGTAGGTGTGGTTGCTCACTAACTGTAAGCTAACGGTGTGGTGAAACAATTCACTTGTTTTCCATTAGTTAGCGGTGCTTCACTCTTTGCTAGCAAATGAAGGCTGTCTCGAAAACGGACAAATCCAATTCTGTTTATACTGTTGAAGTTTGTAATGTCTCCACTTTCCAAGTGTATTGCTCGCCATCATTACTTGAGAGTTGGTTATTGTTGAAGCATCATTGCTATTTCCACCAGATCTCAACCAAACCTAAGATGTGTTTATTTCTGGTGTGTATGTTACGTGTGTAGAAGACACAATCATCATGTTCAATGAAAATATAACAGAGTACAAGGGAACAGCAATGAGAAGCCTGGACATCCTGAATGCATACCGATTGACATACTGAATACTGAATGACAGCCATCTCTGAACAGTCACCACTCCAGATTCGAGAGCAGGTAATTCAATTCCCCATGGCTACTCCAGATATTTTCACAGTCTTGCACTCACCATAAGCTTTCAAACACACACTTCATTTAACTATCTGCTCCTTCAAACGAAGCATTAGCATATTCCAGTTGCCGAGAGTGTCACATTCATTTGCACATTTTATGGCCCTTATTAAGGGCTGAGTTTAGTGTCTCTGCATTAGCCTGCTGCATCACATGATTCGGGCAAAACAGAAGGCACATTTTCATTAGGCCCTCAAAGACGAGGTTTAAATCAGAAGCAGCAAAAATTGTGTATTCTTTTTATGTTACTAAGGCAAGACCACCACAAAAGGGCAATTTCTGTAAAAAGAAATTGACTGGTTAAATCATAAGACTAAAGCAATTGATTAGTGTCGCTAATAAAATGGCTGCCGCTCACTCATGACTTTACAATTAAATGGGGGTTGTACCATAATGTGTAAACAATTCTGGACCTGGTTGGTATATATACATTTTTACATTATGTGTTAGACAGTTAGAAGACGTTCTTATCCAGAATAACTTACATGACCGATTAGGGATAAATGCCTTGTTCAAGGGCACATGAACAGATTTTTCACCTAATTGGCTATGGGATTCCGAACCAACAACCTTTCGGTTGTTACTGACCACAACATGCAACCCTCAGTCTTCCTTGTGAGGTTATTTACGTGGTATTACGCAGTGGCTGGGACATATTCTCACCTCCTGCATTTCAATAGCTCTTCACACAAACACTCATGGAGTGTGGAAATGACAAGGTGACATTGTAAAACAACAGATGAGAGTGCATCATTTTTTTTATGAAGGGAGATCTATTATTCATAGGCAACCTATATTTGACTTTGTGTATACATAAAATGTTATCACAATGAATATTCTCTCCGAAGTTAATTTCATTCTAGTTTTGACAGCATTTGCATACAAATATCGCAGGTTGGCGTTTATTGTCATGAATCTTGCCCTGGAGGCAGAACTGAGTGATTTCCTCTAGATGGGCCAACTGAAAAGTAAAAATTGTCTATATCGTAAGAATGATAGAAAACAAAAATGTGCTTTTTGGTCTTACTTTAAGGTTAGGGTTAGTGTTTTATTACTTTGTGGCTGTCTCCAGGCCAAGATTCATGACAATAAATGCCAACCTTCAAAAATATGGGTTTTACGGAAGAGTGGTCAGAAAAAAAGCCATTTCTTAGAGAAAGAAATATGCAAACACTTTTGGTGTTCCCCAAAAGGCATGTGGGAGACTCCCCAAACATATGGAGGAAGTTACTCTGGTCAGATGAGACAAAAAATGTTGCTTTTTGGCCATCAAGGAAAGCTCTATGCCTGATGCAAACCCAACAACGCTCATCACCCAGAGAACACCACCCCCACAATGGAGCATGGTGTTGGCAGCATCATGCTGTGGGGATGTTTTTCATCGGCAGCAACTGGGAAACTGGTCAGAATTGAAGGAATGATGGATGGCGCTAAATACAGGGAAATTCTTGAGGGAAACCTGTTTCAGTCTTCCAGAGATTTGAGACTGGGATGGAGGTTCACCTTCCAGCAGGACAATGATCCTAAGCATACTGTTGAAGTAACACTCGAGCGGTTTAAGGGGAAACATTTAAATGTCTTGGAATAGCCTAGTCAAAACCCAGACCTCAATCCAATTGAGAATCTGTGGTATGACTTAAAGATTGCTGTACACCAGCAGAACACATCCAACTTGAAGGAGCTGGAGCTGTTTTGCCTTGAAGAATGGGCAAAAATCCCAGTGGCTAGACGTGCGAAGCTTATAGAGACATACCCCAAGAAACTTGCAGCTGTAATTGCTGCAAAAGGTGGCTCTACAAAGTATTGACTTTGGAAGGGGGAATAGTTATGCACGCTGAAGTTTTCTGTTTTTTTTGTCTTATTTCTTGTTTGTTTCACAATAAAAAATAATTTGCATCTTCAATGTGGTAGGCATGTTAGGCAAATCAAATGATACAAACCCCTCAAAAATCAATTTTAATTCGAGGTTGTAGGGCAACAAAATAGGATAAATGTCAAGGGGGTGAATACATTCGCAACCTACCTAATTCTGTTCTCCCCATCGACGACCGTTGGTGAGCAGGCAAGACGTGAGGCTGGGGTTGAGGTCTTTGCCAGAGTCACATTGATGTGTATATCAGCGGAGATTAGCTCCTGACCCCTCATCAAAAATACTGGTCGATCACACACACACACACACACACACACACACACACACACACACACACACACACACACACACACACACACACACACACACACACACACACACACACACGGTGATTACATTGTCAATGGTGGTTATGATTAGCCTGGTGGACCCAACCTGATCGTCGAGTTCACCTTAGAATTTAATTTCAGATATCATAAAATGTGAAGTGAAATAGAATGGTGAACACAGCGATCAGGTTGGTTCCACCAGGCTACGTTATTCCCTGGACATTATATGCATCTAATAAGTAGAAAATAAGCAACAAAGAGACAGCCAATTCCATT
Organism: Oncorhynchus masou masou; assembly: GCF_036934945.1. Lineage (NCBI taxonomy): Eukaryota > Metazoa > Chordata > Actinopteri > Salmoniformes > Salmonidae > Oncorhynchus > Oncorhynchus masou. The sequence continues at coordinate 60,704,957 of NC_088229.1, read as the reverse complement.
ATGTTCCAAAGAAATGACAAAGCTTTTTGCACTTCTTAACCAAAATGACACTACTAGTTGTATCTGCTTGGCTGGGGAATTAGCTTACTATTTTGTCAAGCTGGGTATTTTTTTAATACAACTTTTCACATAACACACATTACCTGTCTTTGCTGATGAAGCTGTTTGTGTCATCAGGGCAGTAACTCGGGCCACTATCAGAGGCCTCATGATGGCATGTCCTTTCTATAGGAGTCGAAGGAGACTGGCAACAACAGAAGAGGTGTCACAAGTGTATTTGTGTTGCATGGCAAGAGGTCTTGCCTGACAAGCTGTAAAAATAGTAAGTGAACAGTGAATTAATTTTTGGAGGTCTCTAAACCATTGCAATCACATTGCTGTACATACTCAAACCAACCTTTGCTCCTTTTGGTAGGTTCCGGCATCCATTCATGACCAGGGGATCAGTCTGTGCACTTTGTCTAACAGAAAAACATGGTCAACAATTGTCATCATCCCTTATAAACATAACTTGAGAAATAACGTAATCTCATTTGGAAGCTAATTCTATGCTTTACAGATGTATACTGACTGGCTCCAGATTGGATTACATTCTTGCCGGTGTGACGACCCTCCCACTCCGTCTGCTGTATTCTGTTTGTTCTTGTTTCCTTACTAGGATGCCGGTGGGCGGAGTTGGGGAGGGTCGTCAGCTACATGGGAAACACCTGGGCCAGGTGTGTCCCAGGATAAATAGACCTCTTCCACATTCATGGAGGAGACTCTCTCCATGCAGACACCATTGTAGATTGTGTTGTGGTTCTTGGTGGCCTTTTGTTTGTTTGCATTGGCACCTTTCAATACCCTGCATTATCACATTCATGCATCCAAAACACTCACTTACACTACTGATTACTGATTACACACACCATTGTATATTTTCCTTAGTTGCTTTAGTTAATAAATATATATTTTGTTACTCCTTATCTCCACGTTGTCTCCCTTTGTTACGGGCTTTGAGCCGGTTCGTGACACTGGTGACATCATTACGCTATGCAATCCACTGTGATATGTTTTAATATGGCCCTAGGTTGGTTTGAATTTGTTTCTGCTAGATAGTACACTGTTGAAGTCAGACATGAGTTAGCTAATACCACCATAGCTGCATCCATATATTTATTTGTGCCCTAGAGACATGGATTGCACCTCGGAGACTGTTTAGTCTAAATTACATTAACTTAGAGTGGCATGGAAATACGATTACATTGCTAAAGTAGGGAAATAATTAGTAGGAAACAGCTTTGCCATGTTATGATGTCATCAAATTTACTTTAGAGAGATGGCAATGTTGCCATTACTGTTCCTAGCAAAGTTTGTCAAAAATTGATAGCAATGCTACTGTTAGCTGGCAAAAAAATAGAGTGGTCCCCTCAATCTTAGTTAGCTGGCTAAAGTTATACTGCATCTAAAGTCAATCTGGCAACATCACAATCATGACAAAAGGGTTTCCTACAAGTTGTAATGTGGTAGAATAATGTTAGCCAGGTAGCTAGCTAGTTGGTAGCTAGCAGTGGCAGTCAGTGCTGTTTAAGAGGAAGGAGGACAATTTGTTTTTCATGAGCATGGCCTTATTTCTATTATAGCATATTGGATGACTGTCATTCATATTCCCTTCACCCAGTTCAATGTAACAACTATAGGTTTAGGCTACTACATGATACTCAAATTTTCCCTATACCCATCATGAGGTTGCTACAACCAAGTCTATGAATGACAGTTTACAACGTAGGTGCACATTTGAGGTGACAGACAGTGGCACATGGACATACAGTGACATTCAATACCGCCTAGCACACTCTTGCCTGCATCTAGCTGATATAGGGTGTAATCATTAGTCCAGCAGTTGCAAATGAGAGTTTCTATTGGACATATTCAGGTATCTTTATCCCCGTTTTTCAATAGAATCGGAGGAATGAATGCACCCATGATCACGCATAAACACAGTTCACTTTCATAGCAGCCACGTTGTATTCCTTATCGCATATATGCACTCTCCTCCTCTCACCTCTTTCCTTCGCTTGTCGACTTCAATGCACAACACATCAGCTGTATGTGACCAGGCGTAAAAAAACATTCTAAGCCAAACCGCTACACACCGCCTACACCGTTGTCGCCATATTAGCTAAAGCAATGTCATAGTAAGCATAGCTAATAGAACTAATGTGTTAGTAAACCCGCAACAATCATGCAGTAATGTTAGAGTGTACAGTCAGTAAGCAGTTACACAGGCAGTCCCGTTGGCAATAAACTAGTAAAAACAAAAGCTTACTTTGACTTGGAAGAGTTCCAGTGATGTGTTGGAAAGTTTGAATTTTGAACTCCAATCACCTACAGTATTCTGCATGATAGGGTCCTTCTGCAGGGCATGCAAACCATATTGTTGGCTGTGCATCCTGCTGGAAGTATGCATTGCATGGTCAATCCCTAAAGGGCTTTTTTGTCTCAAACAGCAGTGATCCTTTGAATGTGTTGGTTGGGGGCGATGAAACAACGGAGCCCCATTCAATGAAGGGAAGCGTAAGACCTTGGTGTGTCCCTGCAGGCTGACCTTGAGGCTCCCCCAGGTAGTATGGCCATGTGGCGTGGAGTGTGTTGAGATCAATTAGATCTGGCCCAGCTGTTGATTTATTCATCAATAAGCAGTGGAGTGGTAGGTCTGCAGTGGTGGCAGGAAACTGAAGCCTCCTGTAGGGTTAATATTTAAAGGGGCCCTTTGACTCTCAGACTCTCTGGTCAAGTGAGGGCCACACTGGGCTCTTACAGTATGTTCACTCTGCTGAAGTTGGACAATATGCCCATTTTGTTCCTTGAATTGTTAAAATGACATGTGTTTGAAGTCTAACTTAACAGTTACTTTATATCGGTAAGTTAATGACATTTCAATATCTTTGGTAATAACAGTGCAATTCAGATGTTTCCCATAAACAGATGTTTTACTCACTCAGAATAAAATAATAATCTACATCCACTTCATAATGTTGAGTAATTATGTTGTAGTTACCACAGTAATTAAAGAGTATTAAGTATTCTGTCCCTAATTACCTCACATTCTGAAGCATAAATTAGATTTTGATGTTTCTAGCCTATTAAAAGTGAATGAATTAAAAAAGCTGCAAAAAGCTATTATGTCCCTGGATGCTACTTTGGTTAAGAATGACTGTGTGCATTGAGCTTAATGTTTGTTTTCAAAGACAATACGTCCTCCCGTGAGCATCATTTCACAATTCCGTAAAGCTTTAAGACCTCATTTCCTCTTTCTTGGCTTCTGTAACAACACGACTTGTATCTGGGTTTAGAAACAAACCCAAAGGTCTTTGAAGAAAATCAGTCAACTGATTTCCTAACTTCTTGGGCTGTCTAAATGTATCTATTCCTTTTGTGCAATGTTCTTGAGGTAGATAGGCTGGAACTCACGTTGTATGTCAGCACACTGGGAGATTTTCATTTCCTATTTTTCTGATGTATTTTTCCCTTCAAAGAAGAGGCGCTTTGATGTCCCTCAAATCTCATTAGTGTTGGGGAACGGTGGCGGCAGAGGCCGATTTCCACCGGTTGGCCAGCTCCCCGAGAACGAGATGAGAGAGACAAATCCCTGCAGAGCAGAATCAAAACGGACGTGGCCCGCCGAGAGGGGGTGCACGTTGCCGACCTCCTTGCTCTGTGGCGGAGGCGTAGCTTGTTTAGCGGTGATGAGCAACACCCAGCATGGCGGGGTGAGTCATTCCCGCTACCACTCACTGCACACAAACGGAAACATCAGCTGGTAAACATATTTGCTCTCTCACACTCTCCCACCACAGACCCAGGCACAATGACAAACTATTTTGTTTTGGTAATGACAGACTTTCTGAGGATGTTTTCTGATTAGTTCTCTCTACCTGTCTGGTCCTTCTTCCTAGAATTGGTGGGTAATGGTTTAAGTACTGACTTCATGCTGAGAGCAAATCCTGTTCAAAGCTGGTAGAGTTTCCAGATTAGACGATGCTGTTCCTCGTGGCGCTACAAAGCAGACCTGTATGAGAAAGTCTCAAGACCTCATCATCCATCAGCGGACAACCTGCCGAGAAGCCCATATCGGCCATCCAACAACAGAACCACAGCTGAAGCACCATGGTCATTTGATATCTTCCCTCCACTTTATCCGTTCCTAATGAGGATACGGCTGAGATCAGCCTCAAATGATGTTCAATATTCTCACTAAGTATATCCTCGTTACACTGATGAATCAATCCTTGTGCCCTCAAACCATGTAAGGCCGAAGTGAGGCTGCGGTGTCTGATTGGACTAATGTGTTACGGTTATGACTGGGTTATGCTTATGATTTATGAAGAGTGGGGGAGTATCCGAGTCAGTGCCAAATGCGGGCTCTCTGTACAGAGGGGTGTCTGTTTGCATTACAGTGTTTGTGATGGTATGGACTGTTTATGGGTGCTGTACTGTGAACGCCCGCTCTGCTCTCGCTCTCGCTCTGTTTACGTTAGTTAATGTTGAGATTTCCATGCTGCGTGGATGTCAGTATCTGCCAATGGGCAGCATATGGAAGTATGTAAGTCCATGGCCAGTGCGGTCGGACCACAAGGTTCAAGGCTTCTAGAGATGCTCTTAGACCGCTAGCTCAGATACTTACAGAAAACAAACATTTATTCAACCGTTCCTCACCAGAGTGCGTTTAAGAGAGCAGAGCCATTTAGACACTGATGAAAGCAGGCTGCTCTTTACAGCGCCACGTCTCACCAACAAACTATATAGCTGCGGTGTAATGGCTGGAAAATGTCTCTCTCTCTATTTCTATCTCGCTATAAACACACTCACAGTATGCTTCCTTTACGTCTCCTTACCCTCTCACACTAAATATGTCCCTCCCGCCTCTACATCAACTAACCTGACAGGCAGTCACACACACACACACACACACACACACACACACACACACACACACACACACACACACACACACACACACACACATACATGGTGATTACATTGGCTGGATTCACTCTCAGCATGCTGCTACTGAATCGCATTCCCTGCAGTTGGCCAAGCGTCGTCCGGTTTGGGGAGGGTTCTCATAACAAATTAGGGTGTTTAGTATTTATTAGGATCCCGGCAGCAGCTATTCTTCCTGGGGGTCCAAACAGGATTAAAACAATTCCATAACACATCATTAATAAAACCATACAGTATACAAGACATGATTACATTATTACTGTGTTATTACAAATGTACAATATAAAATGTACATTACAGGGCCTCCCGAGTGGCGCAGCGGTCTAAGGCACTGAATCGCATTGCTTGAGGCTTTGCTTTTGCAGTTGGCCCAGCGTCGTCCGGGTTAGGGGAGGGTTTGGCCAAGGGGGCTTGGCTCATTGCACTCAAGCGACTTCTTGTGGCAGGCCAGCAGCCTGCCGGCTGACTTTGGGCGTCAGTTGACCGGTGTTTCCTCCGACACATTCCGGATTGAGTGGGCAGGTGTTAAATAGCGCGGTTTGGCGGGTCATGTTTCGGAGGACATATGACTCGACCTTCGTCTCTCCCGAGCCCGTTGGGGAGTTGCAGCAATGAGACAAGATTGTAATTGGATAGCATGAAATTTAGGAGAGAAAGGGGGTAGAATACAAAAGAAAGATGTATACAAATAAAATGTACAATACTACAATATCACAGTAATACAATGTGTGTGCAGAGTGTTAGTGTGTGTGCGTAAGCGTGTGTGTGTGTGTGTGTCTCTTCACAGTCTGCGTTCTACCGTGAGTTGTTGTTTCATCTGGGGGGGGGGTATTTTAGATCTGATTTTACTCCTCGCTTTAGATACTTGATGTGGAAGAGAGTTCCATGTAGTCATGGCTCTATGTAGTACTGTGCATTTCACAGAGTCTGTTCTGGATTTGGGGACTGTGAAGAGACCCCTGGTGGCATGTCTTGTGGGGTATGTATGGGTGTCTGAACTGTGTGCTAGTCATTTGAACAGATCAATGCCTCTCACAAAGACAAGTATGATGCAGTCAATCTCTCCCCTATTTGAGCGAGGAGAGATTGACATGCATGTTATTGATATTAGTCCTCCGTGTACATTTAAGGACCGGTCTGTTCTCTCCTGGGCCACCTGAAATTTGCCTATGTCCTTCTTTGTGGCACTTGGCAATATAACTGGGAAGTAGTCCAGGTGTGAAAAGATTAGGGACTGGTCTGTTGATTGTGTATGTTTGCGTATGATTTGCATGGAGGCCCTGATCACCGGCTGATCTAGGAGCTGTGAAAGCAGTGGAGCTCTGAGTCTAGAGCACACGTGTTGTAAGGTCTCATGGACACAGAACTGCTGTCACTGGTACTGTTATACAGGAAGACCCGAGGAGACACCAGGTGTAGGAAAAAAAGGAACTGAGACTAAAGACTGTTGTTCAGAGAGAGACAGGGCGAGAAGAAGTAGGGAGTGAGGGTTATATGAGGAATGAAGGGAGCAGATGATGATAGAGATGGTAGCATAAGTGAAGAAATTCTCCAAAATAAAGCAATTCATTCCGAATGGAGAAGATCAAGCAATCTGACAGTCTTGATATTTCGTAAACAACTGGTACGTTTTTAAAAATCTCACCATTCTAGTTCCACTCAAAGTCTCATTGATAGATTTTGATAAAACAATAAGTCACATATTATTGAGCTTGAAACAGATAACATGCTGACTACACCGGTCATGGGGGTTCATCCACGTGCGCCATCGTGCACATGTTGATTTGTATATTCCCACCAGACGTGATCATGACACACAGGTTAAAATACCAAAATCAACTGTCAATCAATTAGGTTACTTCTGGGGCAGGTAGAAATACATAACATCTTCATGGACATTTAGCTAGCTAGCTGATGATAATTCATTTGTCCTGGGAGTTGGGGTATTATTTTACCTGACATCCATATGGTCCTCTTCTTTGTAGAATTTTGAACTGGGTGTCATACAAAATCCTCTGTTTCTCTACTCCTGCGATTGATCCACAGATAAAAAGGGAAACCTAGTTCATTTTTAGTTAGCTGTCTTTAATTATTCTCTCCTCGTTTGTATCTTCCTGAGGGCACTTCAAATCAAATCGAAGTTTATTGGTCCCGTACACAGTTTAGCAGATGTTATATCGATACAGCGAAATGGTTATGTCGCTAGCTCAAACACCTAAAATGTAAATAAATACAAAAAAAGAAAGGCAAGAAATCAAGAACAAATCAATCCAATTAACAACCCAAATAGCACTGTAGCAGTATCAAAATGCAATCTATACATACGTACACCGAGGAAATTCACACAAGCTAAACAAAAAAATGATACACTATATATACACAAAGGTATGTGGACATCCCTTCAAATTAGTGGATTCAGCTATTTCATCCGCACCCGTTGATGACAGGTGTATAAAATCGAGCTCACAGCAATGCAGTCTCCATAGACAAACAATGACAGGAGAATGGCCTTACTGAAGAGCTTGTGACTTTCATCATGGCACCGTCATAGGCTGCCACCTATCCAACAAGTCAGTTCATCAAATTTTGCCCTGCTAGAGCTGCCCCGGTCAACTGTTAGTGCTGCTATTGTGAAGTGGAAACGTTGAGGAGCAACAACAGCTCAGCTGTCAAGTGGTAGGCCACCCAAGCTCACAGAACGTCACCGCCAAGTACTGAAGCGCATAGCGCGTAAAAATTGTCTGCCCTCGGTTGCAACACTCACCACCTATTTCCAAACTGCCTCTGGATGTAATGTCAGCACAAAAACTGTTCACCGGGAGCTTCAAGAAATGGATTTCCATGGCCGAGCAGCTGTACACAAGCCTAAGATCACCATGCACAATGACGGCTGGAGAGTTGGCTGGAGTGGTGTAAATCGTGCCTCCATTGGACTCTGGAGCACTGGAAACACTTTCTCTGGAGTTATGAATCACGCTTCACCCTCTGGCAGTCCGACGGACAAATCTGAGTTTTGCGGATGCCAGGAGAATGCTACCTGCACGAATGCACAGTACCAACTGTAAAGTTTGGTGGAGGAGGAATAATGGTCTGGGGCTATTTTTCATGGTTCGGGCTATACCCCTTAGTTCCAGTGAAGGGAAATCTTAACACTACAGCATACAATGACATTCTAGACGATTCTGTGCCTTCGACTTAATGGCAAAAGTTTGGGGAAGGCCCTTTCCTGTTTCAGCATAACAATGCCCTCGTGCACAAAGTGAGGTCTATACAGAAATTGTTTGTCGAGATTGGTGTGGGATGAATTTGGTACGCCGACTGCGAGCCAGGCTTAATCGGCCAACATCAGTGCACAACCTCACTAATGCTCTTGTGGCTGAATGGAAGCAAGTCTCCGCAGCAATGTAACCAACATTTAGTGGAAAGCCTTCTGAGAAGAGTGGAGGCTGTTATAGTAGCAAAGGGGGAAGCAACTCTATAATAATGTGCATGATTTTGGAATGAGATGTCAGACGAGCAGGTGTCCACATACTTTTGTGGTCATGTCGTGCATCTACAGCAGTAAACGTAATTAGAGTGAGTTATGTCGATAATACAGTATATAAATAAATATGTGGTTTGTATACCATGTATGTGTACATTTATTAACGTGTGCACACGCAATGTTTGCACGGTTTGCATGTAAGAGTGGAGTGGAGATGAGATGATCAGCCTCAATCCTTGCTACAGTGGCAGGGCTGATCCTTATTAAGGTGAAATGATCAAAGCAGTTGATATACAGCTGAGTCGTGAAGGATGCACTTTTGCTAAGTGCAAACTAGTTGCTGTGTATTGATGTGTGTTGTCGTGATGTTGTGCTAAACCTCCGTGGCTTCTTTACGCTTTATGGGATCCCTTCAGTTGATAACATCCTCATACAGTGTATAGAGAATGAACAGGAATACCGCTATGTTATCTTGTATCGAGTGTATGGAAAGTAGGCCTATATATCACACATATGACTTCAATGTCTTGCTGGATTTTGTGAAGGTGAAATATCACTGTTGAATATTTTTTTCACCATCGCCTGAGCTTGGGATCCTCCTTTCTTTTCCTTTAGGTTTAGACACATCAAGTGAAGTCTTGCTTACCCAAACCGCTGAGGCAGTTCACAGCATACTGCTGTTCGATATCGCTTCCATTACCTGCGGTGCGTCAACATTAGCATTACCTCAATTATCCACTTGTGACGATGTGACGATTTCCTCTGAATTATAACGTGGCCAATTTCGGGTTTGTGTTCTTCACTTTCTGAAATAGCTTTTTCAATCACAATTCCAAATGGATACTGTAACGAGTGGTCAGATTTATTTCCATTCTCTTTGAATAAAAACTGAAAGCCAATGAGGTGGATACCATCAGATATGGAACTAAATGGAAAAAAAATATAAACGCAACATGTAAAGTGTTGGTCCCATGTTTCATGAGCTGGAAAAAAAGATCCCTGAATTTTTCCATACTCACAAAAAGCTTATGTCTTTCTTATTTTATGCACAAATTTGCTTACATCCCTGTTAGTGAGCAATTCTCCTTTGCCAAGAAAATCTATCCACATGACCGGTGTGGCATTTCAAGAAGCTGATTAAACAGCATGATCATTACACAGGTAAACCTTGTGCTGGGGACAATAAAAGGTCACTCTTAAATGTGCAGTTTGGTCACACAACATAATGCCACAGATGTCTCAAGTTTTGAGGGAGCGTGCAATTGGCATGCTGACTTGCAGGAATGTCCACCAGAGCTGTTTCCATAGAATTTAACGTTAGTTTCTCTACCATAAGCCGTCTACAATGTCGTTTTAGAGAATTTGGTAGTACTTTGAACCGGCCTCACAACCGCAGACCACGTGTAACCACGCCAGCCCAGGACCTCCACATCCGGCTTCACATGCAAACGGACACCTGATGAAACTGAGGAGGAGTATGTCTGTAATAAGCCCTTGTGGGTGAAAACTCATTCTGATTGGCTGGGCATGTCTCCCCAGTCGGTAAGCCTATACCCTCCCAGGCCCACCCATGGCTGGGTCCCTGCCCAGTCATTTGAAATCCATAGATTAGGGCCTATTGAATTTATTTCAATTGACTGATTTCCTTACATGAACTGTAACTCAGTAAAATCGTTGAACTTGTTGCATGTTGCGTTTATAATTTTGTTCAGTGTATAGTATGATGTTGCACTTAAAGCTCTTTCTTTCTGCGTTCTGTACCTATTCAACCCCAGCGCCCCAAATCCGGATGGGGTAACAACATATTGAAACTTTCTCTTTGAAGGCCTCTTTCAGGTGAAGCATCGAATCGAAAGCTCAAGTGACCTGACAATGGTCCGCTCAGCTCAGGGTGCAACAGTGATACCCAGTGATCTCCCTGCAGCACATTTCACAGTCTGCAGCCCACCCTAATCACACACTCAATGGGCCACCAGGAGCCAGCCTGGGTTATACAGTAGGGTACGTACAACAACACACAGAGCACAGACCAGCAAGGAGCAGCGTTTAATTTGACCTATATAGAGACAATAAATAAGGGTGTGTGTGGGGGTGGATTTGTGGTGTGTGTGTGGGGGTGGATTTGTGGTGTGTGTGTGTGTGTGTGTGTGTGTGTGTGTGTGTGTGTGTGTGTGTGTGTGTGTGTGTGTGTGTGTGTGTGTGTGTGTGTGTGTGTGTGTGTGCGTGAGTGAGAGAGAGAGAGAGAGAGAGAGAGAGAGAGAGAGGAAGTGAGAGAGAAAGTGAGAGAGCAATGTGCTGAGAATGTAACAGGTAGCATGTCCTGTAAAGAGCATAATGCATTGCTGACTGCGAGATCTTCCACATAGGTTGAACATGTAGGCAGGTTTTCTTTACTTTATATTTGTGTGTGTGTCTGTACAGTATGTTAAATGTAGATATTCGTATTGTCCCATAAACCATGTCAACTGGATTTGCTGAGAATCTTCACAACATCCGAAGAGAACCCACATCGAAACCCCCGTTGTGGAACGAATATAGCTGTTCCACTGTTCTAAATTCTTAGGAAGAAAGGTGCTATCTAGAACCTAAAAGGTTTCTTTGGCTGTCCCCATAGGAGAACCCTTGGAAGAACCCTTTTGGTTCTAGGTAGAACCCTTTCCACAGAGTGTTCTACACAGAACTCAAAATAGTTCTACCTGGAATCAAAAATTGTTCTCCTTTGGGAACAGCCGAAGAACCCCTTTGGACAGCTTTTTTTCTAACAGTGTATACTGTAGTGTCCATCCCACATGTATCCCAGTCTCTCTTGGAACACTGCATAGCCACATGTATATGATGTACAAGGCCAGCGGTGACTGGATCTGGAGGTTGTGATGTACAAGCTTTCTGCCTCAATAAAATACATAGGGATGTGTGTGTGTGTGTGTGTGTGCATATGTTTGTGTGCCGGAGTGATCCCGAATGCTCTGAAGCACATGTGCCCACTCAGTGTTATGAACTTGAGTGAAGACCCAAAAGCGGTTTTAACAGAAAACAGAGTTCTTTAATGAAAAACAGGAATGGCATAAATCCTCTTCCAACGTTGTCAGCGGAACAAAAAGAACGTTAGTATAGTGCAGGATGCACCTGCCAGGCAGACTCCGACAGGACAGGACAAGGTGGAAGCAAACGAGACGACAGCTTGCTTCTGGCATCAAAAACACAAACAAGAATCAGACACTGAAAGTAGCAGGAACAGAGAGAAATAGAGACCTAATCAGAGGGGAAGAGAGAACAGGTGGGGAAGAGTGAATGAGCTAGTTAGGGGAGATGTAGAACAGCTGAAGAATGAGAGACAGAGAAGGTAACCTAAAAAGACCAGCAGAGAGAGACAGAGTGAAGAGAAAGGACAGGAACAGACATAACAAGACATGACAGTACCCCCACTCACCGAGCGCCTCCTGGCGCACTCGAGGAGGAAACCTGGCGGCAACGGAGGAAATCATCGATCAGCGAACGGTCCAGCACGTCCCGAGAGGGAACCCAACTCCTCTCCTCAGGACCGTACCCCTCCCAATCCACTAGGTACTGATGACCACGGCCCCGAGGGCGCATGTCCAAAATCTTACGAACCCTGTAGATGGGTGCGCCCTCGACAAGGATGGGGGGAGGGACGAGCGGGGGCGCGAAGAACGGGCTTAACACAGGAGACATGGAAGACCGGGTGAACGCGACGAAGATAGCGCGGGAGAATAAGTCGCACTGCGACAGGATTAATGACCTGAGAAATACGGAACGGACCAATGAACCGCGGGGCCAACTTGCGAGAAGCTGTCTTAAGGGGAAGGTTCTGAGTGGAGAGCCATACTCTCTGACCGCAACAATATCTAGGACTCTTGGTCCTACGCTTATTAGCGGCCCTCACAGTCTGCGCCCTATTACGGCAAAGTGCCGACCTGACCCCCTTCCAGGTGCGCTCGCAACGCTGGACAAAAGCCTGAGCGGAGGGGACGCAGGACTCGGCGAGCTGAGATGAGAACAGCGGAGGCTGGTACCCGAGGCTACTCTGAAAAGGGGATAGACCGGTAGCAGACGAGGGAGCGAGTTGTGGGCGTACTCTGCCCAGGGGAGCTGTTCTGACCAAGACGCAGGGTTACGAAAAGAAAGACTGCGTAAAATGCGACCAACAGTCTGATTGGCCCGTTCGGCTTGACCGTTAGACTGGGGATGAAAGCCGGACGAGAGACTGACGGAAGCCCCAATCAAACGGCAAAACTCCCTCCAAAATTGAGACGTGAACTGCGGGCCTCTGTCGGAAACGACGTCAGACGGAAGGCCATGAATTCGGAAAACATTCTCGATAATGATCTGAGCCGTCTCCTTAGCAGAAGGGAGCTTATCGAGAGGAATGAAATGAGCCGCCTTAGAGAATCTATCGACAACCGTAAGAATAACTGTCTTCCCCGCTGATGAAGGCAGTCCGGTGATAAAATCTAAAGCGATGTGAGACCACGGTCGAGAGGGAATGGGAAGCGGTCTGAGACGGCCGGCAGGAGGAGAGTTCCCAGATTTAGTCTGCGCGCAGACCGAACAAGCGGCGACAAATCGACGCGTCACGTTCCCGAGTGGGCCACCAGAAACGCTGGCGAATGGAAGCGAGCGTACCCGAACGCCGGGGTGGCCGGCTAACTTGGCAGAGTGGGCCCACTGAAGAACGGCCGGACGAGTAGGAACGGGAACGAACAGAAGGTTCCTAGGACAAGCTCGCGGCGACGGAGTGTGAGCGAGTGCTTGCTTTACCTGCCTCTCAATTCCCCAGACAGTCAACCCGACAACACGCCCCTCAGGGAGAATCCCATCGGGGTCGGTGGAGACCTCAGAAGAACTGAAGAGACGAGATAAAGCATCAGGTTTGGTGTTTTTGAGCCCGGACGATAAGAAATAACAAACTCGAAACGAAGCGAAAAACAGAGCCCAACGAGCCTGACGCGCATTAAGTCGTTTGGCTGAATGGATGTACTCAAGGTTCCTATGGTCAGTCCAAACGACAAAGGAACGGTCGCCCCCTCCAACCACTGTCGCCATTCGCCTAGGGCTAAGCGGATGGCGAGCAGTTCCCGCGATTACCAACATCATAGTTACGTTCTGACGGCGATAAGCGATGAGAGAAAACGCGCAAGGATGGACCTTGCCGTCAGAGAGAGAGCGCTGAGAAAGAATGGCTCCCACGCCCACCTCTGACGCGTCAACCTCAACAACAAACTGTCTAGAGATGTCAGGTGTAACAAGAATAGGTGCGGATGTAAAACGATTCTTAAGAAGATCAAAAGCTCCCTGGGCGGAAACGGACCACTTAAAGCACGTCTTAACAGAAGTAAGGGCTGTGAGAGGAGCTGCCACCTGACCGAAATTACGGATGAAACGACGATAGAAATTAGCGAAGCCCAGAAAGCGCTGCAGCTCGACGCGTGACTTAGGAACGGGCCAATCAATGACAGCCTGGACCTTAGCGGGATCCATCTTAATGCCCTCAGCGGAAATAACGGAACCGAGAAAGGGACAGAGGCGGCATGAAAAGTGCACTTCTCAGCCTTCACATAAAGACAGTTCTCCAAAAGGCGCTGGAGGACGCGTCGCACGTGCTGAACATGAATCGAGAGAGACGGTGAAAAAATCAGGATATCGTCCATGTAAACGAAAACAAAAATGTTCAGCATGTCTCTCAGGACGTCGTTAACTAGTGCCTGAAAGACAGCTGGAGCGTTAACGAGGCCGAAAGGAAGAACCCGGTATTCAAAGTGCCCTAACGGAGTGTTAAACGCCGTCTTCCACTCGTCCCCCCTCCCTGATGCGCACGAGATGGTAGGCATTACGAAGGTCCAATTTGGTGAAAAACCTGGCTCCCTGCAGGATCTCGAAGGCTGAAGACATAAGAGGAAGCGGATAACGATTCTTAACTGTTATGTCATTCAGCCCTCGATAATCCACGCATGGGCGCAGGGACCCGTCCTTCTTCTGAACAAAAAAAAACCCCGCTCCGGCGGGAGAGGAGGAGGAGACTATGGTACCGGCGTCGAGCGAAACCGACAAATAATCCTCGAGAGCCTTACGTTCTGGAGCCGACAGAGAGTATAATCTACCCCGGGGGGGAGTAGTTCCCGGAAGGAGATCAATACTACAGTCATACGACCGGTGTGGAGGGAGAGAAGTGGCCTTGGAACGACTGAACACCGTGCGCAGATCGTGATACTCCTCCGGCACCCCTGTCAAATCGCTCCTCCTGTGAAGAAGAGACAGAGGAAACAGGAGGGATAGCAGACATTAAACAGGTTACATGACAAGAAACATTCCAGGATAGGATAGTATTACTAGACCAATTAATAGAAGGGTTATGGCGCACTAGCCAGGGATGACCCAAAACAACAGGTGTAAAAGGTGAACGAAAAATTAAAAAAGAAATGGTTTCGCTATGATTACCAGAGACAGTGAGGGTTAAAGGCAGCGTCTCACGCTGAATCTTGGGGAGAGAACTACCATCTAAAGCGAACAAGGCCGTGGGCTCCCCTAACTGTCTGAGAGGAATGTCATGTTCCCGAGCCCAGGTCTCGTCCATAAAACAGCCCTCCGCCCCAGAGTCTATCAAGGCACTGCAGGAAGCAGATGAACCGGGCCAGCGGAGATGGACCGGAAAGGTAGTGCGTGATCCAGAAGGAGAGGCCTGAGTAGTTGCGCTCACCAGTAGCCCTCCTCTTACTGATGAGCTCTGGCTTTTACTGGACATGAGGTGACAAAATGACCAGCGGAGCCGCAGTAGAGACAAAGGCGATTGGTGATTCTCCGTTCCCTCTCCTTGGCCGAGATGCGGATACCCCCAGCTGCATAGGCTCAGCATCCGAGCCGGCGGAGGAGGGTGGCAGTGATGCGGCAGGTGGCAGTGATGTGGAGAGGGGAGCAACGGAGAACGCGAGCTCCTTTCCACGAGCTCGGCGACGAAGATCAAACCGTCGCTCTATGCGAATAGCGAGCTATTAAGGAGTCCAGACTGGATGGAACCTCCCGGGAGAGGATCTCATCCTTAACCTCGACGAGGAGACCCTCCAGAAAACGAGCGAGCAAAGCCGGCTCGTTCCAGTCACTAGAGGCAGCGAGAGTGCGAAACTCAATAGAATAATCCGTTATGGATCGATTCCCCTGACAAAGGGAAGACAGGGCCCTGGAAGCCTCCTCGCCAAAAACAGAACGGTCAAAAACCCGTATCATCTCCTCCTTAAAGTCCTGATACTGGTTAATACACTCAGCCCTCGCCTCCCAGACTGCCGTGCCCCACTCACGCGCCCGTCCGGTAAGGAGAGAAATGACGTAGGCGATGCGGGCTGCGCTCCTGGAGTAAGTGTTGGGCTGGAGAGAGAACACCACATCACACTGAGTGAGGAATGAGCGGCACTCAGTGGGCTCCCCAGAGTAACACGGCGGGTTGTTGATCCTGGGCTCCGGAGACTCGGAAACCCTGGAAGTGGGCGGTGGATCGAGGTGGAGTTGGTGAACCTGTCTTGTGAGGTCGGAGACTTGGACGGCCAGGGTCTCAACGGCATGTTGAGCAGCAGACAATTCCTCCTCGTGTCTGCCTAGCATCGCTCCCTGGATCTCGACGGCGGAGTGAAAAGGGTCCGGAGCCGCTGGGTCCATTCGTGGTCTGATTCTTCTGTTATGAACTTGAGTGAAGACCCAAAAGCGGTTTTAACAGAAAACAGAGTTCTTTAATGAAAAACAGGAATGGCATAAATCCTCTTCCAACGTTGTCAGCGGAACAAAAAGAACGTTAGTATAGTGCAGGATGCACCTGCCAGGCAGACTCCGACAGGACAGGACAAGGTGGAAGCAAACGAGACGACAGCTTGCTTCTGGCATCAAAAACACAAACAAGAATCAGACACTGAAAGTAGCAGGAACAGAGAGAGAAATAGAGACCTAATCAGAGGGGGAAGAGAGAACAGGTGGGGAAGAGTGAATGAGCTAGTTAGGGGAGATGTAGAACAGCTGAAGAATGAGAGACAGAGAAGGTAACCTAAAAAGACCAGCAGAGAGAGACAGAGTGAAGAGAAAGGACAGGAACAGACATAACAAGACATGACACTCAGGCATCACATCCAAGCCCATTACCTCTGCAAGGTTCCCTTACTCTTGATCAGTGGCTATTTTAGCATGTAAATCTTGGTGGGGCAAACCAGCAAAAAAGAAATGCATGAATGCCAGCAAAGCATCTACACAACAAATCACAGTACATTCATTTCACTATAACAGTGACAAGCGGTGCCCACAAAACTGCTAGGGCCCACATAAAGGTTTCTCAACAGCAGAGTCCCGACACGTTACCACTGCTACACCTGGATACCTTGTCTGGCAGTGAAACAGTTCATTCAGCCTCATTTACTGCCTTTTAAAAAAACATAGCTGATATAGCTGACTTGCTTAAACAAATGTGGTTTCTACTGACAATTGATATGTACAAACTATGACATAAGAGGACAACGAGCGGATAAGAGGCAATCTGAAATTTTGATTAAGACTTTAATGAGTGAGCTAGGACAGACGTAGTCAATATAACCATTTTTTCATCACTTTGAAATGTACAGTGACAGAATTCAGAACATGGGCCATACTTACAGTATTCTCCCTGTACAATAAAGTCAGAACCGTAGGATAAATGAAGTGGGCATATAAGCAGACAATGAAAACTCTTACAATATTGGATGATGACATTTCTCTAAAACAGGCTATAGGCTACATTTGCTCCACCAACAGCTAACAACATACACTTAGTATTACTTTCTTAGCTACAGTATACATATCTCCCTGGCATATAAGATAATTTATGCAGCAGCATACAATAGATTTTTGGACTCATATAGATTGTTGTGCTGTGCTCACTTGAAC
The DNA here is from genome assembly GCF_036934945.1 of Oncorhynchus masou masou. NCBI lineage: Eukaryota > Metazoa > Chordata > Actinopteri > Salmoniformes > Salmonidae > Oncorhynchus > Oncorhynchus masou. Next base: position 60,687,574 of record NC_088229.1, on the reverse strand, counting down.
AGGAAGGTGGCGCGGTGGTCCTTTGTTGGCAAATTGTGTCTACTTTGTCATCAAAGTCTGGCATTCTCTGGATTTATGGTGCTCTCACAAAAACTGGGAACTCTGAAAAAAATAAGGTGGAATCATGATGACGTCAGTGATCTTCATGTCGGAGCTCTAGAAAGAGGCCTGAGTTCCCAACTTGCAATTCCGAGTTGGATGACCGTTCAAAGCGTATTTTCCCAGTCTGAGCTCGTTTTTTTCAGAGTTCCCAGTTGTCTTGAACGCACTATAGTCAGATTTCCCAGTTCCAAGTTTCCAGTTGTTTTGAGCGTGGCAGAAGTCATGTTGGATTGACAGCAAGGCCAATGTTGAATGTTTATCCTTTTAAGCTTGGAAAAGAGACCCTTAAACAAAGACTTAGGACCACATACCAACTACACTGAATAGCAGGCTAGTGATTGCTTTGCAATGCTTGCAGATAGCCACTGATTCCTTCCATACCACTCATTGTTGAATTTGCAATTTCCAACTTCTTGTGTAATGTTTATGTCCAATGGCCAATGAGCACCAATACGTTATATCTTTAATTTCTCTTCATTATTTATCTTCATAGAACAAGGATTGAAAACTTGATTCATGATGATCACTGCTTGTCTAGCTTGCTACAGTAGCTAAGATTTTTAAAGTATGATGTTGCCATTGTTAGTTTTTTTGCTTTGTTTGTAACTAAATTTTTTTAAACTTATGTTGTACATAATGTTGCTGCTACCGTCTCTTACGACCAAAAATAACTTCTGTACATCAGAACAAGTCCGATGCAAAGGATATACTGCTTTCTCGGGAACGGGCCCAAATCCCTGTCATTTGTGTGAAGAAAAGACAGAGAAAAAGGGGGCAGAGATCGGGCTGCTCTCTGAGAATCTGTTTGTGAATAAACTTCCACTACCATCCGTTTTATTGGCCAATGTGCAATCATTGGAAACCAAAATGGATGATATATGATCAAGACTATTCTACCAACGGGACATTAAAAATGGCAATATCTTATGTTTCCAGTGTCGTGGCAGAATGATGACACAGATAATATAGAGCTGGCGGGATTTTCCATGCATCGGCAGGACAGAGAAGCTCCGTCTGGTAAGACGAGGGGCGTGGGTGTGTGTCTATTTGTTTACAATGACGGCCTACCCCGACCAAACCCGGACAACTGTGTGCCGCCCCTGTGCCCAAGGAAGTGAAGGTAACCTGCCTAAACGATTACCGTCCCGTAGCACTCACGTCGGTAACCATGAAGTGCTTTGAAAGGCTGGTCATGGCTTCAATTCGCATACCTCCCCAACAGATCCACAGATGATGCAATCTCAATCTCACTCCACACTGCCCTTTCCTACCTGGACAAAGGGAACACCTATGTGAGAATGCTGTTCATTGACTACAGCTCAGCGTTCAACACCACAGTGCCCACCAAGCTCATCACTAAGCTAAGGACCCTGGGAGTTAACACCTCCCTCTGCAACTGGATCCTGGACTTCCTGATGGGCCGCCCCCAGGTGGTAAGGGTAGGCAACAACACGTCTGCCATGCTGATCCTCAACACTGCGGCCCCTCAAGGAGGTGCTTAGTCCCCTCCTGTACTCCCTGTTCACCCACGACTGCATGGCCAAACACGACCCCAACACCATCATTAAGTTTCCTGACGACACATCAGTGGTAGGCCTGATTACCGACAATGATAAGACAGACTATAGGGAGGAGGTCAGAGACCTGGGAGTGTGGTGCCAGGACAACAACCTCTCCCTAAATGTGAGCAAGACAAAGGAGCTGATCATGGACTACAGGAAAATGCGGGCCATAGTGGAGCGGGTGGAGAGTTTCAAGATCATTGTTGTCCACATCACCAACAAACTATCATGGTCCAAACACACCAAAACAGTCATGACAAGGGCACGACAACACCCTTTCCCCCTCAGGAGACTGAAAAGACTTGGCATGGGTCCTCAGATCCTCAAAATAGTTCTAAGGCTGCACCATCGAGAGCATTCTGACCGGTTGCATCACCGCCTGGTATAGCAACTGCTCGGCATCTGACCGTAAGGCGCTACAGAGGGTAGTGCGTACGGCCCAGTACATCACTGGGGCCAGGCTTCCTTCCATTAACTAAGGGCTTGTAAGTAAGCATTTCACGTTAAGGTCTTAACCTGCTGTATTCGGCACATGTGACAAATAAAGTTTGATTAGATTTAATTAGATCAGTCCAATCAAAGTTACTGTAGATATAACGTGTTTTGACGTCATTTTATTTTGTGGCCAACAACATTGAGCCTTCTTGGATGAGCCTTCTTGGATGGGCACTTCTAATGTAACTCTATGGCAGCACCCAAGGGGCATGCCTTTGAGCTCCACCCTTAGATTTTGTGGTGACGTAGTGTCCCCATGAGTGACAGACCACTGAGACAATCACGGCGCAACTAGAAAACAATACCCATCCCTACGCACCAAATTTTCCGTTGGCTGCCCCACCACCACAGAAAGCACTGAGCTCGGCTGAAACACCTGCATTTTGGAGCTGCCTTACTCAAGTAAGCAAAAAAGAGACCAAGTTTGTATGCGGCTTTATTAACTCAATTGTGTTTTTTTTTTTAAAGGTTTTATTATTGTTTACAAACTGATATGTGACAAAAATAACATGCAAAACAGACGGGGCTCCACGGCAAACACAAAAGAGTGTATGGCCAACGACCTCAAGTTCAGATTAAGATCCATTGAGAATTTTAGTATCTTTGTGATTGCTGAAAGACACCTTCTGTGTGCTTACAGCTGTGCTGGCACACAAGTACTCACACATGCACAAGCATACGCAGGCACAGGCACACACACACACTCCACCACTCCCATCCCAAAAGTTTGTGAAAACAGTTTGTGGAAACACAAGGCATATTTCAACAAATGACCCAGCTATACAATGTTTATGCATTGGTAGCATGCACTTCACAAAGAGTAAAATATGCCCGCTCATAAACTGATGTACAAGATAAACACTGCATTCACATCACCCCACCTGCAACAAAGTCCTCGCCATAGTTGCCGCTAGGATTCGACAGTGTGGAGGATCAAAGTCTCAGGCTCTCGCTGCAGGCGCAAGCGATTTAACATGACGAGGTAGCCCTGATAAATCCTGTTCAATATTCATAAGAGAAGATCAAATACGAATGTTTCTCCAAAAGCTTGCTTCCCTGCCTAACTTAGAAGCTGTCTAAAATGACTGGGAAACTTCTCCTAATTCGCAATTTGGGCTACTGAACCCTCCTGTTGCACAGTTCCCCATCATGCCTCTATGCACTCAGCTTGAATGACAAACCTGCTGGCTCAACACCAAAAAAGGTATAGATGTGAAAGGTATAGATGTGTCTGCAGGTGCTGCGGTGCTGAGTAATCCAACTGTTACGAATGAAAACCGCCCGCAGCATTCACAAATATAGCCATTTCTTCAGCTTTTATTGTGTAATTATAGTTGCAATAAATGCATAATCTGGTAGCATTTTATAATAACTTCACGTAATGAAGCATTTATAATGGATTAGTAAATCGTTTATTCATCATTTATGAATTGTAAACGTTGGTAACCTAGTTATTCACACATTTATAAACAATTTTTTAACTGTTTAATAATGATTCACAAGATCATTCATTCAATGTTCAATGAAGGTCCTTGTAAACCATTTACTAATCATTAGTTAAGTATTTTTGCGTGGCCTCATCTAAAGTGTGGGCTATTTTTACTTTATAAATGTTTTGTGTTTCGAATGTAATTTATCACAAAAATATGGATATGCCATTAGCAGACATTCCAGCAGTAGGGGAGAGTGGGGTAAGTCATGCCAAAGGGTTATTTGAGCCACCCCTTGCTTCTAGGACACCATACACAAAATGAATCATGTGACCAAATATTTAGGAAGCGATCTTCATTTCATGTCTGTAAAGGAAGAAACCACTTGGGAAAAGTGTTAAGCAAGTTAGGTAAAAAAAGAAAGATTTTCACAAAGGCAAAAGTGTTAGTTTTAGTTTAGTTTAGTTAGTTTAGTTTTCATGACGCTTCTATCTGACTGTTTTATTCATCAGTTGGGGTCTCCATAAGGTGTCAGGCTTTAAACATGAAAGTGCATCTTTGTAGCTGTGTGGGCTAATATAGTTAGAATGGTTGCTTTGGGGTAAATTGTGCCATTTAGCCAAGGGCAAGTCGAGCCAATGGATAATCAATAAACCCCATACAAATGATGATTACGTTTGCTCAGTTCTATGAATAATATGCATAGTATTTTAATGAGACCTCGCATTTGTGTGATTAGTTGAGTTCAAGTGATGAAAAATGCCTTCCTCAGTTGGGTTCGGCCCCCCTCTTGGCCACAATTGAAGTGTTTTCTTCATCAGCATAATTATTGCTGGGATATGAGGTTACACCAAGGCCTGAGTCTATGTTAAAAGTGTTCAAAAAGTACAGTGTTAGACATGTGTTGTGCCAAGAGACCAGTTTTTTTTGGACAAGCTATGTTTTCATGAATTCTGGTTACTTCCAGTGATAAACAAAATCTTGAAATATATTTAGATATTTATATTTCCCTTGACGTTATGGTGCTGAATGTAAAAAATGTCTCAGCATACCCAATTCTCCCCTACCGATGCTCCTTAAGGTCTCAAAAAGTCCCCTAGGACATAATGGTTAAGATGGTCTAAGTTACCCCGGGAAGGGGCACATTTCTAACACTTTGTACTTTTAAAAACACTTTAAACATAAGCACACAATACAGAGGATTTAAGAAAATGTATTGAACATGTATTATTCCAAAACAGTCCCACTGCTGTGATGTGTAACTTGAGAGATTATGACTGCTTACAAGGTAAGGAAACACATATCTGAATACATTATTTAGCTGAACTATCCCATGAAATTTAAAGGTCCAGTTGAGGTGCTGCCAAACAAAACCATGTGTGAAAATAGTCTGCGGCTAAAAGACTGAAACACTGGAAGCATTTAAAGGTTATACATGACAAATTTATACCTGCAAATTATACATGCGACATTTCTACCTCAATCACATGACCCTAAGCATAATGGGATGTTAATTGCTTAATTGACTCAGGAACCACACCTGTGTGTAAGCACCTGCTTTCAATATACTTCGTATCCCTTGTTTACTTAAGCGTTTCTGTTATCTTGGCAGTTACCTGTATATAGTATTTCTACCTAAATCACATATCAGTAGTAATGAAGGAATAAACATCCACGAGAGAAAAACTTAGCGGTCCAGTCAGCTGTTGTGTAAAGGTTACATGAGGGATCATCAAGTAGATTCTGCCGCGGGTCTGTTTTTTCTGGAACTAATGGTCAGGGGGCCGGAACATAATTACTAATCATTTGTAGACTGCAAATTGACCGCAAGATGCCCAAACAGATATAATGTTTGACTAAATTATAATCGTTTCAAACCTTGCTTATGTTTGTATATGATCATGTGTCTCTCTATCATGCGTGGGAACAGATTTCTTAATCTAAAATCACTTGGAGCTGATTTCCTGGTGATTTGACAGTCTTTAATGTTCAACAATGAAAATTCTTCACAAATTCCAGAAAACTTGGGTGGCCAAATAAAAGCAGTCAGGGAACCCTGGGTTACATCTTTTTGTTTTATGATTAGTTTGTAATTAATGCAAATTAATTACTTAAAAATCATACAATGTGATTTTCTGGATTTTTGTTTTAGATTCCATCTCTCACAGTTGAAGTGTACCTATGATAAAAATTACAGACCTCTACATGCTTTGTAAGTAGGAAAACCTGCAAAATCGGCAGTGTATTAAATACTTGTTCTCCCCACTGTATATGGGCTTTTGGATGGGTGTTCTTAAGGTGATTCCACAGGTTGGTGGTATTGTTTGATTTAGCCGTTGCTGACCCCATGTTTACTTCTTTATCACTAATAAGACACCTTGCTTTCCCTGGTGCCAATTCCATGTAATAGTCCCACACTGGTGCTCTGCTTTTCCCTGCCATCTGTAAAACACACACACACACACACACACACAGCTCTGAAGTGACAATGATACTGAAGAGTCTGCTTAGGAGACAAATACTCTCAACTGTTTAAATAAAAATAAGTTTAAGTTACCTGTGATGAATGTTGAAAACAAAAACTGTAATTTCTATATGCAGGAAATCCGATTTTAATAATGGACATGGTAAGAATTGACTACCAAAGTGCGAGTCATAATTCCCATGACACCTTCTAGCAAAATCTGAAAAGCGGTTCCTTCATTAATTTATTCCATAGGATATTTTTAGATGAACTTAAAATAAGGTCTGTGTTTCATGTAGGCTTACACCACCTTGCCAATTTTATAACTGTGTAGATCTCCATAGGACAAGGTTACTGATCAATATTGGCTAAATATAAGCGAAGATCTTTTTTTTTGTAGAGCGGATTTATGAAAATATTTTGACAAACGTTACCTTATCCTAGTGAGATTTACACGGGTATCAAAATGCCGAGGCGGTTTAAGCACGAAACACAGACCTTATTTGAAGTAGATCAAGACATTCTCTATGGAGGATATGAACGGTAAAATAATGAAGGAACCCCTTTCAAGTTCAGCCACAAGTTATTACAGAAATTATAACGCGGTGACTATTTCTCTCTAAACCATATACCTTTGACTATTACGAGCCTGCTGCTGTCTACCACCCCTCAGTCAGACTGCTCTATCAAATATCAAATCATAGACTTAACTATAATAAACACACAGAAATACGAGCCTTCGGTCAAATCCGGAAACTATCACCTCGAAAACTAAACGTTTATTCCGTTCCGTATTTTATCTAACGGGTGGCATCCATCAGTCTAAATATTCCTGTTACATTGCACAACCTTCAATGTTATGTCATAATTAAGTAAAATTCTGGCAAATAATTTCGCAAAGAGCCAGGCGGCCCAAAATGTTGCATATACCCTGACTCTGCGTGCAATGAACACAAGAGAAGTGACACAATTTCACCTGGTTAATATTGCCTGCTAACCTGGATTTCTTTTAGCCTGAATATGCAGGTTTAAAAATATATACTTGTGTATTGATTTTAAGAAAGGCATTGATGTTTCTGGTTAAGTACACATTGGTGCAGCGACTGTCGTTGATTGATTGTTTTTTATAAGATAAGTTGAATGCTAGCTAGCAACTTACCTTGGCTTACTGCATTCGCGTAACAGGCGGGCTAATCGTGAGGCAGGTGGTTAGAGAGTTGAACTAGTTAACTGTAAGGTTGCAAGATTGAATCCCCCGAGCTGACAAGGTAAAAATCTGTCGTTCTGCCTCGTTCCTAGGCCGTCATTGAAAATAAGAATGTGTTCTGAACTGACTTGCCTAGTTACATAAAGATTAAATAAAGGTGTAAAAAAAATAATAATTAAATTGGCAAAATCGGCGCCCAAAAATACTGATATCCGATTGTTATGAAAACTTGAAATCGGCCCTAATTAATCGGCCATTCCGATTAATCGGTCGACCTCTACTCTCTATACACCAAGTCACTCGGCTCCTTCATATCCTCACATGCTCTCTCCTATCATTGATAACACAGATAACACAACTACTTTTCTCTTTCCCACCTTCGGACACCCAGGTGGCGACATATATCTCTGCATACCTGGCAGATATCTCAGCTTGGATGTCGGCCCACCACCTCAAGCTCAACCTCGGGATGACAGAGCTGCTCTTCCTCCTGGGGAAGGCCTGCCCGCTCCAAGACCTCTCCATTGGGGTTGACAACACCACGGTGTCCACCTCCTAGAGCGCAAAGAACCTTGGCGTGACCCTGGACAACACCCTGTTGTTCTCTGCAATCAAAGCAGTGACAGTGTATATCCTACAGGTTTGTTCTCTACAACATCCATAGAGTAGGACCCTTCCTCACACAGGAAGCGGCGCAGGTCCTAAACAAGACACTTGTCATCTGCAACTCGCTGTTGCCTGGGCTCCCGTTTTGGCATCAAGCCCCTGCAACCTATCCAGAACGCTGCAGCCCGCCTGGTGTTCAACCTTCCCAAGTTCCCCCATGTCACTCTGCTGCACTGCACACGCCACTGGCTTCCAGTTAAAGCTCACATCCATTACAAGACCATGGTACTTGCCTACGGAGCCTACTACAACCCCCCCCCACCCCTACCCCTCTCGTGAGGTTAGCTTGTGAGATTAGCCTCGACGTAGTCCCCCAATCATTTCTCAATGGGAGATTAAGCACTTGACACAATAATTCACAATAATTCAAACAAAACTGACAGCATGTGGCCCATAGCAATACAATAATGGCCTTCACTCCTTTTGGGTAACACTTTTGTTTTTGACTAATTCTCTATCTATAGGTTTTCATTTTATTGAAAGACCCATGTGGCAATGATGCAACCCAATTGGTGTTGAACTCAATATAGTGCCTGTGAGCAATAGCCTCCTCTTCATCTTTAAATCTCCACGATGTTTAGTAGTAGGGAACATGATGTACCTATCTGTTGACAATTGACACTGAATGACAAGTCTTCGGGGGTACTTCCATCAATCTTGGTTAGAGTTAGAGAGAGGGTGAGGGTGAGCGCCAGGTGATGTTTCATCATATTTGAAAGCAGCAAAGAACGCTTTATCATAAGTGCTGCATCTTACTATGTAGAGTCTCAGAGGAATATTTGTTTCTTGGGAATTTAGTGTGTTTTCTCTCACTCTATGTCTCTAGTTTTCTGGTTCAAAAACATGGGTGTCAAGCCTTCTTCAAAATGTCTCCCCCCCTTCATCTACACTGATTTGAAGTGGATTTAACATCAAGTGACATCAATAAGGGATCATAGCTTTCACCTGGATTCACCTGGTCAGTCTATGTCATAATATTTTGTACACTCAGTGTATATCAGTAGAATTTATTATTGATTTGTTGTTGATTTATTGTCACTTGTTATGACCTATGACTTTTTATGACCTAAACATTTTTGTGATGTACAAGTCAAAACGAACTCAGACTCCTCACTGTACTGTGGGTTATTTAACAGGGCTCTTAATGCCTGCGTCCCAAACAACACCCTATTCCTTATGTAGTGCACTACTTTTAAACAGGACCCATAGTGTAGTGCACTAAGGGAATATGGCATAATTTGGGACGTATATTATTCTACGCAGGCCTGGGAAAACAGAGCTTGAAGGGCCAAGGAGGAAAGCATAGCGCTATCAGAGTTATGTGAGGGAGGTGTGAGTAGCGTTTATTTCTCATGTATTGTGCCAAACCAAATGTCTTTGTAAAGCTTTTGTCTTTACTCGTTTAAACTGGGCTCACTTGTTAGCGGCAGGCCCATTGTATTGTCAAGATATCAATCATATTGAGCAGAAACAAACACTAGATTGTAGTATGTTCCGGAAATGGAATTACAGCATAACCATTATTTGATGATGTGAAATACTTGTTATCAAATGGATTGTATATTCACTGCAATGCCTGACTACACGTATAAGAAATACAAAAGCAATCATACAGGGGGTTCCAAGCGGGTCAAAGCGGGTCCAAGCGGGTCAACGCGGGTCAAAGCGGGTCAACATAGCAGCGCTGTCGTTATGTCGAGTTTATTTACTGCTAATCAAACTCTTCTACTCATTCTTTTTCCAACAGCCATCCAAGTTAACATTATATTGGTTATGCATGGATTGAGGATTTATTCCCATGCCTGCCTACATAATCATGGTATGAGCCAAACAAAGTCAAATGATGGGTCAAAGAGGGTCAGGATAGTTTCTAATGAATGTGTTCAACTCTTTCTGATTCTACCGACCAAACAACAGTGACACGGTGCTACTTTCTGTTCTAATTAGTGTTTAGTAATTAGTTGATGGGGGGTTAATTAGTAGTCAACAACTCATTGCTGCAGTGATTGACTAAATGTTGAAGTTAATGCAATTCGCTGTGTGGATAGGGTTTTTGTAGGTATTAAATGTAGCATTGCTGTTGATAATACTTGTACTATGTTGCTAGTGATGAGGATACAGTGCAAGCTGATATTGAATCCTTTCCATGAATCCTTTTCCCTGCTTCTATTCTAGCGATGGAGCATCTGAGAGGAGCACCTGAGATTCAGGTCACATTGCAAACCCAGAGTGTTCGCAGACGTGCCTTTGAACCATGTTACCGTACATGATCTCTCGCTCTCTCTTTCTCTCACTCTTTCTCTCACTCTCTGTCTCTCGCGCTCTCTCTCATTCTCGCTCTCTCTCTCATACTCCTTTTCTCTAAATCTCTCTTGCCTTTTCTCTCGTCCGCCTGGCCAAGTTTTTTCACTCATCCATTCACTATCTTTACCTATTAATCTCTTTATATTGGTCCCGCGCTCTCTCTATCCCTCTGCCTCTCTCTATCCCTCTGCCTCTCTCTATCCCTCTGCCTCTCTCTATCCCTCTGCCTCTCTCTATCCCTCTGCCTCTCTCTATCCCTCTGCCTCTCTCTATCCCTCTGCCTCTCTCTATCTTTCTGCCTCTCTCTATCCCTCTGCCTCTCTCTATCCCTCTGCCTCTCTCTATCCCTCTGCCTCTCTCTATCCCTCTGCCTCTCTCTATCCCTCTGCCTCACTCTGTCCCTTCATCTTTGTTGCCAGGACAGCGCAATATATACTGTGATATGCGGTGCTGTGTTGTGTCTTCATCGTCATTGACGCAGGACTCTTGGCACTGCTGAACTCCCCACATTGCAAATTCTCCCGATGCTTGGCATGTTCCCTGACCCAAGCCTGACATCCCTGTATTGCACTCTAGAACTCCAAATGCAATCTCACCCAGTATAGGAATACACCTATGAATGTCTCTCTCCCTCTTTCTTTCTCTCTCTCTGTCTTTCTTCTACTTCCCTCTCCCACGCAACCTCTCTCTCTCTCACTGCCCCATCTCTCTCTCTCTCCTCTCCCTTTCTTTTGCATTGCAGGGGTTTTAGCCTTTCTCTTCCAGTGTCCTGGTCCTAGAGCATGTCCAGTTAGTGATTAGAGCACTCAGCGCATTCCTGCGCCTGGCTAATGTCAGAGTGTTAATCAGAGAGAGAGACAGAGAGAGAGAGGGAGGGAGAGAGAGAGAGAGATCTGGGTGTACTGGGGGGGGGTGGTGAATGTACCATAATATCAGTCACTGACAGCTTCATACATTGCGCCGAGCGCATCGCGGAGAGGACATACAACCATAAAGGAGGAGTATTGAGTGATGCAGGATTGTGGGAAATGCCAACCCAAACCCACACCCAAATGACATATCACGTCCAAACCACTCTGGTTCACCCTCAAGGAGGAATCTGACAATTCATTAAATGCAACTTTTTCTGCTCCATGGTTTTAATTCTCCAATATTGGTTTTGTATTTCAGAGTAAATCTACCAGATTTGCAAATCCCTCTGGTATTTTCCACCATCATTTATGGGGGCGTTATTGTGTAGGGGAGTGCACACTATATATTGAGGTAGCCAGAAAGACAAATCAAAGCTCATATGATCCCAGATCCCACATAAACCCCCAGATTGTAGTATTAGAAACTGAATATGGGGGTCAGTATATGGGGGTCAGTATATGGGGGTCAGTCACAGGAGGTTAGTGGCACCTTAATTGGTGAGGATGGGCTCCTGGTAATGGCTGGAGCAGAATGAGTTGAATGGTATCAAATACTTTAAACACATGGTGTGATGCCATTCCATTCGCTCTGCTCCAGCCATTGTTATAAGCCGTCCTCCCCTCAGCAGCATCCACTGGTGTCAGTGTGTGTGTTTGTGTGCAAATGCGAGTGTGTATGTTTGCATGTGCAGTGCAACTCAGTAAGCGTGTGTGCATGCGTGTGTGTGTGTGCGTGCACGTGTTCATGTGCGCAACCTGGTGTGTGCGCACATGTGTGGTACATAATATAATAATAATAATATATCCCATTTAGCAGACGCTTTTGTCCAAAGCGACTTACAAGTCGGCTGGGGCCACTACTTTTACATATGGGTGGCCCCAGCGGGAATCGAACCCACGACGCTTGGCGTTGCAAGCGCCATGCTCTACCGACTGAGCCACACAGGACCCATGCATGCGCACATGTCTGTTAAAGTGTTTTATGGGACGAAAAGAGTGGATAGCTCATTCTGAGTTGGCAGCAGTAATCGACTGGCTAAATGGCTGAAGACTTGCCAACTCAGCACAAGCCTGAATAAGGGAATGTGATAAGAAGGAGAAGGGCAGGGCAGGGAGGGGGGAGGGAGGGGGGCAGTGCAACATTACCCTTCATGGTCTTTATACATTAATACATTAAATATTCATCCACTTTATTATAGACAGGGGACCAAAAGGAGAGATACAGGCATAGAAACAGATTGCATAGCTACTCTAGCTTCAAGCTACTCTAGCTTCATTTATCAAATTGTCATGTCTTCATGCACCGTGACAACCCATCTATGACGTTTTAGTCATTTAGCAGTTGCTCTTATCCAGAGCGAGCTACAGTTAGTGCATTCATCTTAAGATAGCTAGGTGGGACAACACATCACAATCGTATTGTGCACATTTTTGTGAGAGTTATTTAAGAGGTAAGGTTTCAAGACAGGGACTCCACTGTCTTGACTTTAGGGGAAAGCTTGTTCCACCATTTGGGTGCCAGGACAAAGAAGAGCCTGGACTGGGCTGAGCAGGAGCTGCCCTCCCGTACTGGTGGGAGGGCCAACAGACTCGAGGTGGCGGAACAGAGTGCTTGGGTTGGGATGTAGGATTTGAGCATAGCCTGAAGGTAAGGAGGTGCAGTTTGTCTTGCTGCTCCGTAGGCAAGCACCAGGGTCTTGAAGATGATGCGAGCTTCGTTTGGAAGCCAGTGGAGTGTGTGGAGGAGCGGGGTGATATGGGAGGACTTAGGAAGGGGAGCCCAGCCAACAGAGAGTTGCAGTAGTATAGACGTAAAATAATAAGTGCCTGGATTAAGACCTATGCAATCTCCTGTGTGAGGAAAGGTCATACTCTACGGATGTTTTAGAGCATGAACCTGCAGGAGCGAGTCACTGCTTTAATGTTTGCAGAGAACGACAAGGTATTGTCCAGGGTCATGCCAAGGTTCTTTGCACTCTGGGAGGGGGACTCTGTGGAGTCATCAACTGTTATGGAGAGATCTTGGAGTGGGCAGGCCTTTCCAGGGAAGAAGAACAGCTCCCTTGTGTCGAGGTTGAGCTTGAGGTGAACTTGAGGGAGGTGGGACGACATCGAAGCTGAGATGTCGACCAGACATGCAGATGCATGTCGCCACCTGGGTGTCAGCAGCGGGGAAGGAGAAGAGTAGTTGAGTGTCATCTGCATAGCAATGATAGGTGAGAGGATATGAGAGAGCCGAAGGACTTGGTGTATAATCGAGCCCTGGGGGACACCAGTAGTGAGAGCAAGTGGTACAGACACAGATCCTCACCACGCCACTTGTTAGGAGCGACCTGTCAGATAGGATGCAAGCCAAGAGTGTGCAGAGCCTGAGAGGCTCAACGCTGAGAGGGTGGAGAGGAAGATCTGATGGTTCACGGTATCAAAGGTAGGGGATAGGTCTAGGAGGACGAGAAGAGAGGAGAGAGTCAGCTTTAGCAGAGCAGAGAGCCTCTGACAGAGGAGAGCGTTCTCAGTTAAGTGAGCCACCTTAAAGCCTGACTCGTTAGGGTCAAAAATATTGTTCTGAGAGATAACGAGAGAGTTGGTTAGAGACAGCACACTCAAGTGTTTTTGAAAAAAAAGAAAGAAGAGATAGTGTTCTGTAGTTTCTGATGTCAGAAGGGTCGAGCGTTGGTTTCTTGAGGAGGGGAGCCACTTTGGCCTTCTTGAAGTCCGAGGGGGTGCAGCCAGTGGTCAGGGATGAGTTGATGAGTGAAGTGCGGATTGGGAGAAGCTCTCCAGAGATGGTCTGGTGAAGGGGATGGAGCAGGAGGAAGATTAAGGAGGGAGGATAAAGTTGAGAACCGTTTCCCAGGGTTGGAGACAGACGCTTGACATTTAGAGTGATATAAAGTGGCTTTTGCAGCAGATACAGAGGAAGAGGAAAAGAGAATACGTTAGAATAGATCAGCGTAGCGGGAGAGAGCTAAGATTCCGGCAGCACGTGATCATCTGGGTCGGGGCTGAGTGGGAAGGGTTGGAGTAGAGATGGAGAGAGAAGGAAACAAAGAAGGGATCAGAGACATAGAGGGTTACAGTGAGATTAGTAGGTGAATAGGCTCTAGTGAAGATGTGGTCAAGCATTTTGCCTGCCTTGTGAGTGGGAGGTGACTGAGAAAGGGTGAGGGCAAAAGAGGAAAGGAATGGAAAGAAAAAAGGTAGAAAGAAAGACATTGAAGTCAGGCGTCGAGATGTTAAAGTCGCCCAGTATGATTAGAGGTGAGCCATCGTCGGGAAATTAGCTTATCAAAGGGTCAAGCAAATTAAGGAACTCTCCCACGGTACCTGGTGGGCGATAGATGACAACAATGTTAAGTTTGGTGTAGAATTGAGTCCTGGGGGAAACCAGTAGTGAGAGCAAGTGGTGCAGACACAGAGCCTCTCCACACCACTTGGTAGGAACGACCTGCCAGGAAGGATACAATCCAGGAGTGTGCAGAGACTGAGACCGTGTTAAGCTTGAGTAGACAAGTGACAGTGACAGCATGGAATTCAAATGAGGAGCTAGACAGGTGAGAGAGGGGGAAAACAGAAAATCTCCACTTAGGAGAAATGACTAGCCCTGTGCCACCACCGTGACACGCAGATGCTCTCGGACTATGAGAGAACAGATGGAGTAGCAGTGTTCTCTGGGGAAATCTATGTCTCCGAAAACTGTAGGGACTGAAGGGCAACATAGGCTGACATGAACCCAGCCTTATTGAGCGCAGATCGGCAGATCAAAATGCGCACAGGGTTCACCAAATTAGAAGGGTTGCAGCCACAGAGTGGTGCGCGTCTGTAAAGCCTACAGGGAGAGGAGCAAACTGGGATGGAAAACACGCACATGTCAAAGCTACAAAAGAGCAAAATGAGATCAGAAAATAACTAGGTAAGATACTAAAGTGGTGTGGAGCCTTTCTCTCGTTCCTTCCTCGAGCAGAACGTCTTTGTTTTGCTGACTATCAGAACTCCGTGTAAGACCCAGATGCAGACAACTAGAGTTACAGATGTTTAGTGACCCAAACAGGGGGAAGGCAAAAGACAGGTCAAAGGCAGGCAGAGGTCCGTAATCCAGGGCAGAGTCAATAAGGTACAGAACAGCAGGCATGCTCATGGTGAGGACACGCAGAGGTTTGTAAACAGATCAGAGTCAGGCAAGTACAGAACAGCAGGCAGGCTCAGGGTCAGGGCAGGCAGAATGGTCAGAAATGGGGAAACTAGGAAACAGAACTTTAGAAAGCAGGGAGACTGGAAAACACGCCGTTAAGACCTGACAAGACGAACTGGCAACAGACAAACGGAGAACACAGGTATAAATACACTGGGGATAATGAGGAAGAGACACCTCGAGGGGGGTGGAGACAAGCACAAAGACAGGTGAAACAGATCAGGGTGAGACAGTGACAATACCTCCGCTTGAGAATACCACCACTTACAGCTGCCGCTGAAAAAACAGGGGAGACTGAAGTACTACTGTAGCACTAAATGCCCAGCAGAGTCGAAAGACACACCTGTCAGTACTGATTCCAGATTTCCTGGCAGAGGATAAGAAAACATCTCCCTACAATACAACACGCCCACAAATTAGCAGGACTGTTACACATATAGAATTGAAACTAATCTAAATCCACAATGCCAATCACAAGGACTGAGCTATCAGACAGTTCAAACAGCAATGATTAAATAGGCTACTAGGTAAAAGACAGCACTTAAATTCAATTTCCCTAGCAAGACAATACCAACAGCTACTTATTGATTCAAAAAATATACTTGCTGCTCTTGTAAGAATTGATCCCCTCCCAAACTATAAATTGAGATGGGGAAGCATACATAGAATTGCCTGAGGTGGTGCTTGAAACCTATTACGACTGTCAAACAGTCAGGCGTAGCTTTCAATAAGGGTGTCTGATCTTGATTGAATGTCTGTATAGAAACAAGTACTGTTTGCCAGTGAGAATAGGGAACACAGTAAGACATGTTTTGCATCGTCTGTTACTGACTGGCTGTTGGACATTTGTGAATTCCTACAATGGTTCCTATTTCTTTGCTGTTCCACACATACATAGCTTTAATCAAATCAAATCTAGTTGGCTCCCTCTCACCAATACAGTCTTTCCTTCTAACCATTGGAAATGTATGGTTAATACTTAACGCTCACATTGATGTTTTCAAGCATTCCCATAGGGAAAAGATTTATACGGAACCCATACATATTTATTATCCGAGCTGTCTCACGAGTGTTAGATTCAACATACAAAGGTCAAGTGTAACAGGATGGGCCGTCTTTGAGCCAAATATGGAATCAATTACTCTTGATTAGCCAGGAATGAACCCAGAGGTTTAAAATGCAGGGAGATACAGTACTCCTCCGGGGAAACCAGGAAATATGGTCTGACTGCATTCCCAATGTACAGTTGGAGATAAAAGATACCAATCAAGACATTTCAACATCCATATGTTGTGCATTTCTTCAGGAGCAATGTATGGATGTTGTGAATTATGGTGGGTTGCCAGCTATAGGAAAGCTGCTGGTATGTTTAGTGTTAAATAGTGCAGTATGTCAAGGTTGGAGGAGTGAGTTAGAAAAATGTACCTCATTGGAGCTAAATCAGAAAACTACTAAGGATATCAATGCTGTCAATCGGCTGTATGATGAGTTGGAAAATAGAAAGAGCAGAATCTTTCTGTGGGAAAAAAACGAAATACTTAATGATTGGTAGGCTTATTGAAATAACATTCATTCATAATATTAGCAAGAATTTACAATTTTTCTAGTGCTGTCTCTCACCAAATCATGATATACTTTTAAAAACAAGACACTTGTTTTTTCTCAGATAAATTTGCTTTGAGGGAGAAAGACACAGGAAATTAAATCTGTGCTTATTTCTCCATTCTTGGTAACATAACAGAGATGATCTATGCTTCATATTGCCATTACATTCTTACTAACAAAAACAGCAGATTTTTTTTTTCTAAATTACTTTTAGTGGTGGTGTTACTATACCAAAGTAAAGTGGTTGGTTTGATGTCAGCGACTCAAATGCAAGCAGAGCTGTGTCTGTAATTGAAACTATTTCCCCCTCATTGATGCAACTACACATTAAATCAGAACAATGATAGATGGAGCCAAACCACAGGCGGCCAGTGGCACCTTAATTGGGGAGGACGGGCTCATAGTAATGGCTGGAACGGAATGGTTTCCATGTGTTTGATACCATTCAATTAACTCCATTACAGCCATTACTATTAGCTGTCCCCCCATCAGCAGCCTCATGTGGCCACCAAGTATTCTCAGGACTGGTTGGTCCTGTGTTTGGGCTGGTCTGTTCTATGCACCCTGTATGTTGGCGTGACCGTTTTCTGTCCGGAGAATAAATCACGATATAATGAACCCTGCTCTCTGCGCCTGATTCCAACCCACCACTCCTAGTATCCCGTGACACTCCGTGTCGGTGAAACATAAGATATTACAGTTTTTAATGTCCAGTTGGTAGGATAATCTTAATCGTAGGTCATCAACTTTGTTTTCCAATGATTGCACGTTATCCAATAGAACGGAAGGCAGTGGGAGTTTACTCACTCGCCTAAGAATTCTCAGAAGGCAGACCGGCCTCTGCCCCCTTTTTGTCCGTCTTTTCTTCACGCAAATGACAGGGGTTTGGGCCTGTTCTCGGAAAGCAGTATATCCATCTCGTTGGACTCATTAAAGGAAAAAGCTTCTTCCAGTTCGAGGTAAGTAATCACTGTTCTGATGTCCAGAAGTTATTTTCGGTCATAAGAGACGGTAGCAGCAACATTATGTACAAAATAGGTTAAAAAAATACAAACAATGCTAAAAAACTAACAACATAGCACAGTTGGTTAGGAGCATGTAAAACGTCAGCCATCCTCTTCGGGCACCATCTTAATGTTTTGTCATAGGGTACATCAAGGGTAGGCAACCCTTGTTCTGGAGTGCTGCAGATTTTCATGTTTTTGATTTACCAACCTGGAAGAACAGATGTGTTGAATTTAGGTCATCACTGAACTGATCAATGAGCTCAGTTGGTCAGGTGTAGTGCCTATTGGAACAAAATCTTGAGGTACCTCTGGCACTCCAGGAACACGGTTGCCTACCTCTGCAGTACATGATTCGAAATTAGAAGGCCATACGAAGCTCCACTCTTAGAAAAAAGCATTCTAAAGGGTTTTTTGGCTATCCCCATAGGAGAACCCTTTGGGGTTCCATGTAAATTTAGAACCTTCTGTGGAAAGGTTCAACTTTGAATCAAAAGGGTTCCACTACCTGGAACCAACAAGGGTTCTTCCATGGGTTTTCTTATGGGGATAGCCATAGGTTTAGGTTCTAGATAGCACCATTTTGTCTAAGAGTGTAAGTTAATCTAATTTGTTGCTAATGTCTGCACAAAAATATTTTACAAGGATATGTCAGGCCTTTCCGTTGCATCCCATTCCATACCACGTTAACTCTATGAGTCAATGTCCTACTTAATTCAACCAATAAGCAGAGAGAAATTCAAGCGCTTTGTGGTTTATTCAGTTGTACAGAATGTCCTTTCAAATATGGAATGTAAACGATGGAAAAATTGTTAGATTAAGCAGTAGCTATGTGTCCTATGGGACCGTCAACAAAGTCAGGAAGTTTTGTAATATAGGCTACTGACCATTGTGGAGAGTTGGCAGTCAACCATTAATTTGAATATTAACATATTGTATGACAGAATAAATATGAGAATAAAATGAGAATAACATTTAGAAAATAAATAAAACAAAGAGCACAATTCCTTATAAAGTAATCTTGGAATTAAATTGGAATTGGCTATACAAATATCTTGCTGATATTTGAATAGCGAACAGTTCAGCTTCCAAAAACAACAGGAGCGTTATGGTTTTTGAAGACACTTCATGCAAATGAGCTGTGAAATAGGTTGAACATGTCATGATAACAGTGTTTTCATTTCGATGCCAAACCCATCATTGGTGTGATTGGTCAAAGAGCTAAAAATATGTTGTCCAACCAATGTAAACACCTGGAGTTTTGCTTAACGGCATTGGCACTTGGATTGGAACCAGTGCTTTGGTCAGATGAGGTCATTTCCATGTAAAGGACCAATGAGCACCACATGTGAAGTTCATAGGAGCATGTCAAATTGGGCATCAAATAAAAGCAAAGAGTTTATCTTTTTGAGAAATTAAGGCATAGATACATTTTTCAACCATTTTACATGCCAAAATTTAGGAATAAGCAAAGGCTTTGAATTCTGGTCAAAACAGATGGAAAATCTACCAGAAAAAGTATTAAAAGGTATTAGAAATACACTACCATGTTGAAGACCCCTGCCAACAAATATCAACAGTTTTGGAGAAAGTTTTCTGCCTTCTGTAAGTTTAAAAAACATTGCCTTGTGCCTTAAAATTCCATTACCAAAACCCCCCATATCTATAAGATACAGTATTTAGGAGGAGGGATGATAATGAAAGTTCACAGAAGTAACAAGTAAAGGTCGACCTATCAATTAATTATAGTGTATTTGCTGATATCAATTTTGTTAAGTGATTAAAACTTTAAATTCCGTTACCAAAACAGTAACAGAATTTCAGGAAAATCTAGTAATCAAAGTACTCACAAACCACAGTTGGGTTCATAAGTTTGGACAGCACAGTAGAGTACAGTTCAGGACAGTACAGCACAGTAGAGTACAGCACAGTAAAGAATAGTATAGTTCGGAACAGTAAACAGTAGAGCACACTAGAGTTCAGTACAGTACAATACAGTACATTATAGTGTACTCACTGTGCTGAGCTCTAATGTGCTGTATTTTGATGTCCAAACTAGTGAAAAATAGACCTCTATGATTGGTTCAGATTTGGTCCAGTTTGGACCAAACAAATTTGTTCTTGTTTGTGGCCAGAGCTCACAAACAGAATAGCCAGTGTGTAGAATAATACCTAAATATGCAAAGCAGAATATTGCATAATTATATCTTTGTGTGCCTAATTAGGATACATCACCATGAAGAGAATGACTTTCATATTCATAATTATGTATTTCTGTGCAGTACAGATCAGGGACCCATGATGAAATTCCGTAAACCGCAATTCCGTCAAAGTCAATGTGTCATGTCACCTGACACCCCATTCTTTCTGCAGACATCTTTGAATCTTCATTTTGAGCAGATATTTAACAGAGTTTCCCATGATATCAAAATAGAGCTCATTGGCACACCAGTGGGGGGTTGGCATCAAAATCAGAAAAACCTGGTTGCCCCATGCTAGGAGACTGAAACTTTGCTGCAAGTGGATCTTCCAGCAAGACAATAGCCCCAAGCACACATCAAAATCATTTTTAAATGGCCACAAAATCTACATTTTGCATTGGCCATCTCAGTCCCTGGACGTGAAACCATTTGAAAATAGGACTTGAAACCATTTGAAAACCTGTCGTTTTGTAATTGAAGAGGGCAGTCCATAAGCGCAGAGGAAGGATATCAAGGATCTGGAAGGATTGGAATAACAACAGCATTGTACGGGTCTACAGGAGAACAACCAGGTAAAGGAAGCCTTATTATTGCCAAAAGTGTTGATGTGCCCTTTGGTGACGTGGTGGTATAGGATAAGCTTAGGTCACATGATTCGAGGCACACTGAAGATTCAAGTACATATACAGTGGGGTCCGAAATTATTGACACCCTTGGGAGAAATAATATTATTTTATACTCATACAATTGCTCAGAGAAATAGATTTTGGTTAACAAGTAATACTTTTTTTCTCAAAAAGGTAGGGGTCAATTAGTAACACCCCTGTTTTCAGTGCCTTACAATACCTCACCTTGCGAGGATGACGGCACTGAGCCTTTTTCTAAAATGTTTATGAGTTGGAGAACACATTAGGAGGGATCTTTCTCCTGTAGACCCGTACAATGTTGTTGTTTAAACTAAGTTCAGCTGACCCAAAAGTCAACAGGGTCAAATGTTGTGCTACCTTCCAGACACATATGGTACCTGTTTGCATTTTCACATTAAGTGCAGTGTTGCTTACTGTAATACTACAGGGATGTCTCCAGTTCCAGTGGAGCGTAATGGGGGATGTGAGGGGGGGAGTGAAGGATTCCACACTGGACAGAATCCCCTTCAATAATACAATGTGTGTGTGCCTACCAGTATGTGTATCACAGATGAAGCAGGCATGCGTGCCGCCAGCCCGCCCGTCCACAGTGCTACGAGGCACCAAGACCTACTTGAGGCCTGTCCAACCTCATTTATGACACTCAGATATAAGACTTGTGCATGCTCAGGTTGATTAAATACAGTACTACCTGCTGTGTTGTCTGGGAAATGATCGTCTGGTGGTTGTTCGTGTGTATCGTACCGCACACCATAGGAGGCTGGTGGGAGGAGCTGTAGGAGGACGGGCTTATTGTAATGACTGGAATGGAATTAATGGAACGGAGTCAAACATATGGTTTCTAGACATTACAATGAACCAGTCCTCCTATGGCTCCTCCCACCAGCCTCACACCAGTCAGTCATTTTTTCTGGGCTCTATGTAAACGCCTTGATGTGGGGGTGCATGCATGTACGAAAGTATGATTCTTTGTGAAGAATGAATAACGCATACTGATGAGGTGAGGTGTCAGGGCAAGATCATTTTACATTGAAGGTGCAAAGACAATGAAAAGAGAGTGAGTCATTTTGAGGTATTGTCTAACAAGGCCACACTGACTGCAGGGGCCTCAAGAAGAAAATGTTTTGTTGTAGAGTGCTGTGAGAGAAAAAGAAGATGGCTGAGAATGGAACAGATGGGGAGAGGAGAAGCAGGAAGTGGAAGAAAGAGAGAGAAAACAAGGTAAAACGTGTAGATTCATGTACAAGGTCATGTTTAAAGGGATAATGCAAGATTTTTGCGATCAAACCCTACATACCCAGAGTGAGATGAACTCATGGATAAAAATGTTATGTCTCCGTGTACAGTTTGAAGGTAGTTAGCAAGGGATTTGTGCTAACTAGCGTTAGCACAATGATTGGAAGTCTACTGGAACAGCTAGCTAGACTCTGGGTAAGTAGAAAAGGGAATTAATTGCCAAAATCTTGCACTATTCCTTTAAGAGGAGGGGTGGTGAATATATTGATGTGTTCATAACCAAGTGGGAAGATGGTATTTACCACATATCAGAAACTGTTGACCGGCCATCCAACTGGTAATCATCCCTGAGCTCCCACATGCTGAACTCTGAGGTCACCTACTAAGGAAATGACATCTATAACAGCATTTTAGGCAACAACAAAACACTGTTTATTAAAAGCAACCTATTAATATGGTTTTTGAACACGAGAATTTGTTTACAAGCATGATAGCTGTACTTTCAGTTTATGGTTGATGCAGCTTGTTTGCCATCAGCCAGAGTTCAAAGCACATGAATGCATCCAACACGTGAATGTAATTACCACCTTCCCACTTGGTTACGAATGCAGCATAAAGCATCTGTGGGGTTTGGAGACAATGGCTAAGAGGTGGTCAAGATATAGATGTCTTCCACCAGGGAAAATGAGAGAGCTGTTAGATATGCCCTGATTATGTCACATGATAGCCTCTAGCTTAGACATGACATGAGTGAGGATGTGATAGTTGTAGAATTCCCTCGAATGAATGGTTGTTGAAGATGCTATAGGACCATTAGTGGATGTGAGGAGTGATAGGAGACAGGGCCACTCTGAAGTTAAGTGCTTCCTATAATGTGATACAGTGGAACAGTGGAGGCTCTTCAGAGGAGGAAGGGGAGGACCATTAAAATTGTAAAACATTAAAAATGTTGTACTTTTTTAGATAAAACTATACTCAATATAATCACATCTCACCAAACAACTGATTAAAGCTATTTTGACTGTTTGAGAGTGAAATCTATGCGTGATCAGGGGTTTATTCATTCCACCGGTTCTGTTGAGAAATATTTCTTAAACGGAAGCAAATGGAACAAAATAATGATAAACTTACCTGAAATTGTCCAATAGAAACTCTTGTTTGCAACTGTTGGATTAATGATTACACCCTATATCAGCAAGATGCAGGCAAGAGTGCAAGGTAGTATTGAATGTCACTGTCTGTAACCTCAAATTTGTCTCTCAACCTGTGTACATTAACGTTGTAAACTTTCACTCATTGGTTGTAGCAACCTCATGATGGGAATAGGCAGTGGTGTAAAGTACTTAAGTAAAATACTTTAAAGTTCTACTTAAGTATTTTGGGGGTATCTGTACTTTACTATTTATATTTTTGACAACTTTTACTTATACACCACTACACTCCAAAATAAAATAATGTACTTTTTACTCCTTACATTTTCCCTGACACCCAAAAGAACTCGTTACATTTTGAAAGCTTAGCAGGATAGAAAAATTCTCTATTTCATGCACTTATCAAGAGAACATCCCTGGTCATCCTACTGCCTCTGATCTGGCAGACTCACAAATGCTTTGTTTGTAAATTATGTCTGTGTTGAACTCTGCCCCTGGCTATCCGTAAATTAAAAGAACTTGGCCCAGTGTCGGTTCTTAACGGACTTCCCTAGTTAAATAAAGGTTAAATAAATAAATAAAAAATGATCAGATTAGGGGATGTGCTGTACCAAACCTTCTCAGTATTTTGGATAAGTAGAATGCAAATATTTATTGATTACTACACAAGTTCTTGCTAAACAGTATGTTGAAATAACATGTAGCATGATTAGTACACTGTATGCAGTTTTAGTAAGTAGAAGGCAAGACATACTGTACAGTATTTCTCCCAAAATCGTTATAGCCTACTGTGGA
This sequence comes from Oncorhynchus masou masou, assembly GCF_036934945.1. NCBI lineage: Eukaryota > Metazoa > Chordata > Actinopteri > Salmoniformes > Salmonidae > Oncorhynchus > Oncorhynchus masou. The sequence continues at coordinate 60,663,602 of NC_088229.1, read as the reverse complement.
CTAAATGCACTAACCATACTCCTACTCTCACACCAATGCATACAGTAGACTAGAGTGTGAACAGCTAATAAAAATCTGCACTCCCATTCACTTCAATGGTCCAACAACAGAGGGTGTTATATAAATGTAGTGACATCAATCATCTCCTGATAAATGCAAGGCACATATGTTGTATGTCATCCTAATCCACCAGTGGTTTAAATACATCTGAATTTGTGCTGAGATATCCCTGTGCTTAAAACGCATTTGCCCAAATTAAAGCACCCTTTTTGGTTACAGGTACTGTAGAACCTTTTTGGGTGCCATGTAAAACCCTTCCACAGAGGGTTCTACACTGAACCCAAAAAGGGTCTACCTGGAACCAAAAGGTGTGCTCCTATTGGGTCAGCCGAAGAAACCTTTTGGAACCCTTTTTCTAAGAGTTTAGTTTAAAAAATGCCTGCGTAAACACATTGCAGGTTTGATTTTATTCCAGCCTCCTTCTTTTACCACATCTCACTGTACAGTATGTGCTGAACCACCCTGACACATACTCCTTCACACTACCACCCCCCTCTCCTTTTCATTTACTCATCTTCTACTCAATCTAGCCTGTCTTCCTGTTTGATGCTCTAGCTAGCTGCTCTGTGCCACCATCTATTTTCTCTGACTGAGACTTGCTGATGTCAGATGGATATAGGGAGTCATTATTAGACATCTTTAGAAAGTTCTACAGTTGGCCCAGCGTCGTCCGGGTTAGGGGAGAGTTTGGCCAGGGTGGGGCAGTACTTGGATCATTACTCTCTAACGACTCCTCGTGGTGGGCCAAGCGCCTGTAGGTTGACTTCGGTCATCAGTTGAATAGTGTTTTCCTCCGACACATTGGTGCAGCGGGTGTTAAGGAGCGTGATTTGGCCGGTCATGTTGCGGAGGACTTTCCCGAACCTGTTGGGGAGTTGCAGTGATGAGACATAATTGGATTGCAAATTAAATCACAAAATTGGGGAGAAAAAGGTTCTAAAAGGTGCTAAAAGGGTTCTTCGGCTGTCCCCATAGCAGAAATCTTTCTGGTTCCAGATAGAACCCTTTTTACAGAGGGTTCTACGTGAAACCCAAAAGGGTTCTACCTGGATGAAAAAAGGGTTCTACCTGGAACCAAAACAGGTTCTCCTATGGGGAGGGTTGAAGAATCCTTTTAGAATCCTTTTTTCTAAAAGTGCATTGTCCTTCCATACCTGGATCAGCACCAAATACATAAAGCATCTACGCTTACTCCCTCATTACCCTGGCAACAGGATCACAACTGAAGAAACAGGGAGTTGTAAAGCATCCAAGAGCTACCTCTCCTTAATGTGTCTCTCTGTCTTTTGCTCTCTCTGCCAAGCTGAAGACATTTCAACAACCCTTTCAGAGCGTGCGGGCGAGACAAAAGGCTCTTGAGAATGCAGGGCTAGTTGGGTAGAGTGGTTCATGTTTATTTTAGAAGCCACTTGCCCTTGACTTCCAGATTCATTCTCATTGGTTGAGAGGAGCGGGGAGACTTCCAAGGGCAGATGGGGACTGACAGCATGCTGCCACAGTGCATACTTATTGTGCCAATGCCTAAGGTGGAGTTGGGCGTACATATTGTATAGACGATAGAGGTGTGTTGGAAGGCACACATGCACAATGGGTGTAAATAGGGCAGGAGAAGCCGGAAAGGGGATGAGAGTGTCAATGGAATATTTGGTGCAAAAGTCCATCTTGGTGTAATTTAGAATGGTGAATAGAATGTTGGAAGGATTGTGAAGGAACATTTATTTCAATTTCACTGTCATTTTGATAGGTCCATAAAACCTGATATGGAACAAAAAAGCCATGTTTGTATTTCACATTTCTACAATACGACAAAACAATGACAACAACTCCGAATCCGCTGTCAGTGATAAGATACCAAAGGAAAACGAGAATATGAGAATTAATATTGGAGTCCTTATAGCGTTTTTAAACTGCAGGGTTTTTAAACTGTATCTACAAGTCAAGCTGTCTCGGGAGTTGTCCTCATACTGTATTCATACTTATGTAAATACAAATTCATATATACTGTATGCTACAGTAAGTGTGTTTGGCATCCCCCATTGCACTGGATAAATCCATAGATTTCCCTGGAAATGTAAATATAGATTTTACACACCGTGACAAATGTATAATTTTTAATTCATTTAAGTATGAATACATTATGAAGACAACTCCAAAGACAGCTTGGCTTGTAAATATGTTTGGTGAACCATCCGACCCACAGTCTCTCTGAGTACTGCCTGACTGCCTCCATTCACTCTTATGGTCAAAGTGTGTCAGTACTATTGTGTCAGCCCAACATGTCAATTGATTACCTCCACTGTTGTCTTACGCCTGCAGACTCTATTAACTTACACTACATGTGTTTCTGTTCTTATCCCCACCAAGGTGTACAGGAACATGCATACACACATGTCAATGCAACAGCATTCATTAAACAAGGTAAACACTCACGCACACATGCACAAACACACACACACAAGCATCATTAAACTGTTTAAAAGTAACATATTTATCCCATTAGATCAATAATACTCAATGCCGTGTGCATGGCCTGAGAAAACATCTTAATTAATTAACATCTTAACAGAATGGTTGAGGGACAGCTATTGGGGAACTGTGGGGGGGATCTTGGAGAGTTCGGGTTCACGTTTTTTGGCCTGGTGGTAGATCTGCCAACATGCCCTTGAGCAGGGCATTGACCCTGGATGCTTCTGTGTGTCGCTCTGAATGGGAATCTGTTGGATGACTGGTATGATGTAGTTGTTGAGCGGCTTCACTGCAACTATATTGTATGTTTCGGACATTCAATAAATAAATAAAAAATAATAAAAAATAAAATAAAACATTTAATTCTCTGGCAACAGCTCTGGCGGACATTCCTGCAGTCAGCATGCCAATTGCACGCTCCCTCAAAACTTGAGACATCTGTGGCATTGTGTAATAAAACGGCACATTTTAGAGTGGCCTTTTATTGTCCTCCGCACAAGGAGCACCTGTGTAATAATCATGCTGTTTAGTCATCTTCTTGATATGCCACACCTGTTATTTTGGCAGAGCAGAAATGCTCACTAACAGGGATGTAAACAAATTTGTGCACAAATTTTGAGAGAAATAATGCATATGGAACATTTCTGGGATCTTTTATTTAAGCTCATGAAACAGGAATCATGTTGCGTTTATATTTTTGTTCAGTTTACAATGAGGGGAAACAGTTCTAATAAACCACATGGGGAACGATGATAATTCGTATAAATTAAAAAACAAAACATTGTAACAATGGTGATTTCTGACAACTGTAACCGCTTGGGACTGATGTGACAGCGTGCACTGAACCAGAAAATGCAGTTATCAAGAGAAATGATAAAGAATGTTGTTGAATTGGGACTAGAGTTCACTTAAAACAGAGTTTGTTTGTAGTTACACAAAGTGTACTCATCAGGAGTCAACTGTATATCATTACTCAAAAAATTCGAACAATATCATGAATGAGCAGCGTTAAGACAAAATGAATGAGAAATACTCTTAGAAAGACGGAAGGAGATTCAGCCCTCGTGGTCATTCTAGTGGATTTTCCTGAGTCAGAAAGTATATATTATTTAAATGTATCAATAACCACTACCTCATGGCAAAACATTTCAGTGCTTTTAACACGATATGTGATATCAAATGTAATTGTACTTCTTTAACATACATTCAGTCTATAATCTGGAGGGCATTTAGTAAATACTGATTCTTACATACAAGACGCATAACAATAGATAAAAATCCATCTCAATTTAACCTTGCGCAATACCCTAGATGCAGTTGCTCCCCTAAAAACTCAAAAACATTTCTCATAAGAAACTAGCTCCCTGGTATACAGAAAATACCCGAGCTCTGAAGCAAGCTTCCAGAAAATTGGAACGGAAATGTCGCCACACCAAACTGGAAGTCTTCCGACTAGCTTGGAAAGACAGTACCGTGCAGTATCGAAGAGCCCTCACTGCTGCTCGATCATCCTATTTTTCCAACTTAATTGAGGAAAATAATAACAATCCGAAATTCCTTTTTGATACTGTCGCAAAGCTAACTAAAAAGCAGCATTCCCCAAGAGAGGATGGCTTTCACTTCAGCAGTAATAAATTCATGAACTTCTTTGAGGAAAAGATCATGATTATTAGAAAGCAAATTACGGACTCCTCTTTAAATCTGTGTATTCAAAGCTCAGTTGTCCCGAGTCTGCACAACTCTGCCAGGACCTAGGATCAAGAGAGACACTCAAGTGTTTTAGTACTATATCTATATCACAATGATGAAAATAATCATGGCCTCTAAACCTTCAAGCTGCATACTGGACCCTATTCCAACAAAACTACTGAAAGAGCTGCTTCCTGTGCTTGGCCCTCCTATGTTGAACATAATAAACGGCTCTCTATCCACCGGATGTGTACCAAACTCACTAAAAGTGGCAGTAATAAAGCCTCTCTCAAAAAAGCCAAACCTTAACCCAGAAAATATAAAAAACTATCGGCCTATATCGGATCTTCCATTCCTCTCAAAAATGTTAGAAAATGATGTTGCGCAGCAACTCACTGCCTTCCTGAAGACAAACAATGTATACGAAATGCTTCAGTCTGGTTTTAGACCCCATCATAGCACTGAGACTGCACTTGTGAAGGTGGTAAATGACCTTTCAATTGCATTAGACCGAGGCTCTGCATCTGTCCTCGTGCTCCTAGACCTTAGTGCTGCTTTTGATACCATCGATCACCAGATTATTTTGGAGAGATTGGAAACCCAAATTGGTCTACAAGGACAAGTTCTGGCCTGGTTTAGAGCTTATCTGTCTGAAATATATCAGTTTGTCTGTCACATTCTGACCTTTATTTCCGTTGTTTTGTCATTATTTAGTATGGTCAGGGTGTGAGATGGGGTGGGCAGTCTGTTTGTTTTTCTATGATTTGGGTATTTCTATGTTTCGGCCGAGTATGGTTCTCAATCAGAGGCAGGTGTCATTAGTTGTCTTTGATTGAGAATCATACTTAGGTAGCCTGGGTTTCACTGTGTGTTTGTTCCTGTCTCTGTGTTTGCACCAGATAGGGCTGTTTTGGGTTTTCACGTTTTTGTTAGTTTGTTCATGTGAAGTGATTTATTAAACATGAATCAAAATAACCACGCTGCGCTTTGGTCCGCCTCTCCTTCAAGTCAAGAAAACCGTTACATTGTCTCTGTGAATGGTTTGTCCTCTGACAAATCAACTGTAAATGTCGGTGTTCCTCAAGGTTCCGTTTTAGGACCACTATTGTTTTCACTATATATTTTACCTCTTGGGGGATGTCATTCGAAAACACAATGTTAACTTTCACTGTTATGCGGATGACACACAGCTGTACATTTCAATGAAAACCCACAATTGCCCTCGCGAGAAGCATGTGTTTCAGACATAAGAAAGTGGATGGCTGCAAACTTTCTACTTTTAAACTCGGACAAAACAGAGATGCTTGTTCTAGGTCCCAAGAAACAAAGAGATCTTCTGTTGAATCTGACAATTAATCTTAATGGTTGTACAGTCGTCTCAAATAAAACTGAAGTACCTCGGCGTTACTCTGGACCCTGATCTCTCTTTTGACGAACATATCAAGACTGTTTCAAGGACAGCTTTTTTCCATCTACGTAACATTGCAAAAATCAAACTTTCTGTCCAAAAATGATGCAGAAAAATTAATCCATGCTTTTGTCACTTCTAGGTTAGACTACTGCAATGCTCTACTTTCCGGCTACCTGGAAAAAACACTAAATAAACTTCAGTTAGTGCAGAATATGGCTGCTAGAATCCTGACTAGAACCAAAAAATTTGATCATATTACTCCAGTGCTAGCCTCCCTACACTGGCTTCCTGTCAAGGCAAGGGCTGATTTCAAGGTTTTACTGCTAACCTACAAAGCATTACATGGGCTTGCTCCTGCCTATCTCTCTGATTTGGTCCTGCCGTACATACCTACACGTACGCTACGGTCACAAGACGCAGGCCTCCTAATTGTCCCTAGAATTTCTAAGCAAACAGCTGGAGGCAGGGTTTTCTCCTATAGAGCTCCATTTTTATGGAATGGTCTGCCTACCCATGTGAGAGACGCAAACCGGTCTCAACCTTTAAGTCTTTACTGAAGACTCATCTCTTCAGTGGGTCATATGATTGAGTGTAGTCTGGCCCAGGAGTGTGAAGGTGAACGGAAAGGCTCTGGAGCGATGAACCACCATTGCTGTCTCTTCCTGGCCGGTTCCCCTCTTTCCAATGGGATTCTCTGCCTCTAACCCTATTACAGGGGCTGAGTCACTGGCTTACTAGGGCTCTTTCATACCGTCCCTAGGAGGGGTGCGTCACTTGAGTGGGTTGAGTCACTGATGTGATCTTCCTGTCTGGGTTGGCGCCCCCCCTTGGGTTGTGCTGTGGCGGAGATATTTGTGGGCTATACTCGGCCTTGTCTCAGGATGGTAAGTTGGTGGTTGAAGATATCCCTCTAGTGGTGTGGGGGCTGTGCTTTGTCAAAGTGGGTGGGGTTATATCCTTCCTATTTGGCCCTGTCCGGGGGTGTCATCGGATGGGGCCACAGTGTCTCCTGACCCCTCCTGTCTCAGCCTCCAGTATTTATGCTGCAGTAGTTTATGTGTCGGGGGGCTAGGGTCAGTTTGTTATATCTGGAGTACTTCTCCTGTCCTATCCGGTGTCCTGTGTGAATTTAAGTATGCTCTCTCTAATTCTCTCTTTCTCTTTTTCTTTCTCTCTCTCGGAGGACCTGAGCCCTAGGATCATGCCTCAGGACTACCTGACATGATGACTCCTTGCTGTCCCCAGTCCACCTGGCCGTGCTGCTGCTCCAGTTTCAACTGTTCTGCCTGTGATTATTATTATTTGACCATGCGGGTCATTTATGAACATTTGAACATCTTGGCCACGTTCTGTTATAATCTCCACCCGGCACAGCCAGAAGAGGACTGGCCACCCCACATAGCCTGGTTCCTCTCTAAGTTTCTTCCTAGGTTTTGGCCTTTCTAGGGAGTTTTTCCTAGCCACCGTGCTTCTACACCTACATTGCTTGCTGTTTGGGGTTTTAGGCTGGGTTTCTGTACAGCACTTTGAGATATCACTGATGTACAAAGGGCTATATAAATACATTTGATTTTATCTTGATATTTGAATGCTTTTTCCATGACATTATAAAGGTTGCTGTCATTTCACTTCCAAACTTAAAACCTCAGGGGGAAAAAAATAAAAAAACATCTTCACAGCTAAGACAAACAATAATTTACAACAATTAATGATGACACATGCTCTCTATGACTCCAATTGATTTAAGAACACTCCATAGACACTCAGTATTGACTGAAAAGTATATGCAAGAGCCTTATATGATTGATTGATTTTATTATAGTGTCATGCATCTTCAAGCCCACACGGGCTTATAAGAAACTATATCTGTTATATCCAAATACAATTATCATACTTATAAATGCGGAGATGTAAGTATATACACACACATTTGCATTCCTACTGAAATTGAAAACAATTGAAACACAAAACAAAAGCCTTATACAACTTATCTTGTCGCATATTCCAAGCTTTGGATATACATTTTGCAACCAGCATCACTCATTTTCTGGATAGCCATTCAAGTTTTTCTTCATCACTAATCCAGCATAGTCATTTTAAGGGTATTTTCTGAAGTTCCCAGTAAAGTCAATACTTAGACAAAGACCCCTGCTAGCTTAGCTGAGTTAAAGCCTGGTGAGGAGGGGACATACAGCTCAGTCCAGTCAGGACACCTAGAGGAAATGTAATCAGACTAACACAGGGACACATCTCACACCCAATGGAACAGATGAAAAACAGGATCACCACCTCACTCGCTCCCGTTACGAGAGAAAGAAATATAAGCAAAATGATAAAGAAAGAAAGAAAGAAAGAAAGGAGATAAAGAAAGGCATAACGGATTCACGTGGGGGGGGGGTTAAAGCCTGAGAAGACGAGATGAGATGAGAAAGAGGGCAATACAGGGAGAGAGAGAGAGTGAAAGAGAGCGGGGGGAAAGGAGAGAGGTAGCATAGTAAAGGAAGCGCTTGCAGCAGTCAGATTAATGGGGGAAGCTGCAGTATATGTCATTCAGGCAGATTTCATGAAGCCAAAATCAAAGCAACAGCTGGAGGAAAAGGCCATGGAGAGACAGGAACATGAGACAGGAACAGAGACAGGAACATGTCAGAACACGGAGAGACAGGAACATGTCAGAACACGGAGAGACAGGAACATGAGACAGGAACATGTCAGAACACGGAGAGACAGGAACATGAGACAGGAACATGTCAGAACACAGAGAGACAGGAACATGTCAGAACACGGAGAGACAGGAATATGTCAGAACACGGAGAGACAGGAACATGAGACAGGAACATGTAAGAACACGGAGAGACAGGAACATGAGACAGGAACATGTCAGAACACAGAGAGACAGGAACATGAGACAGGAACATGTAAGAACACAGAGAGACAGGAACATGAGACAGGAACATGAGACAGGAACATGTCAGAACACGGAGAGACAGGAACATGTCAGAACACAGAGAGACAGGAACATGTCAGAACACAGAGAGACAGGAACATGAGACAGGAACATGAGACAGGAACATGTCAGAACACAGAGAGACAGGAACATGAGACAGGAACATGTCAGAACACAGAGAGACAGGAACATGTCAGAACACAGAGAGACAGGAACATGTCAGAACACGGAGAGACAGGAACATGTCAGAACACAGAGAGACAGGAACATGTCAGAACACAGAGAGACAGGAACATGTCAGAACACAGAGAGACAGGAACATGAGACAGGAACATGAGACAGGAACATGTCAGAACATGGAGAGACAGGAACATGTCAGAACACAGAGAGACAAGAACATGAGACAGGAACATGAGACAGGAACATGAGACAGGAACATGTCAGAACACGGAGAGACAGGAATATGTCAGAACACGGAGAGACAGGAACATGAGTCAGGAACATGAGACAGGAACATGTCAGAACACAGAGAGACAGGAACATGTCAGAACACGGAGAGACAGGAACATGAGACAGGAACATGTCAGAACACAGAGAGACAGGAACATGAGACAGGAACATGAGACAGGAACATGAGACAGGAGCATGTCAGAACACGGAGAGACAGGAACATGGTCAGAACACGGAGAGACAGGAACATGTCAGAACACTGAGAGACAGGAACATGTCAGAACACGGAGAGACAGGAACATGTCAGAACACGGAGAGACAGGAACATGAGACAGGAACATGAGACAGGAACATGTCAGAGCACGGAGAGACAGGAACATGTCAGAACACGGAGAGACAGGAACATGAGACAGGAACATGTGACAGGAACATGTCAGAACAGGGAGAGACAGGAACATGAGATAGGAACATGTCAGAACATGGAGAGACAGGAACATGTCAGAACACAGAGAGACAGGAACATGTCAGAACACGGAGAGACAGGAACATGTCAGAACACGGAGAGACAGGAACATGAGACAGGAACATGTGACAGGAACATGTCAGAACAGGGAGAGACAGGAACATGAGATAGGAACATGTCAGAACATGGAGAGACAGGAACATGTCAGAACACAGAGAGACAGGAACATGTCAGAACATGGAGAGACAGGAACATGTCAGAACACAGAGAGACAGGAACATGTCAGAATACGGAGAGACAGGACCATGTCAGAACATGGAGAGACAGGAACATGTCAGGACACGGACAGACAGAAACATGTCAGAACAGCAGCAGAAAGGGAACGATTAATGGAAGCATCTAAATGGCATCTGCAGGAGAATACCAATGAGTGTGGTTGTGTGCGCTTGTGTCTGGCATGTGCTTGTGGGAGGGCCTATCTGTGAGTGTGTGTGTGTGTGTGTGTGTGTGTGTGTGTGTGTGTGTGTGTGTGTGTGTGTGTGTGTGTGTGTGTGTGTGTGTGTGTGTGTGTGTGTGTGTGTGTGTGTGTGTGTGTGTGTGTGTGTGTGTGTGTGTGCGTCTGTGTGCGTGTGTGCGCGTGTGTGCGTGCGTGTCAGTCTAAGTAATTCATAAATCATCCTCCCCACTGCCTTGCAAGCTTCAAGGAAATTTCCTGTGAAACTAATGCTGCTATCTTCAGGGGCTAATCTTTTAAACAGTAGCTAACTGAAGCTTCAGAATACATTTTGACGACTGACTTTTAAAAATATCTTTAAAAAAAAAATGCTAACCCCATCAAAGACTCCATCCACACGAAGAAGAGAGCAGTGTGTGAGAACCCAACCCAACTTTTTCCTCAAACATCAACTTTGGCACTGGCCTTGCTTGAAGCACCCTTGGGTGTAGATTATTGAAGCAGTGCCCTTTTCTGGCCTAAAACATTGATAAGCTCTGCTCTCACTCCATTTTGGACTAGTCTAATACATCCTGTAAAACTCCCTTGCATGTGTAGCGGGTTAATATTTATCATAATATATGTACCTCACATCACATAAGACCATGTAATTTGTATGTTAACAAAGTCTATTAAATTAATTATCTGACTCCGTGAAGATGATTTAGCAATATGCAAGAAGCTATAGTTAAGTGGAAGTAATACAAAGTTCAAGAAAGGTTAAAAAATGGTCTTTATCAAAGGCAGATATTTAATTATATCGTAAAATGAACGGATTCACATGCAAAGGGAAGGGAAAGGGGGATACCTAGTCAGTTGTACAACTGAATGCCTTCAACTGAAATGTCTCTTCCACATTTAACCCAACCCCTCTGAATCAGAGAGGTGCGGGGGGGCTGCCATAATCGACATCCATGTCTTCGGCACCCGGGGAATAGTGGGTTAACTGGGGCAGAACGACACAAGGCATAAAGCTTAAGTTACAAGACAATACTAGCTTTATAACACATTATTCTAGGCATGATCAGAGAGAGAGAGAGAGAGAGAGAGAGAGAGAGAGAGAGAGAGAGAGAGACAGATTATCTCACCAGCGCGGGTCATGAACAAAGAGAAAGAGACAATGAATTTGAGACCACTTTACAAGCATCTGAGTTGTTTGGATTCAAAATATAAGTTGTTGACCAATTGCATTACTGTTGAGTTAAGACAGACCTACGTGATGTAAAGGCAACATAACCTCTGCTTCACAGAGATGTGAGACAATGGGGGATGGCAAGAGCAACACAGAGAAGGCTGAATTCCTGAGAAGACCATAAACATGCTTGTATACAGTTGCTGAGTCACTTCGGGGGCTGCCATGTTTGTCTCTTATATGCTCATTTGTTAAACTTCCTCATTACTACTGTACAGTACTGAACTGAACTGTAGAAATGCTATTGTATTGTGTAAAGATGGCTGCTATGTCTTCATCTGTGCATCTTCTGTCAATTTATCACAGCTGCAAAACACATTTCCAGTATGAGATAATGAAGCTAATTCGATGATGGTAATTCTAAACATGCACATGGAGAGAGACTGTGGCCGTCTTTTTGTTGTTGCTGCTGAATTCATTATCCAAACTGAATTAGGTTGTATTAAAACCCCCTAGAGTCGAATGACACACCCAATTGAATTAGCATAATAAGCAAATCCCCATCATTTACGTTTATGAACCAAACGGAAGCAAACAGAGCAAAACGAGAGTTTCTATTGGGACAAATTCAGGAAGGTCCCACCCCATTTCGTTCCGTTTGCATCTGTTTAAGAAACGTTTTGCAACAGAATCAGCGTAATGAATACACCCCTGTTTTTTTTTTGCATGGGCTTTATCTCAATCCACCGCATCTGCCGATGTCGGCCTTCCGCATTGGCGATGGAAGGTGGCAGAGCAACAGCGGTGTTTGTCAAAACAGAAAAATTGGTCTTCTCACAAAAATGACTGTAACGACCTAACGGTTTGGGCAAGAAACTAATATGACCCCTCTATGGAAAGCTGAGACTCTTTTGCTCTACTTCACAAGTGTCACGGGACTCGTCTGAAGGTAACCTATTATGGGGACGCAAAATTAATGCGGGTGAATAGGGCATTGCCACAAAGGTATATGGGCTGTAACGTAAACAAAATGTTGAAAAAGTCAAGAGGTCTGAATACTTTTCCGAAGGCGCTGTATATGGGTCATTCCACTGTAAAAAATAAAATACCAAATTATCTGAGCTTTCTTAAATCTCTCAGATATAGGACAGACACTAAAACATATTTCCTTCTGGTACATTCTTTTGGGACTGTTTTTCCATGTATGAATGTGTTATTCAATGTGTGTCTATGGGCTAATAGCAGTAAGGTCTAATTCAATGTATTTTTGATACCTACATGGTTTGTAAAATTCAAAATCAAATAACTAAATGATCCTTGGTATGAGCATCTTAAAACAATTCCATATGATAGCTTAGTAGAAACCCAGCCACAGGCTCTTAGACTCTCGGTGGTTTTAAATTGTAATCTTACAGACATTCTGTCAGCCTTAACATATAGTCTGAATAGAAAATGACAGTAGCCTACAAGAAATATAGTTTCATGTCAGACCATATAGGCTACTGTAGAACGTACTAACCTAGTCTAAAGACTGTGCAAAGATGACAGACCTGACAGAAACGCTTCCTTCTGTCACCATATTTGTACACACTCAATGTTTTTTTCGTGACACAGATGACACAGATGTTTTTTTGACACAGATGACACAGATGTTTTTTTCATGACACAGATGACATCAATCTGACATCAGCATATGTATGGATGACCCTGTACTATGATCCAGCCTGGAGCAGAAGTCTCTACACTCGACCCCTCCATTGAACTCCCAGTGGTATCTTTGACCTGGCCTTCCCCATCAATGCCCATTCAACCATGACTAGTCTATGCACATGCATGTCCTGTTGAATCCACTCAGCCTCTGATCTGAAGGCAAAGGGTAAAGTGGGATGAACTTTAGAATATCAGCTAGCCTCAGTTTGCAAGTAAATGCCCCTATTTACATACACTCACAAACGTACACACAAATACACATACTTGCACAACTGAGCAAGAGGACAAGTACATTAGAGTGTCTAGTTTGAGAAACAGACGCCTCACAAGTCCTCAACTGTCAGCTTCATTAAATAGTACCCGCAAAACACCAATTTCAATGGCAACAGTGAAGAGGTGAAGGCCAGCATCCAGGAGTCACCTCTTCACTGTTGATGTTGAGACTGGTGTTTTGCGGGTACTGTTTAATGAAGCTGCCAGTTAAAACCAGTTTGAGCCAGTTTGCGCTGTTCTTTGAAGGAGTAGTACACAGCGTTGTACGAGATCTTCAGTTATTTGTTTCTGGCCATTTTAAGCCTGTAATCGA